>NC_090848.1:6384722-6714166 GCF_024217435.2 Syngnathus scovelli
CTACACTCCGGGTGACAAATACACATATCACAAACAGTCAAACATTTTAGAGTTGTGTGGCTCAAATAAGGACAGGCAATTTCAAATAATGGATCAAGATGCTTATATATGTATAAATTTAAATATTTCTTATTTAATATTGTTGTCTCAAATATTTTAAGATGATTTAAAATAAATTCCCACCACTCATGCTTATTAAGTTGAAGATGAATACTTAAGTGTGTGAATACACACATGCATGCATGCAGACACACACACGCACACGCACGCACACGCACACACACACATATACACACACACTCTACGTCAATTTCTTTGTATTTGCATGTGAGCTAATGGTAGGTAATCAGCAGCACTGGGAGAGCTCTATTCAGAATTCAGCACTTGTTCATCACAGGCTTTACAGACATCCTTCCACCTCCCAATCCTTCTTCACACTGTTGATATAATAGGTGGGTGGAATGGGGGCACATCACAAACGGTGCAGCATGCCCTGAGCTGTGCACTAACCTCATGTCAGCCACAGTGAGTAATGATGGCAGTGCAATGAAGACTGGCAGAGAGGAAAGGGACCGAGCTTATCAGATTTATACTACGGATGATAAAATGTTATATGCCGTTTCAGATTCTAGCAGGGGGAGAGAGAGAGAGAGAGAGAGAGAGAGAGAGAGAGAGAGAGAGAGAGAGAGAGAGAGAGAGAGAGAGAGAGAGAGAGAGAGAGAGAGATCTTATCGAGAGAGAGATCTTATCTTAAATCTAACCTCACCACAGCAGTTAAAATGTGAGAGCTCAATGACAGGCCCGCTTCATCTCTGAGCTAATGAGGACAATTGCTGCTTCTGCTTTTTTCATTTAATTTGCTGACAATTTTTCATATCACTTGCAGAAAACAAGTAAATATTATTCAGAAAGAAAAAAATATATGTATATAAAAAAATATATCATCGAGCAATTTCTTTAAATTGTGAACTGCAAGATAAGTGAAGCATTTCAGGAGATGAATAATTCTGAAATCAAGTTGTTCTCATTTGGGAAATGTGCAAATGGTAATTTCAAAACAAACACTAACAAGAAAGTCTTCCTTTCAAAAAAATGCTTAGAAATGTAATGGCCAAGTTGAATTACATTGACAATTTTAGCAAAATCCATTGTGCCATAATGAGACTTACTGGAAATATTTGGAAGCTGACGCAATAGAATATGTCTACAATCTAGGCTTGTATCTCAATATAACACATGAAAATATCATAAATCATTATGAAATAGGACTATGACTGTGTGGCTCAGCAAACAACATTGGCCTGTGAAGAGCCCTTCTTATTGCCTCTAAATTCAATAGTTTCTGTCCCTGTGTGCTTTGTTATTACTTGTCTCATTTATTGCACTGCATTCATCTCTCTATATTGAACTTTGCAAATGATGTTTTTGTTACAAAGGTTATTGGAATATACACGATCGCGAGATGCTGGAATGAATTAATTGGTATTTTGGGGCACTTGGGCAAGTTCCAGGGGGCAACAGTAGAATTTATTTTGTGGCCTGCTAAAATCTGAATGTCCAACATCCTAATCTGTTGGAGTTACCTTTATCCGAACAAGGAGATTTGCATGAGAAACTTGCAAAATTCATCTCTTGTTTGTAGAATTTCACCAAAATGGGCCCCAGTGGACATCATTAAAAATCAATTAGAAACTATCTGCGTCACCTCTTCCGGGCGGCCCAGCGCAGGTGTCCCAGTAAGGAGGATGGCTCGCTTAGCGCTCTGAATGAGAGGCACCAGAAGCTTGGTTCGAGCAGCATTCCTGGATTTGAGGTAGTGTGATTCATCCACCACAACCACTGAGAAGCTCCGCCTGGTTAACGCCTCCATCAGAGAGCGAGCATCTGTAGTGAGGAGACCGTAGCCCAACACGGTCACCTTACTGTTGTTAATCCCCCTGCAAGGACACGGAAAAATAAGCATGACGTAGGCAATGCCAATGTCCGACTGACATGTTTTAATACAAAAACAAAAGAAGAAAAGTCAACAAATCATCATTCATCACAAAGCGGAAACATTTACCCAGCGTTTGTGTGCTTGAGGTATGTCATCAGAACTCTTAAGCTAGTGTGGACTTGATGAGGATCATGTAGGTGAGGTAAATACACATTGTGGCTTATGAAATTAATTTTCAATGAGAATAAGCAAGAAAAAAAAACTGTCAAAAGTGTCTCCTTGATCCCCCCCTCCCCCAAAAAAGACAACACTAAGGGTCAAACACCTAAAAACCTGTCCACTGCCTACACGGCCTCACAAGTGAAAAAGCATATCACGCCATAAACAAGCCATAAGGTCAACGGAACTGCAAGGCTAGAAAAACATTCAGCTACAGTTAATGGTTTCATAGCTGAAGGGTCTTTCTGGCGGAAGTTTGTGATGACCTCTTCCTACAGTGAGCAGTGTGAGCAATCAGAAAAGAGCTTTTTGCGAGAGATATGAACCCTAAACACCTACACCAGGTTGGTTTTTTTTTGGGTCTTGGGGCTCTTGTCCACAATTCCAAAAGCCATTAGTATGTTGAGGAAACCCGGACATTCATCACCTTCACAACACCTTGGCTTCTGGATGTTTCACCTCTCTCAAAACTACATTCATAGAGCTCAGCCAAAGATATAATCAAATTCTTGGTCACCTTGATCACTCTTGCCCGATTGCTCAGTTTGGCCAGAGAGTACAGCTCTATGAACCTCTTCCATTTAAAGTACATCCGAATTTTTTTCCTGAAAAGTTGTATCCTTGTGCTTTGACACAATATTTTAACTCCTATGGCATTTTATTTGAACTCATTGCTGAATTTTTGCCGATATTCTTTGTCAGCTGCAAGGCCAAACAAAGGCAATTTTAAATAATGTCTGTAAATTTCAATATGATTGGAGTTGACTCAAATTAAAGAGGGCTGTAAGGAATGCTATATGTGCTGTAAGTGCTGTAAGAAATGCATCTCAATGGTGATCAAGACAAAAGGAACAGCAAGTGCTGAGTACCTAAACAAATATTTTCAGTTTTTATTTTACTAAAACATTTTATTCTGCTTTGGTTTGGCCACTGGGGAACATTGGGTTTTCGAGAAGAAAAATATTTGAGTGATAATTTACTCTATATGCTAAATTAAAGAGGGTCAGAATAATTTCATACTAGAAAAATATTTGAGTGATAATTTACTCTATATGCTAAATTAAAAAGGGTCAGAATAATTTCACACTTTGTTACACTAAACACAGATTTGTGTATCGCTCCATTCCTGCCAGGTCAGTCATTAACTTGTCAAATTCAAAGACAGATAACAGAATATTATCCACATTATGTCAATTACATCCTTTGTGCACCTCACAATGTGCCGCGGTATTTTCATTGATCGGTTTATGGCTTTGCCTGATGCTGCCAGATGGCCCAAAATTACACAGTGATTCCAACTATAAACCACATGCTATGTTGTTTTTTTTTTTTTTTTTTTTACGATGACCTACATGGTATCGCTCTTGTTCTCCACCAGGTTGATGTCACCAGGCTGCAGCTCGGGGATCCAGCGCTCCAGCTCCTCAATCCAGGGATACTTGAGGGATGAGGGCACCACCACAAGGAGGGGCCACTCCTCCCTGAAAGCGTATGCCACTGCAATGGCCTGCACAGTTTTGCCAAGACCCATCTGGGCCAGCCAAATCAGCACCCGGTGAAAGGGGAGAAAAACAAGTCAACTGTGCACCAGCAATTCGGCAAATTGAACATGACGGCTGAGCTGATATGAGGCCCAAGTATAATAAGGTCCAAGAATGAGTCCTCTGTCAAAAATGATTAGGCAAGTAGCAATGCAGCACTAAGATGACAAATTCATTTGGAAGGTCAGGAAAATAGATTTCCTTAGCCAGGTTTGAGTGTGCTTACCTCATCGGCAATCATACATCTGTGAAACAAAACAAAACAAAACTTGTTAAGAAGCTGAAATTCTGCTCTTTTACTTAAACATCTGGAATTACAAATATATACGCTATATAGATATAAAAAAAAGGGGACATCTGGCCTTTTGACCAGCATTAACTGAAACAATTCAATAAATAATGAATGCATGGATTTGGTCCCGAATGGGAAACTTTCACAGGGCGAGTTTCAAGTAGAACGTTTTAAGACCCTCATCAAACATCACTGATATGAATAAGAATAGAGATTGTGTGCCGGGCTCTCTCATCCCCCATCTGTGACTTCTCACCTCACTAATCTGCTTTTGAAGTGAAAATTGTCTACAATGCAAAGTGGCAGCCACCTCCATATTTTTTTCAGTAGGTGACACTTTGGTCAGCGTCACGTTAAATGTAACCGTTGCAAAGTAAAGCAAAACATGCCCCATCCATGACATGGCTTTGTTGTGCTAGACGCAAACTTTAAATAACATATAGAAAAAAAAAAGCACCTCAATGAAACAATGAACATTCCAGCACATTCTGTAGTGCGAGCAGATCGACTATGCCCAAGCGGTTTGGTTCTATTGTAATGACCCGCCGTATTCATGAATGCCTCCCAATTTTCTGTCAGCCCAAACAGAGCATCAGAACAGCTGAGTTCCTCAGACATGCTCTCTCATTATTCTTCTTCCCTCCCCTTCACTTCTCCCCCTTCTCGCTATCTCCGCCCCATTTCTCTCTTTCAGCTGCGGAACATGATTAATGTGCACCTTGCCACTGGTGGTTTTTCTAATTGCCAGCACACCGGCTCAGTCAGCGCATTGTCCACACGTGCAAACACACATTCGCACACGCATGCGATCAGGAACAGGAGGTGTGCACAAAAGTGTGAAAAGATTTAAATGAACATATTTTGTGTGCTCGTGCACATACCACACACACACACACACTCAGTGGGGAAGGTGCGTGGCTGGGGCAGGTGTTTGCCATTTCTCAACGCATTAATCATCCTCCTTTAAATAACCCGAGTGTCGTCTTGACGGTTTGAGACCACGAGGATGCTGCACCGCTGTTGCCTGACGACAGCACGATCCCCGTCGCTGCATCTTTATAATGTTATCTCAGGAACCCACAAGCCCCAAAGTGTCAGGAAATGGCCCGCCTTGCCTTCCAGGGCGTTTGCAACCATTTGATGGCTTTGACCTCAGCACAGTGATGTGTCACATGGCCTTGTGGCTAACCCCAATCTTTCAGCAGTGTTAAGGTTCTGAATGTGCGACGCATTTCGTTAAGTGAAAAGCTGATCGGCGGCTAGACACTGCGCAAATGGCCGACTCGTAGGATGCTGAAGATTGACCTCGTGGGCTCCCACACGGTTCAAAGTGTAAAATTATTGCGTACTGAGCTATAAGTGGGTATCAAAACAAAGTTAAAAAAAACACTGTATCCGGCAAAGACGGACAGCAAGACATTTACCTCAAGCGTTTCAATACAGAGTGGACAACAAGACAAAATCCCCATTTAATAAAGCATGTCTAAGCTCATTTAAGGATATATTGTATTTCATAAGAGTATGTCTAAAAGGTTTTGTTTCTTTTCATCTGTAGAGAATAGCTACTGAAGAATTGTAATTATGAAGATACAATAGTCAGGGGAATTTTGAGTTCTGATAGAATAATCGGGGGAATTTTGAGTTCTGATCAAAAAGTAAGACATTATTTTTCAGTCATGCTTGAAACGCACATCAAGAAACTATACGGAACTGTGTCATTACCTTCGTAAACACTTCACTCGGAATACGGCATACAACATTGAAGTGGTGAGTGATATTTTGAAATTGTTTCAATGCCGTTGCAATGTCTATAATATTGTTTGGGGGCTGCTGCTATTAAGTAAAAGAAAAATTACATTGTGCTTGTGGATGGTTGGAATGTTAGTACACTGCAAACATTTTAAGAGTTTTTTATTCATTCTTTGAAGTCACCCATAAGTGCAAAGGTATGGTATAAAGCTGGTAAATAAATAATCACTTAAACTATATTTAAAAAAATAATAATATATGGGGCCAGTATTGTTCTAATAACAGGGCCACCAACGCAAAAGGGTTAATTGGCAGACCCTGCATAACTCTAACAAGGAACAATAGCCACGAGGATGTTCAGTGCCTTTTTTCTCCACATTAACCTCGTGTGCCAAAGGAGACAAATCCTGGACTGGTCCCCAGTCAGTAGCAGTGGCAGAGCATACATATTAAGTAGACAACAGTACATTCTCACATTGACAGTCTTTGAGTGGGAACTGAACAGACGCACCTTTGGGATTGGGATTGGCTCTTAGTCAGGCAAACAATTTAATTCATCTACAAATTCTCTTGTCAATAACAACAAACATGCACAGCATCTGAAATGTGCTGATTTACATTTGTAGTTATTAATGGGTTTATGCTGTGCCAAAACTCGCACAGTAAAATGTCAATTTAAAACATTAGTATTTCTCAGTAAAATGGTGAAAAAAAAACCCATCTGAATTTAAATATTAAATTAATCAATTAAAATTCAGGTACAAACATTGAACATAATATTTTTCCAGTGCTCCTACTATCCACGTCAATCCTTTCATATGCCACGTAACATTCAATTTATAGTTGTGCTTAAAATGCATTACTAGGGTGTTTTTACTCAAATGTGTGTTTATTTTTTAACTTAATTTCCACTGGCTGAGCGCTTTTGTCTTTCCAGTTCCATCCATCCTCTTATAATCCGAATAGGATGTGATATCTAGAAGTATATGTATGTTTAGATTGCTTATATGAATGTGCATGGTTTGTGTGCTGTTACCAAAATATGTTTATTGGTTGACTAAACTTCTACAAGGCTAACAGAGCATTTTTATCTTTGAAATGCATAAAAGTCCCTCTTTAATATGATCTGCCATAGGAATAATATAATTTTTTGTATCAGACGTTATTAGTGGTATCGGCTACTTGGTATCAGTATTGGTGAGAACTATAGAGTTAAATACTCATACTGGTATCTGTCTGGGGAAAAAAAGCGGTAAAAATTATTGAATGAAGACTTTTAAGATGGAAACACGTGCACAGCAAACTAAGTAATATAATGTAACCAGCACGGAGTTATGAAGGAACAATAAAGTCTGTTTATTGATCCCCTCTTGCATGAGTGCAGCAGACCTCATTCAATAAAAGCTCAGGCTGTCAGTTCAAGTAATATTTTGGACAGCTCACACCGGGAAAGGCTAGCACATGCAACATCACTGTCAGAATCTTAATGGAAGTGACAAAGAGTTCTTCATGGATGCAGTTTTACTTCAAATTGACATGTTTTCCCTCCGATATTGAGGTAGCCACACTCAAGTGCTGACCAAGTGCATTCTGGGCAAAATGTGTTTCAGCATAACCGATTGCAGGCCCGCTTTGCAAACAACACATCTAACCACATTCGATGGCATTTTATTGTTGTACTGTGCCATAACTTCCCCACAATATCTGTCATCTAAACCCATAAAATTCCTCTCGTCCTCCTCCATATGCTGCATCAGCATATGAATTGCAGCAAGATTTTGTGTTTTCGTTTGGTATTCCTGATGCTTGGAATGTGAAAAGACGTGTGAGATTTAAAATGAAAATCTGCATACGAATCCTCCCACACGCTGACATCAGTGATGTTCAGCATCTTCTGGTAGGTAATAAAGGGCTGCTATTTCTTCCTTTTTTATTTTTACGCCTTAAGATTCTTCTCATCTAGTATTTTACTTACATTGACAGTGAAACCCTAAATTTCCCAGGAATTCTGAGAAATCCAACAAGTTAGCAAATGCGTTCAAATTTGTAAGTAAAAAAAATACTTCTAAGATGACGTAGAATATCCGACCAATGAATTTCACTTCTGGAGCTTGTGATAGAACAACTTAAGATTTGAAAACTGTCCTCCAACAAGGAGGTTACACCAGAATCTGTTTGTTGTTTGCTGGATTCTTCAAATTATTCCATTCTCAAAATTCTACAATCTCTCACAATGAAAGTCAGTAGCTACAGTATCTCATCAAACCAATGAAAATGTAGCATGGATAGGCAGATTTGACAAGCTTATATCATCGTCAAACTCATTCAATGAGTGTTTTTTCTGCATAATCAGACTTCCTCCCACATTCCAAAAATTATACATGTTAGGTTTATTTAATTTATCCGTTTTCTCTGTACCCATTGGGGTCATGGGTTTGTTTTGGGCTAGACGGAAACATTTGGGACATAAAATTACAAAGGTAAAGGTGCAAAGCCCAAATAAATTACATAATCTCATTATGAGTAAATTGTGGTTAAACGCCATTGAGAGCACTAAACCTTCTCCTAAAATTCATGAATGCTCTCACAGGATGAGATCCTATCATTGCTGTCTGACAAGGAAGGGCGAGCGGGGATGCTCGTCGCATGACGTGTTTTCATCGAATGGAGCATCTGTCGTCGTGTTTTCGTCGCATTTTAATAAGGCACGTGCCGTGCGACTGTTGGTGGCCGGGGTTGCCAAATCATTTTACCCCCGCATTGTGTTTAGCAGGGTTCTATTATGAAGTCTGTTGCCCGTGATTTAGGGCTATATAAATAAACTTGACTTGACTTGAAGTCTAAGAAGTGAAAGGTTAAAAACCTGGGGCATCCTTGAACGAAAGTAAACTGCCATTCAAAACCATTCGTTGGTCCCAAAATGAGCGTTCATCTAAAATATGAACGAGTTCATGAACTTTCGTTCATTGAACGCGTTCAAGTAGAACGCTGCCTGTTAAATATGGCCTCAAGCTGAACTCTCCACACACACGGGGGCGGAGGCATAGCGGTTGAGTTGTGCATGCATGTCTTGGAACGGAAACACCAAATAATCATTTTTCCTCGATTATATGAATTTTGAGATCGTCTGAAGCCCAAATCGTAATCATGATTAAAATTCGATTAATTGAGCAGCCCTAGTAGATTGTTTTGGACACGCAGACGCTTCACGGTGGATACTATTATTCATGTATTCACATATTCTCACTCTGGTGGTGGCAAACTACATTCTGTAGCCACAGCTTCCCTGAGTGTGCACCTCCGAACACCAAACATTCACACCCAGTCATACACCAGTAGGAGGGACATCGGGGGGAAAGGTGGGTGAAATGTCTTGCCAAAGCACACAAAAACATGACTCGGGCAAAGCGGGAATCTAACAGCGGACCTTTTCGGGTACTGGATGACCAACGTTGTGCCACAGACATGCCCAAATCACTTCTGCTTGTCTTTCAGACGACACAGAAACCAAACAGTTCTCCCCGTTACACTGATGCCATTTGACAGCGCTGTTCATGTAATGCAACAAAAGTCAATTGACTTCTGAGCTGGCCGTGCACATAAGCAGCGCCTTTTCGTGTTCCTGAATCAATAGGGCCACCGCATCACAGCGAAGCTACTCAGATTGGCTGCCCCAGTGCTGACCTCCCTGAGAACTCGAGCATGCATCAACTGGATAAGTTAGACTAGAGTCAGATCCTGGTATACTTATGTTGCCGAATTCCAATACTTGAGAGAAGCGAAGAAACTTCCTTTGGGAGACAGTTAAAAAAAATCCACCTTGACTAAATTACCTTCCAAACAGAGCTGGAGGATATGACTGAAAAGTGTATCACAATATCAATGTTTCATATCAGTCAATATGTGAATTATTTGTACCAATTTAAGATAAGAAAAAACTAATATATAATAATAATAATAATAAATTCATAATGCACTTTGTATTTGGCACTAAATCTCAAAGTGCTACAGTGCAACTAACACTTTAAAACAAGAGACTAGTAAAAATATAAAAGCAATAAAACAAATATTTAGGCCAGAGTTAAAAGGTGGGTCTTTAGTCCTTTTTGAAATTTTAGTTAAGATAAAGTAAAGGATTATTCAGAGGAAATATACTGTTCAAAGTATCTGGTGGTAAAACTAATAAAATATAGTACTTTATAAGCCATTATAATATGCAATGTTGTTTACATCCATGCTCCTGGCTCAAAGAGTGTCATAAATGCTTGTTTGCAGAAGACCCCATTGTTGATACACTTAAATTGAAAATAAAACACCCGCGAGACAGTCACATTCATAAATAAATTCAAGTGAATAATGATAACGCATCGAGCACACACTTAGACACGTTTTGTTTCACTACACTGTAAATACAATACAATGGCACTGTGAGGCTAAAAACATTGTCATAGCCTCTTTTGTGGTTGTTTGCTGGCACCAGTATTTAGCATTCCTAGTTTACAGCTTGCGCCATCTGCATATGCTCACATCCTCTTTTTCCATATCTGCACATCATGTGTGCACAACTGTGCATGTGATAGTGGTCAAATGAGGTAAAAGATTGCCCTGATTTACAGTATATTTTCAACAAATAACAGAACTGGGATGATCTCACTGAGGGTGTTGCTTACCTTCCATTCTTAGATAGGGCAAAATGCACTCCTTCCCGTTGGAAAGGCATCAAGCGCTGCAGGAGCTTGTGAGGGAGGCCTGACATCTGCTGTGACCATCTTGTGTCACAGTGAGAGGGCTGCGGCGGGCCACTATCATCCACGGGCATTATGTCCTCACCAGTGGCTTGGATCTGAATTTAAGATGGAAACAAAAACATTGACCTGTAAACACTTGAAATCACTCAAAATTTATTTTGTTACAATAAAGACAATCCTGCGCCCAGAGAGAAGGCACAAGCAGGCAAATTATTTTGACTTTTTTAGAAACGGGTGCATAATTATCAATTTATTGGGCTTATAAGACATATTACTGACAGAATCCTCATACCTCCATAGTCATCATTTACCAGGTGACCTCAAATTTGTCACATTTGTTCAACCATTATCATTGGATTTAAATTGGCCAAAATATAAATATGGAATTATGATGTGCGCGTGTGCATATATGTGTGTACATTCAGACTCACACTCAAACTCAATCAAATGACAACAGGCCAGCACAATTGTGCAGTATGCATTAAATAATGTACAGTTAATCTCCGCCCCGACAAAAGTATGACAGGCAAAATGCACCATAGCTTTTAATCATTGCACGATGTGCTACTGATCGCATGGTATACGTCATAGTTTGGTCAGTATAACTAGGTAAGATCGCTGTCGTCACCATGATTTGCGTAAACATATGCGTTTCCACCTACCATATATGAAAGTAGAACGTAAAAAAACAAACTTGTTTTGGAAAGAGCAGCTTGAACTGTATCATAGGAAGCGAAGATCCCGGCAAAATATGGAGGTGCACTCGGTTTATGTCCCTTGCGACCCTCAGCATCACGTTAACAAGTCGATCAACTTTTTATTACAAGTAATTCACGGCAGACACACGCACAAAATACACTCATGGATCAAACAATAACACCAGCAATCATTTAAACGTATGTTATCGAGGAGGTTTAGAGCAAAAATAACTGTATGAAGACACACACTAACACCGGACGACGGCAAGCCGGGACATATTTTCCAACGCCCTCACGTCGAGCGTAAGTAGCCGAGGAGCCACCGCTTTCGATCAGCTTGCTTGTGTCCGTTACCTCACGTCGTCACTCACAACAACTCGAGGCTGTTCCTGCACAATTTGCAGAATTTGTGAAGCCAATCGGTAAGGGAACACTTGATCCCCTCACAGAAGTAATGTTGGCTTATGGAAGCGAGGCGTGTCGCACTTTGTAGCTAGCAGCTGTAAACAGCAGTCTCGCGAGTGTGTGACAGCTCCCAGCTGGCCCGGCCGGTGTTAGCTCTAAACACTGACAGCTTAGCCCCGAATCGCCGTCAATTCTGATTTTGCGTCTTTTTATTTTACTTTAAAGGGTATGGCCCGAAAGGAAACTTAAATATTCACGCTAAGCAATCACATTAGCTGCTGGTATGTACCTGTTCCTGCAAGAGTCACCACGCTGATCTTAAGTAACTTTTCGGCCTGTTTGTGTTGCAAGGTTTGCATGCATTGCCAACACGTTAATTGCTAGCCATTTTCATTTCCCGTTTGTTTTGATGTTTAGTAAGTGGTTTTAAAGTTGCATGTGCGTCGTGTTTGCTTGAGCAAAAACATCCAAGCAAAATAGCATCGTAAATATCCCTGCTGAAATTGCAGTTCTTCAAATCTGTTTTCCCCATATTGCACGTTTAGAGTTCAACGTGGGGAATATTAATACAATTAGAGAAGTTTACCATTTATTGTCGTCAGCAAGACATGTCTAATGTGGCAAAACATTCATTTTGATTTGCTTGTCACGTGAAATTGCGAATAATTCATCGGGCTTGTCTAATCAGTGGCCCGGTCATTTTGATGTATCAACATAGGCAATTATTGCCTCATGATCAAAATGTACAGAGATTAAAGTTACTGCATGGATGACTGAGCATACCAATACAGTGGCGTCATTTTCATGAAGCAAGCACTATAGCTTATAGTGCAGATAGATTGGCAGATACTTTTTCTTATTCCACAGTAAAAAAAAAAAAAACATGGGCATTAACTATTCCCTCCTACGACATTTGATTGTGTTTCGTCCATCATCCCAGGTAGGAAATGGTAAAATATGTATTATCAATCATTGAGTGGTTATGCCCTAATTCACTGTTACCTGCACAGATCAAGGGTTGATGTCCAATATTGAGGTTGAGGATATTGTGTCTTTCTCTCAAAAAAGATGTGGCTCGATGGCTAAATAATTAATCACCTTCCAAGGGGAAATCTTCCTTTCCTGTGTTATTTGGTCCAGCAGGCTCTTAAATAATTCAACTGTCAATCCATAAATCGTTTCTGTTTAATCAGTGACCTTTTCATAGGATAAAAAAAGCACAATACATTTGTTGCCGAAGTCTCGAAGGAAGAAATGGTTGTCACAGCCTGATGCTAGTTGCTAAGTGACAGTGGGAACTTCACCGCCCACTGTGTTTTCTATTGAATGTCGGAGAAACGTTCAGAAACTACCACAAAATGGCAGTCTAGACACTGCGCAGTGCACATCTTAGTGAGTGAGGATGGCTTAAACATTGACCTCCCCATCTTCTCACAATATTAGATATTTTAATGAAATTAACACTTCTAGGCATGTCATGATCTCTAATTATTTTCCCAATCAAATACTCCAAAGTGATTAAAGACACATTTAGATGAAATGGAGGTGGTCAGTGCTCTGCTCTCATTATGTACAGGCAGAAAATTGTTTCCAGCAGATCCATTAAGCTTGTAATTTGCTTCAAGTAGATTGCTTTCGTACAGGGCTTCTTTCAGTCTGTGCTCTGGGCGGTATTTCAGGTTCTCTGAGTCAAGTAGGATTAGCTGTAGCCTGGTGGACTTGTGTGAGAAGCGGGGTGCCAGCTTTATTGGGACACTCGCCCAGTGAACAGCTCGGCCTCTCAGCGGCCAGCGCCTCCCCATCGACTCTCCACCTGGTGTTTGAGCACCTAGCAGGCCGCAGTCGTTTCGTTACCGTCCGCTCTCCTCTTCTCGTCTGTGCTTGCCAACTTCCTTCTCCCCTTCGATGTAGGTTTGCCTCCCTGCTTCCCCCTCCTCCTCCCTCTTCCCCTTTTGCGCTCTCACTCTCTGTCTATGCCGCCTTCCTTCCTCCCTCCTTCCATCTCATTCTGTTCCATGTCCCTGCATGCCCTTTCCTCCTTCTCCGCCTCCCCCCGCCTCCATCCGAAGAGCAGAGTAGCTAATGAAGAGACCCATTTAGGCGCCGACTTTGGTTCATACAGCCCTCCGTAGCGCCGGTCGGCCGGCCTCGGCTGCTGCGACTGGCTGTTTGGGCTCTGACATCACACGGGAGCCAGCTGTTGATTTGGCGCTGTCTCCAAGGCTGGCTGGCTTGATGGGTTGTGGCAGGTAGACTTGTGCTTGCGCAGCATCCTCCCCTCCCTCTTTGTGACACCCACTCGCCTTCACCCTCTTCTTTTAGAGCCCCTTCTCCCCATCTCACACGCTCACTCTTTTGCGTGAGTGTGCAGGAGGCAGCCGGCCGGCAGCTGCTGGAGGTGCGAGCTGGGAGGCGACTCCAGTCTCTTCAGCCAGCAAAAATTATTGCCTCCTGTACACAATGGAAGCTAAAGAGCTGAGTTGCTTTGGGGATGGAGGCCAGGTAGGTCCTGCAAGCTTCCCGTCTCTCAATATTGTCTTGCGCTTCTTCAATTGATCCTTTTTGCCAACGTGCTTCTTTTTTTCCTTGTCTGTTTTCCTCTGTCATTTAATGCAATTAATTAGATGTGTTGATTTGATTGAAGAGTTTGTCCTTAATGACTTTAAACTCGGGTAATTTATTCAGATGGAAATCAAACTCAGAAAAAGATGTATATATATTTTTGGGGGTTTCATGATGGCTGTGCTGTAGATCGCCGAGCAAGTGTGCAATCTTTCCCTTGGGCTTGTTCGTGTGAGATTTGCTACGTTACATCAAGACTGTGTTGCTCAGTTAGTGCCGCCAATCTCCTCAAGAGTTGCCCGGGCTCGGGTTTTCACGGCGGCGTTATTACCTGAGATGAGCCAGTAAGAGGTTTGACTCGTCCTTTGAGCAAATCGACTTTTAATGGCTAAGGTAGACTTTTGAACTTGGGTTCTCACCAGGCAGCATTGCAAGACTTGCATGTGGGTTTTCTCACTTTTATTGTGTCTCCTTTAATTGCCCAGATTGATATTCCCAAGAAGTTCACCTCTGGGACCGGTAATGGATTATCTACATGCTCTGCTGCAAATGTAATTTATTAATGCTGGCTGCCTGCGCCTCTACCGCAGCGTCCTGAGCTCGCATCACCATATGCGACCCGGAGGCGGCGCACGGCACGCAATTAGGGGCTCGTTCATGCTTTTGCAGTTAATTTAACCGTCCGTTTGCTGGCAGTTCCTTCAGATGACACGGGCTTCCTTGCCCTGAAATTAAGGGAAGCAGGGGATGAAAGTGCCATCATCTCATTGGCTTTACACTAATGGCTTTCCAGCTCCCCTGTCAATGCTTTCCTGGCTTTGCAATTAGGAGAAATAGCTAGGAAATGGTAGATTAGTTACTCAGCTGAGCGAAACACAAAAATCTATTTTGTTGCCGTGCCGTGAGTGTATAGCCGCATTAGTATCTAATTAGCTGTTTATTGGGTGTTTTATTTCATTAGTCGGGTTGTGTGTGCTGTGCCAAATAGAAAGTGGCTTTTTGGCATGCCGTGTGCAAATCATTTAATTGTACCGCCACAATATGTGGCTAATTGGTTGTGTTTGATTTCTTTCTTAGAAAGAAAATGTCTCCTTTGTGGTATCTTTTTGCCGGTTTAAAAAAAAATGGAAAGCTGATGTCAAGTTTTCACCCACAGTGCATAGTCCTCTTTGTGTTGGTGCTTTTGTTTCTTTTGTGGACAGTCACAGCTCTCTGCTTATGTTCCTCCACCCTTGTTGAAATAAATTCATCATTAACAAATGTAATTTTTTACCCCCCACCCTCACCGGGAGAATTCATCTTTTTTTTTTTTGCTCAGTATTTGACTCGTCGTCACCCTCTCCCCACATTTGAGCCGAAGCCAGAGTTGAACCTGGAGAATGGAATTGAGGGTTCTTCTGCTCCACTCGAGGTGCTTTTAGCCCAGGCAATTGTTCCGACCCACGCGGAACCGAGTGGAGGTGTTGAAGGGAAAAGTCTGAATTTGTCAGAGATTTAGGTGTGTGCTCATGTGAAGCGGAAGGGAAATAACTGTCTCGATGTCACCACCAAGCTCCCGCGCGTGTCATCACTTGTCGCCTCTTATGTTCCTCAGAAATTTTTCATTAGCCTGCCATCTCTATAATTGTCTGTGAGTGTTGTCCGCTAAGAGGAGTGTGATTAACTCAGCCACCCTTATGAAATTGTTCTGGTAACCTCTTTTAACAATTTCTTTATAGGGAGAAAAAAAAAAGACATGGCTGCATAATGAGTTCAGTCCAAAAAAAGATATGATCCGTATATGTCTTTAATTATTTATTATTTAGATTTGATTGCTATGAATCTGAAATGAGCTATGAACTCTTATAATTTGTCTTCTGCTTTGTGTGAGGTTGCTATGATGGCCATTTTATGTGTCGTGAATTGGCGAGGTGACTCTGAACGACGCCGGAGGGACCCACTTTAGGATTGTTGTGCTCTATTGTGATTTTTAATATCAGCGAACCACTCCCTGTCAGTGACGGCACGTTGCCCCGAGGATGCACAAATGAATGAATTTCAAAAACTGAAATGCAATTTCAATGCGGCATGTAAGCTGTGGGATACCAATCAAAACGGGCACCGTTCTTTCACGTTTGAATGTCTCAGTTTGAGGCGGTAACGGTATCTTCCGCTGCGGCTGTAATGTGTCCGCCCTCCTGGAGCGCCCACAGCCTGGCTGAGCTGCATTGATATTATAGCAGCGTTTATCGTACGTGTGTCATGTCTAATTTTCAGCAACAGCTGTAGTTTCTCAGAACACGTTCTCTTGAATAACAAAAGCTGTGTTTTGTGTAAATGAGTGTATCAAAGGGCCGTTGCTGCCACTATAGATGACATGGTATTTTCCATCACATTATAATGTCTAAATTCATGGCAGGATTATAACGCTTTGGAATATATTGAAATGTCAACCAAAACTATGACAGATTAATGTGCATAATACGTGTGTGTCTGTGTGTGTGTGTGTGTGTGTGTGTGTGTGTGTGTGTGTGTGTGTGTGTGTGTGTGTGTGTGTGTGTGTGTGTGTGTGTGTGTGTGTGTGTTTCAATGTACTAACACACTGCAGTCACTGCACATAATCACATTAGAAATTAGAAATAGCAGGAACAAAAAAATAGTTTAAAAGATTTTAAAGGCTGTCCTCAATGTCCCCCTGCGGTGTCTTTACTTTCATTCTCTCTATACACAATAAGTATCTCGATTTTTTTCTTTTTTTTTTTTTTTTTTTTTTTTAGTCATATAAAAACTTCTCCTCATAAAAACATTTTGCGGGGCCGCTTCTCGCCATGTTTCCTCCCACCGTAACATTTGCATTGTGTCGTAGCCGTCTTCTTTGGCGTTTTCATCTTTTCGTCCGATTATTTGCATCATTTTTGATTGTTCGCTGTAGTGGCGCACACTTTATGGGACAACCCAAGACCTGAATTACTCCTCAGAGAAACTAAGCAGTAATGAAATTCAAAATTGAAAGAAAAATAGCAATTTTACCACTTGACTGGTAAAGCGTAAACCGTTTGATTCTCAGTTGCCACCCATTATCGCTTCACGCTGCTGACGCCGATGGCATCATGTGAAGGAAGATTATAGAGTTAGCAGGGATGCCACTTGACCTTTTGGGGCTCTAGAAGGGGGAGGGTGAAACAAAAGACCGTATTATAAGCAGCAGCCAGCCCTTGGCACTGTTGGACGCCAGCCTCGGCACCGCGCCACACCCATTCAGTGCGATAGAGATTAGAGAAAGTAAAAGAGGCAATGAGAAATGCCATTTAACATGAGCATTCTGAGACATTAGTCAATTGGAAATGTGTTGCGTGAGAAAAAAAAAAATACAAATTTGATATTGAAGCATTTTAGTTTTTTCCTGTGGTATTGTCAGTCATTGATTTGGTCTGCGTTCTTTTAGACATCATCCTTTCTCAGCGTGTAGCACACGGCAGGCGTTTTGATAAGCGTGTGCCACCAAATGGCAAAGGCTTTCTCAGCACAGAAATGCTCTTTCCTTGCTTCTTTCTGAATAGCTAATGTTGCTGTTGCCGTAGCTGCATTCCCATCTCCACATTCATTCATTATTTATGGCGCACAGGCACGAATGGGACCCAAAATACACACTCACCACCATGCTGCTCACTAAAACCTGCTGAATCTACTGTCACTGCTGCCAATCGTAACCCCTGACCTGTAACACACCACAGCGCTAACTCAAGTGCCTGTCTTTGTGCCAGGTCAGCAGGGGTCATGAGGGTGTCGGGGCCCCCGGTTGCCATGCAGAGCGGCTGAAGCAGGCATGGACAAGAAGTCTCCGGCAGGATCGGTAGGCCTTGTTGACTTCCCCCGACAGCTCATCCTTTGCCGCGACCTTCACCGCTGGCTGCGCAAGTATGTCTTTTGTTTGATGTGAATTAATAGCATTTTTTTCTTTTGCTATCGCCTACCACAGTTTCCACAGATTTTCCGCCAATCAAATTCAAGAATGTTTCCTTAATGGAAGACTGGCATACTGAAGTCATTCTAGGAAACGACGCATCAACATGAAAATATATTAAAGTCAGAAACCCCCAAAATTCTGACATTCCTGTCCCAAGGCAAAATGTGTCTAGTGGAATGAATGATGCTGAGAGGAACAGAATACTGATTTACTGGCTCTCGAAAATATCTGTCCAGTAATGCAAATCTTTGAACAGGGCAACTCGAGAGATTTCACCCATCAAAATGTCAGTAAAAGATACTAAATATTCAAAGGAATGTGCAACACTCTAGAGTATTAAGCTGTTTTCCCTCAGAATGTAAAAATAATGTAAAGCAGCAGCAAGCGATGCTTTTGTCAAACAACTGACAGGTCATTGAAATTCCGCAACAAACTCTGCAGATGCCAGCTGTGTTTTTGCGTGCCTCTCGGCCCAGCACAGCGTTTGCTCTCTGGAAAAACACTGTGGGAGTGAGCTACAAGTCAATGACTTTGACGTGGACGAATTGACTGTCACTTTTTTAGTGCTTTTAGCATAAACAGTCAGTTACATGCATAGCTGCACCGCCATCAGATAAGAAAATGGTAGTGATCACTCCTCATCACATTGGTTGACCTTCCTCAAAGCCCCACCTTGGAAGCTCCACTGCACCTCCAGAACTGTCATTTTTATGACCTAATCTAAGTAGAAACTTGCATCGCATGTCTTTGCGATATGCATATTGCGTGGGCCAATGCAATCTTTTTTTGAAATTTTGTGCAGACCTATTTCGTAAGCGCAAAACGTATTTAGACATCATATAAGTAACTAAAATATAGATCTGGATAAAAAAAATTAAAGCCTACCTATTACCCGAATGATGCATTGTTTTAAAAAAAAAAAAATTGAAAATTGTGTTCGACTCCATAATTTTGATTGAAATTTGATGACTAGTTTAGCCCTAGCACCTTCCCTAGCAATGTTTGCGTTTTGTTGTTTTTTAATTTAAATACATTTTGATTTTCATGAATAATATGTTGAGAACAGCCAAACCACCTGCAAATGCTTTGCTTTTTTCCCCCAAAAGAAGAAAGCGGCTGTGCCTCACAGTTTGCATTTTTTTCTTCGAACATTTCTTTCAGGTTCCCACACTTTGCCAACATTGCCAGTAAGACTTTGCCATGAGAATGTCTGATAAAGTAGACTTTGAAACAACGAAGGTGTCCGAAACTGCCAACGCTGAGGCGTTTCCAAAAGATGATGCCACCCAGTCGGAAGTTTCTGATGAAGGCAGCAAAGATAATGCTGGCAACATCACCACAACGGAAGCCAAGGTAAATGAGGAGTAGTTGCTTTCCACTAACATAGTGCTTCTTCTGGATTGTCTTAATAACACAGCATGATAGGAGGTGTGCTCAAGCCACATCTGAAAAGCTAAATGGAAAAGTGAGCTTTGGACGGCAGCCCAGCAAACTGAGTGGGTTGAATGCATTTCATAGGGAATATTTTCCCCCACTTTTCTCCGCATGTGACTCTGTAACATTCAACGTCCAACACAAAACTGACTAAGGGGATTTACACCTACTGCTACCTGCGACATTCCCAAGTTGGTGTTTCAGGTCACAAAACAATATATTCTGAAAAATGTCATTATTCCCGACTGGACGGGGCTTGGCTCTGTTTTTCTGCTGACCACAGTGAATATCTAAATCAATGAAGGAAGTATTGTCGGTTGTGAATTGCGGAGGCAATCTCGCAACTTCCCCCATTGTGACTCACAGGGCTTCAATTTAATTCAATTAAAGAGAATCACTGCTGCTTCAATTTCTCTCCATTTCTTCTTTTCTTCCAGTATGAGCAGTGTTGGACAAATTATCCAAAATGTAATTAGTTACTAGTCACCTTTCCAAAAAAGTAAATGAAGTAGTCGTTGTATTACCCCTTCTTAAATTAATTAGTTACTAGCATCACCTTTGTAAATATTTCAATGATGTCAAATAATTCAGATATTTTGAGCATGTGTCAATACAGTTACATAAGGTAGAAGTATTGTACAGCTCGGGATGAGTACGGACGGCGACGATCATTGTTCTGTTTTTGACACGACACATTCCCGAAGCTGATTGGCTGACGTGATGCGTAGCGAGTCAAAAGTTAGTCCGCAGAGAGGCGGAAGCGTTTTTGCCTTTCGCGCCGACACGTCCCGAGCTGCCACATTTCACTGTTAGTAGCGTTATAACGATTAACATAGTAATCGAGTATCTTATTCATTAGTGGAAATCTATAACGGCGTTAGTAACACTGTAACATCTAATGAGTACTTAAAAATCATTGAAACAGTATTCAGAATGTCTGATCTAAATAAATTACTGATAGATTTTCTTTTACTTTCAAAAATGAAGCATGTATGAATTAGAATGTATCTCATTACAAAATGAAATTGGTTCTTATCCTTTTTTCACACATCACTGTCATTCATAACGACGTGATCTATTCAGTTTTATGCTGTCTGCATGTTGCAGCGCACTGACGTCCCTTCTCTGAGGTCTGACATTGCATTGTAAATGAGAAATTGTTTTTTGAATCGCCTTATAGCTAAACAAAGGAAATCATTATCGCATGGGAGGTTGCCATGTTCCTTCGAGCCACAGACAGAACAAACTTGGTAATTCATATTTCCCACTTGAGCAAGTTTAGATTTTTGAATCACATGATTTAGTTGACTGACTTCGGTAGCTGCAAAAGGGAGTTGTGTACCAAGACAAAAGTGAGTGACTTGTATGACATACTGTATGAGATTTTATTCTCCACATTTTATATATTTGTGAGAGTGAGTCAGATGGTTTATGTTAGAGCAATGCAGTGATTTCCAACCTTTTTTCTCTTGCGTGCCTCCAAACCTTTTTTTCGTGCCACAAATACCCCTTCACTCGTGCGTCTGGAAGATTTTACAGTACTATGTATTATTTCATTAAATGATAATCCTTCTATTTTGTCTCTTTTGAACATTTAATACTCGAGCATATTTCAACTCAAATTAAACAAGAATAAATGTTGCCTTTAATGTAACTATGAATTTAAAACAAAAAACATCAAAATGAAAATAAATATTGAATATACACACACACACACTTAGATTAATAAATATATAAATAAATAAATAAATAAAAAAAATATATATATATATATATATATATATATATATATATATATATATATATATATATATATATATCTAACTAATGTCTCAATCCCAAATGAGAAAGCAGGCAGGGCTTTCTTGTTGCTTTTTTTTTTTTCCCCCCTCACGGCAACTTATTAGCATCACCTCACAATTAGAAAAAAAAAAATTGCTCTACAGCCGTAGGCAAGTGATCACTGAATAGCAGGTGGTGGGTGCAAGGGACAGATGACGACTTTACATTTGTGTTATTCAGATTTTTACTCTAACCAACATATTTTCTACATTTGAAGCGCAACCCCCCCTGCCCTCCATTTTAGATCCATAACAAATTCTTCACCTACTTAGATGCCTACTTCCTGAACAAAATGCTAAATATGCTATATGATCGAACATTTGATTATATGATTACATTTTTGCTCTGTCCTTTCTTGTTCCTACTTACCAGCCAGCTTTCATTATATACTCATCCTAAAATTAGCATCAAATGTATGGTAAATTCATAAATTATTCAAATTAGAAAAAAATGATTATTAGAAAAAAACTATTCTGTGATCTCAATGTGATAGTTAATTGTGTCCCCTAAAATTTGGAGTTTCAAATGGTGGAGACAGATTGTGATGGAGGCAAAAATTACGGTAGACTGGGAATGCGTGTGCAAAAGCGTGCGTATGCATGTGTGCGTGCATATCTGCTAGTGTGTGTACTCTCAGTGAAAGGCAGTACTTTGTGACTTTGCCACCATCTGCCTCCAGCTCTGCAGCTCCATCCTCTGTTGGTGGCCGCCCTACTTTTGCTGACTTCAGCCCTTTCCCTCTTTCCCATTTCCATTCCTTTATCTCCTGCTGGTATTGTTCATTCCCCACTGGCCCCATGCTGCTCAATTAGCTGGTGTAGCGGTGCACACGCAGTCGCAGCCCTCTCCCACCTTACCCACCACCCCTCCCTTTCCGTATTACCTGATATAGAAAGGGGTGCTGTAGGTCACAGGCAGCGTCCCATTTCAATTTGTATGCAACTTAAGGCCCTCAAGCTCAGTGAGAGAAAAGGGTTGCTTGGTGGTTGTCCTCTTGATTTTTAGAGGACAGACAAGAAGGACGGATATTCATGCTGGGATTAGCAGGCACAGTACAGGGCACGGGTACAATTTATACTGGAACGACTCCTGCTAGGTCACCTGCTACCTTCGCCACCTTGTGTCCTCAGCGCGTTCTACGATGAAACTTTCTAACATGTATTAGTGTCGTGCTCTGGTGCTTCAAAAGGAGAAGCACTGAACCTTAACTTTTACTGTCAGACGCCCCATCTCCCTCCCACTCCCGAGTCTGATTCACATGATGGCCAAAAGGAATTCAACTCAAGTGATTGTCACAGAAGAGCACATTATGTAAGACTTATGTCTTGGAAATGATTTGCACTGTCTTTTCACAACCTTTATATCATGTTCATTTTTCTAATGACTTGTCTGAATGAATAGAGTGAGCGCTGGCAATTTTTTGTCAGAAAATGAACTCGACATGGTTGTTGTTGGACAGTGACAAATGTATATGCTCTGCAAAAAAGGTTCCGA
This sequence comes from Syngnathus scovelli, assembly GCF_024217435.2. Taxonomy (NCBI): domain Eukaryota; kingdom Metazoa; phylum Chordata; class Actinopteri; order Syngnathiformes; family Syngnathidae; genus Syngnathus; species Syngnathus scovelli. Next base: position 6,407,589 of record NC_090848.1, read on the forward strand.
ATAAATTCTGAATCTTCACCTTAAAAATTGTTTATCTCTTTTATGGTGTTTTGGATATGCAGGGTTATATCGTCCTTTTTCTGCAGATGTCTTGACAGAAGCCCAAATTGTTGGCCATCCATGTTTAATTTAAGATCTTTTAGGCAACAGTCTTAATTTCCAAAGTTCAGTGGTTTTTGTGACGATTTTAACTTCCTGTATTCTTCCTCCGCATAACTTCCCTCCAACTAAACACCTGCTTACATGGTGCAGCCCGTGAAGTACTTGAAGGTATGGATCACTTGACTCGCATGTTTTGAAATGAAGCATGTGAATTGTTTCCTTGGAATACATTTGAAGCTGCACCTGTGTTTACTGTCAGGAATATTGTTAAATCTCATCTGTGTAAGATGACTTATTTGCAATTTGTGTTGTGAAGCGTCAGTTTGCCTATGCACACATTGGAGGCTGTGGTGGTTTGTTTGCTGCTTTGCTGTCATGCCCCTCCAGGGACAGATAACGGAAGCATCATGGGATGAAAAAAAAAAAAAAAAAACTCAGTCACTAGACAGACAAAATTTGCTTGCAACCTGTTTTTTCTACTTGTGAGTGTCTTGGGCTGCTTTTTATCTGTATGTATGGTTTTAACTGTCTACTCCTACACCCCCCCTCGACAGCCTAAGACCAGGCTAAAGCTTGTTCGGAGCCTGGCAATATGTGAGGAGTCCTTCCCTTGTCCAATTCTTGAGCCTTCAGCTTCACCTCAGGTAAAAACTCCCTGAGCGTATCTAATACCTCTTTGAATCCATTCGTCATCCCATCAGCTGGACACACATACGGTAGCTCTATTGGAAGTGCTGACCGTGGATGAGTTCTTCCATTCGGCTCATTAAAATTGAGATGGAGGACCTCTAGCGAACTATTAGCGGCCTTCCTCTGACAGCTGTGATGGAATACCTGACCATTGCAACCTGGCGAAAGCATCACATCATCAAAACACAAACAGCAAGCAAAACTATAATTTGTTAATTCAACTATTTTACAGCATCCAGACAAAGAGTCCCCAGCCCCCCCTCAGCCCCGCCCACACCGCCAGATCAAACTTAAACTCCATTAAATGCCACTCTGCTCTGCTAATGATATATTTATGCGGCTGCACACACACACACAGGTGAATTCGTCCTACGATTTAGCCAGTCAGCACCGTGCCCCATAACCAGAGGGCAATGTTATTCCCACCGCGCTCTCTCATTGCCTGCACTCCCACGACGTCTTGTATTACCGCCATCAATCATGTTGAGGAAATTGCAATTTCCGCACATCACCTACCGACTGCTATGTAGTGCCCTAATTGAATACTCCTGATATTTCCCCTGCCGCAGTTATTGGTAGAGATGCCTCTGAGCAGGGCTGTTTTTGGCAAGCTACCCTGGAGGGGAGCGCTAGTACAATAAGGAATGAAGCAAAACATTAGTTAGGCGGAGCCATACTGTTGTAATTTCATGACAATGAGCCAGTGAAAATCAGTCATTGCGATGGAATTGTGGTTAAACAGAATTATTAAAAAAAAAAACTTGAGCCTGTTTAAAGGGTGACAAGTGTGCTGTTTAATAACGTAGTGTGTAGCACACTAAACATGGACCAGAAAAATGAAAGCCGTCTCAGGAGATTAGAAAGCAGATGAAACACAAGCATGTCAAAGGTAAAGACCATTTCCAAAATGCTGATATTCCAGGAACTACACACATTATTCAGACATTTTGGTGCGATCCCAAGAAGAAAATTGGTGACAAATTGAAGAGAGGGCTAATGGGAATGGTAACAAAAGACTCCAGAACATCCCTCAAAGAAATTAAAGGTTAACTCCAAGGTCAATGTACATCACTATCAGATTGCAACATCTTTTGTTGTTTGAGGTAAAGTGGACCTCATGGGAGACAACTAAGGTGTATACCACTGTTGAGAACAGCACAAACATTCTCCTTACTGTGAAACATGAAGAAGGCTCTTTTATGTTCTGGTGCTATATTTCTGTATCCGCCATAGGGTGTCTTTGATCTGTGAAGGGTAAAATAAGATCTTGAGGCGATCATGATATTCTACAGTGAAATATACTGCCCAGTGTCAGAAAGCTTGATCTCAGTTGCAGGTCATAGCTCTTGCAGCAGGACAATGACCCAAAACACACAGATAAAAAAAAAAAAAAAAAAGCCTCAGGGATAGCTCAGAGCTAAAGCTAAATCCTATTGAACATCTGCGCTTGGAGATGAAAAGTGCCATTTGTAGAAAGCACCCTACTACCTGAGACTACTGTAGCAGTTGGCGATGCAGATTTTTAAAAGCAGAAGTTGTCATTCTGGACAAAACACTATTTACATATTTAATTCATAATCAGAAAAAGAACGTTGGTTTGGAATAAGCCTTTCCGTTGTGCACTCCATGACGGATTTTTACACATACACTATTAAACTAGTACTTGAATAATTTTTAATTCATCCACCAAATTAGGCTATGGTGTTATTGCAGTTTGTGGGTTGGCAGAATTATGTTGAAAAACTGCTCAGCTGGTTTCCACTGCCTGTGGAGAGATGAGCCAAGGACGAATCTAATAAAGCTTGGCACAGGTCTTGATGACAAAATTCCCACACATACAAAATGAGGTCATCTGAAATATGAAGTCCGTACTGTATATGACTTTTTGCTGAGCCAAATTTGAATTGGTGCATGTTTGAGCTCAACTGTGCGAGAATACCCGAATAAGATCAATCTTAGCTTTAAATCGACATATTAATTCAACTTTGGAGTCCCATGATGTATAAGAAGCACACTTGAAGCAAAATTTTTCATCCGAACATGTGAAACTGTAGCTCATGATGATAAAGTTGACCATTGTTCCTATTAGACATCACTGTCACTCCCTCACTGTCAAATTGCACACGTTAACAAAAGGCTGTATAAATCCATAGGCTGTCCAAATCTGGAAGAAAAAAAAAAATCTGCCCTGACGTTGTTTATGACTGGCTGTCAATTCAAATCAAATGCCTTATAGTCAAGGGCCTTTGAATGCACGTTGTACTTTTTGTTTTAGATTGACAGCATGTTCATTACACATTCAGGGGGCCATCATTTTCCTGCTGTTTTCCCTTTTTTTGTGAAATAAATGGGTGTCAGTAAACAAATGAGGCAATTCACAAGAGCTGCACATCAACCGGGCGGGTTCCATGCGATACAGAGGGTGGCATTAGGCAACAACCGCCACTGCTTCTTGCCAGAATTTTTCTCATTATTGTTACTTTGACAGGAACGTGCTGTCGCTCAAGCGGCACTCAAACCTGACATGTCGACGTCGTTTCAAAATCCCACTTGGGAATTTGCTTGGAGCAGCTCTCATTAGCTCATTACATTTTACAGATTTTACACCACCTGAAATTGAAGCATTGCATTTTATTATCTTCAGTTTGAGAGATCAGCTAACTTTTTTTTATGACCACTCGCATTTTAAAACCAAATGTCGCATGAATTGTTGGCACTTGTAAGCCAATGAAGACATGCGGAACTGCTTGAAAAGCAAATCAGATTCTACCACTACTCTACAGGTCTGTGGAAAAAAAGATCTGCTTGGGTTAACCAAGGCGGCCTTTTATTCCTTTCCACAAAGGAAGCAAACAAAACAAAAAAAACACCCTCCTAAGGCTTGCAGTCAGATTGCAGCAGTTGGCGTTAGAACTTCTCTAACTCTTCCCACTCCTGAATTTTAAGTAATGAAACGTGCTGTGTTGTTTAACTTGGGGACGGAATTCATGTATTATTCAGATGGTTTAATAAAAACAAGCTAATCTTGATGATTAATTGCTATCGTCATTGAAATTCATGGATGCAGATGCGTCGTTACCATCAAGGAAAAATGTTTGGATGATGAACCATGAGGCTTTTTGAAGTGTTTTCAACATTTGCCTTTATTGTGCATGATGCACTTGAATTAACCTTGAACTTCTGGTAGATGAAAGGAAAATTGAAAGCTTAATTTACCTTCTAAAATGATTATTACGCTTGTTTGATATTGACCCTCCTCCACAAAAATGTCAATAGCAAGCAATCAGGCTTTTTGTGTGCTCCGCTTGAAGATTCAGTGACTAAATCAACACCACGTTAATATAAAATGACAACAGTTCCGTCTTTGTTTTTGCCCACTTAAGGATGAAATCCTCCTTCGGATGTTGGAAAAGGATGATGGAGCCGCACAAAACCAGGCTCAGAAAGAAGTCGTCTGCGACAAGGTGAACAAAGCTGACAGAACGCAGAGGAAAATGCTGTGCAGAGGTGAGAAAATACAAACAGCCTCCAGTGAGGGCTTTGCTTGGTGTAGATTGCTCACAACCAACGCATTTCATATTTTCTTGTTTTGTGCCTGTGTGGATAGGCCCATGTTACCCTCCCGTTTGTCCAAAAGTGCTTCTCTATTTTCAATTATATCTTGTGATGGGCAGATAATGAGTGTGATTCAGTTAATTGCAGTGGGCTGAAAAGTGTAAAGCAATTACATGGATTCCCACAAGGCTGAAGTTGCCACCCTTTGGTGGAGGGAATACCACTGATGAGGCAAGGCCCCAATTATAGGTCCCAGACGCTTTCTCGGTCACCACCACACTATTGTTTGCTGAGTGGGTTTTCGCTTTTGAACCCTTGCTGATACAGTTGCACAATTACAATTCAATTTAAAAAATTAATATGGAAATTGGAAAACAATATCGATTTTTCCGCCCACCTCTGTTTTTATTGAGTTTTACGAAGAAGTTCTCACAGGGCTTGTGATTTATTTATTTATTTATTTATTATTATTTTTTTTTAGATTCCAGTCAAGACTACACTGATTCAACAGGAATAGATCTTCATCAGTTTTTAGTGAACACATTAAAGAGCAACCCCAGGTAAGTACACTCAATTTTACGCGGACTTTGGGGTTCTGAATTTGGGAATCGCGTTAACCCCGAAAGCGCGTTATATGGAAAGTCTTTGTATTATTTTCTTAGAGACCGAATTATGCTGCTGAAGCTTGAGCAAGACATCTTGGATTTCATCGACAATAATGAGTGAGTCCTGTTTCTGGTTTCATTGAATTTCATCCCTCTTCAAGTCCAATTTAGGAATAGGTTTAGCATTTGAGCACTACAACACAGAAGAATATTTTCACTTTCTGATCCTTGATGGTGCTTAATTTTGATGATAATTAATAAAATTGTTTTTGCAGCATTTTGAAAGGAGTTCAGTTCTGCTCCTAACTTGTACATTTGTGCTCGGATTTCTGTTTGATCTAAATTGATGTAAAAGGTGAGCTCTCCTTTTGACCCACTCCTCTCTGTCTCCTTTTAGAAGTCAAAAGAGAACGTTCCCGCCCATGACGTCCTACCACAGGATGTTGTTACACCGTGTGGCTGCCTACTTTGGCATGGACCACAATGTGGACCTCACTGGAAAGTCAGTTGTGATCAACAAAACGACCAACACAAGAATGTGAGCATCTTTCTGCAAATTGTTACACATGTCGCCAACATGCGGGGCTTTTTTTTTGCCCTCCAGTTGATTAACATATGTTGCTGTCAACATCTGCCTGAAATGAAGCTCGCCTCCTTAACCGTTAAAAATTCCCCACTGACAGCCCCGATCAGAAATTCTCCGAGCACATCAAGGATGACAGGGCAGACGATTTCCAGAAACGCTACATTCTTAAACGAGACAACTCCAGCTTTGATCGTGACGACAGCACGGTAGGTGTCCCAACCCTGCTGCCACCACCAAGCTGTCACTTTTTATTTCTGATATGTCGGTACGAGTGGGACAATCTGGCATCCCTGGTAAAGCTGCTAAAAAGCCGTGTGTGTGGGTGTGGGTGTGTGTGGGGGTGCGTACGTGCGTTTGCTGTGTCCTTGCCAGATTCGGATGCGTTTGAAAGCAGACAAGAAAAGCAAATCGATGGAGGAGCGAGAGGAGGAGTACCAGCGAGCCAGAGAAAGGATATTTGCACATGATGTGAGCTCTCCTTGTGTGGGCGGGATGGGGGAAGGGGCCATGCTGCACAAATCTAACACAAATCTATTCGTGTGCAAATTCAGCTCATTTTTAACCAGCAATTACAGTGTTGGATTAAGTGTTTAGAATTTTCCAGGAATGGAATTGATTTGATATTTTGAAAAGACCTGCAACCAATGACACCACATGTAAACATTAACAAGCTAATTAATACTACTGAGTAAATTGCAATATGTTTATCAATGATCTAATTTAATTTTCACTCATAGGGCGATCACTTCATACTGGATCAAAGGTAAGATGCATAATATACATCATAATCATTATCAATGTCTTTGCTTGTCGAGTCTCACGAGAATAATTTTCACAGTCAGTGCATCCTTTAATATGTAAATACAACTCATCTATAATGAGGATGGAGCCCATTTCTATTTTGAAGTGTGCCGAATTGTGCTTTTATTGTCAGAGCAGCCGTTGGTCTTGGTCGGTGCAGATCATTTGTCAGCGTTCTGCTACTAATTCCTCCTACCCCTCCCTCTTAGTGCTCAGGATGAAGACACTTGTACACGTACCCAGCATAGGCGGCAAATTTTTAGGTAAGGTCAACCCCCCCCTGAAACACACACACTTCACAAGACGCCATTGCAATGAAATAGAAAACTAACTAAAGAAGGGAGTCATCCATTTGATTCAAACACCATGGTAAAATCTTGGTACTAACATTATTCTTGACGAGCCAAGGAGATTTGAAAGTCTACATGATTAAATGTGTGTACATGATTCTTAATGCTGACTGAAAGAATGACTAACTCTGACCAGGTCATGGGCCGGACCGTCAGGCGCCAGCTGGCAGAGTAGCTCTGAGACAGAGACGCTGCTACGAAACGGCGAACCCCGACCCTGGAGCAGCACTGACAGCTCGGACAGCTCTAACCGCCTCATCCCACGGCCTGCCATCACCAAGGCCAGCAGCTTCAGCAGCATCTCCCCCGGCCTGGCACGAGGGGATAGCACTGCCAGCAGTAAGAGCACCGGGAGGCTTTCCAAAACAGGCAAGCAAGAAGACGCACAAACCATTGTTCTTCAAATAGCTTCAACCTCTTAAGAAAAGCAAATCATAACAAATGAATCGATATTGCTTCATTGATTAGAAAGACAAAAATGTATTTCACTAAACAGAGATAAATGGGAAATCCTTTTTTAATAGCATCTTATATTTTGGAGACAGAAATTCTACCCCACATTGCGACAGTTGTCCAACCTCTATCGAAGTCTGTGGACCTCCCATATTGTTGGGAAGTTGTCAAAGGTAGAAAATATCTCAAACTCTCGGATTAAAGGGTCTCCCTGACAAAAGCAGTTGGTGAGCAGTTTGGAAACTGTGCCTGGTTCCTTCATTGAGGTGATTAGGAAACTAATTGATCTAGGTACTGTTGCATTTTCCTGCACTATGTAGTGTTTTCTTATTTTGTTCCATACAGCGGAGAAAGATGTATGAGGATTTAACGCAGTCAGTCAAGAAGACATCTCATTTTCTCTTTCTGCCCTCAAACTACTGTCCCATGCAAAAATAGGCATGCAATCTCCACATAAAATAGGTACCCATAAAAACATGAAGGTGAAATTCTATAAAGTGGAGTTTATGAACCTTGTCCTTATTTTTAGTCAAGGAAACAATTTCCTGCCTCGTAAATAATATCCTTATATCTTCACATACAGTAATCGTTTGAAGGACACTTGCGCTCATCTTCAAAATTGTTGGAACAGTGAGGCAAATTCAATGTATATAAAACACAACTTTTTTTTTTTTTCATGTATATTTTAAGTCAAATCTAAATGTTACTGTCGACTGTTTCAATACCCAGTTGGAAGATGCAAAATTAGATAAAAATCCAGTGCAAGCTAGTCCATGTTCAACCTCACAGAATGCCAATGGCCGATCTGAAGCTGCCTGTTTTCTATTTTGCTCAGCATTTTGTAATTACACAGGGACAAATCAAGCACAGATGGTGCAGAACTACCAATTCCTTCTTCAACGCGTCCCTCAAGAGTCCATCCAACCGCTGCTGTTATTAAGCTGTGAATAAGCTCCACTGCTTAATTATCACCATCTATTCTTTATCACCCCCATTGATAGTTAATTCTCAAGTCATGATGCTGCTTGGGTAATAAAGATGAAATCTAATTTTAAGATTGTGTATCACTCTTTGTTTGGTCATTCCAGGTTCAGAATCATGCAGTAGCATTGGTTCTTCATCCAGTTCAATCTCCCATCCACACCGTCCTTTCACCGTGTCAGTCTCGTTACGGCCCAAAATCTCTGGCACGCCTTTAATCCACCAAGCTGCAGACACCAAAGGCTCAGCGCTCCCTGACATGATCAAGAGTGTCCCGTTACAACCTACACCTTCTGCTGATGCAACAAATTATTACGTGATGTCACTGGAGGCTTCGGGGATACCACCTGGCAGCATTCTGGTGAATCCGCACACAGGTATATATGCTCATTTATTGTATTGCATATAGTGGTTAAACATTGAAATTTATTCAATGATGCAATTAGATTATGTTTACCTTTACATCTGTTTTCAAAAATATAGTAAATTATGTTCAACTATTATTGGTAAGATAAGCACATGTATGAAATGTCATTATAACCTAATGAATTAAATGTTTTCTCCATGCAATGCATTCTGGGAACAAAAATGGGAAGCTATTTTGTTTTAAACAATATATGTATTTATAGTTGACCCCCGCTATTCATGGGGAATGGCACTAGGCCAGGCCACAAATAGCAAAAGTCCATGTACAGTGGTTGTCGATAGAAATGCATCAACTGGGAACAATAAGTTATTTGATTCCTTATGATTTTTTAAATACATTGCCAAATTAATCTATATTCTCCTGCGGCTTATGAGGGAGTGGAAAAGGGTAGAAACAAATATCTATCGATGTAAACAGACCACAATATTCTGTGGGTCTTGAAAAATCAGTCAAAATTCTCTAAAATCACTGGGATTGAAGGCTTGCGATAAGTTCAAATAACTAGCATTGAAACAGAACAACTGACTCATTACAGGTTGGAAGAAAAAAAATGTGATGCTAATTAGAGGGCACACGTTGGTTCAACATGTTATTATGTCCAATTATGTCAAATTCTAGGCGCGACATCATTTTTGTTCAGAACTGTTTTGTGAGTTTTTGTTCTCCAAATAATTTTGTCGAACCACAATTCAAAAGCAATGACTTATTTTCACGGACTAATTTTCATGAAATTACAACCCTATGTCTCCGTCCCTATTCTGTGAAAAAGTTATTTAACTGCTATTAAAGCAATTAAATGGCAACTAATCTGCATGCATACAACACACTGCCCTTAAGAGGCCAAGGAACGTGGACAGCACAGTGTGACTGGGGTTGTAATTGTGCAACACAGTGAATCAATAATAAAATTAGTTGACAACATCTTTAATTATGGATTTTTATTGGTTAATTTTTGCAGCTCAAGTTTGTTCATGAAGAGCTCGCTAATATAAATGTATCCCTTGCAAGCTAGACCCAAAAGGCTCAAAAGGAATCAATAAATTAAATTGACTTACTCGCTGTGACGTATCCTTCATGCGCACTGTCACAAAATGTTGCCCAAGAGTCTGAAGTTCTAAATTCATTAAATTCAATTTTAAATAACTAGACACATACATAGTCATTAAAACCCCAGCAACCAATGGCAGTGGAAGCATTTTTTTAAAAATAAAACGTGTTTTTTTCCCTTGACGTCACGTCTTCTCTTCGTTGATTGGTTATTCAGACTACTTCTTAGGTTTGCCTCACCTCAGAAATGCCCACCAAACCAATCACATGCAGAGCATTGGTCTGACTTGCCAGGCATGATTAAATGTTAGAACCATTTTTTGTTCACTCCGCTTGATTTGTTGGTACACTAATGGTGTGTGCTCTTTGATTGTTACAGGCACAATGTTTTTTTGTTTACTTTGCATCATCATGTGGGTTCTTTAACCCATTTGTTTTCTCTTTTGAATTTCTCACGGCAGGAAAACCAATCGTTCATTCTAATAGCACTGTAGCTTATAGTCCGGCCAGCGTCGCAGCTCCTGCCGGCAGGGGCCCCCACCAAGGGAAGATGCTACAGCAGCCAACCTCTGCTGCAAGTCAGCAACATCACATCAATGCCCTCCACTCCCAGGTCAGCAAAAATATATAAATGTTATTGTTTGTTTTTTTGTTCAATGTATCAATACAATACACTACATACAGTATTTATGAAATCCTTTCACAACAGTTGTCGCTGTAACAAAGCACACCTTCCAAGCAATTCCAACATGTGGATAATCTCAATTGCTGAGCTGCTGTTTGGCGCATAAGCCCATCTAACAGTCATCACACCTGGAGATGGCCAGAATAAGTGGATTCATAGGCGTCGGACTGGGAGCAATAAGTATAGCTATCCCTGCTATCCAGCTCACAATCCATTTTAGCTTTTTGGGTTGTGCCTGACTGGTCCAGGCCATCCCACCAGGAACTTGCCCCAAAAAAAAAAAAAAACACCTTCATGGCTGGTTCCAAGAGGTCTTGGTGACCTATGTCTGAATGTGCTTAAAATGAGCAGCAATGATTTTTTTCTGTCATAAGAAGTCATTTCAGCCACGCCCTGTCTGGTACCTCGCCTAGTACCTATTTCCCTGCATGACCCTGCCAGGCATTAAGTCCCCAACAACTTTGCTCTGAGGATCACAGAAACACACAAGCCCCTCCACCAAGATAAGGAGACTGCTTAATCCAAAATCCACCCATTTTTATCCATCTCTAGGGGTGGTTATTTTGTCACTCTTGCTGTCTACTGAAAATAACATCACAATTGCACAGGGAGTCATACTCTTTGTTCTATGCTGTCCCAATAGTTTATACCATTGTAAAGACTTCCACTTTAATTCCCTTTATACAAGTAGTTGTTTCTCTAAATAGACTGTCCACACTTCAAATTTGAAATTAAATAACCAAGCTTTTCTGAATTTTATAAATTAAGCTGCAAGCAGTAATAATAGAGGCACATTTTCATGAGATAGGACAGCTCCCTCAAAACATATTCGTTAAAGTGATGTCATGATGTCATGTCCTGCAATTCTTCATCCTTGGTATTTTGACACCTGGGAAATGTTTCACTTTATTTAAAAAAATGCATTAGTTGTTTCATAGTCTGCTACTATGGTCGTGACTCACTCCATTTGTCATTTTACAATGGAGTGCTTGATGGTCGGCAGGGCTTAGCTAAGTGCTCAAGACATTAGACATCCTTTCTCCTCATCTCAATTGTTTTCTTCTTTCCTTGTCTCCTCAGCCGATGTGTCATCCATTCCAGCCGTCTTCAGAGCCTGTTCACAACCCAACAGTCTCTTACCATCTTCCTCCTCAGTTCCCACCAGCTAACCAACAATACACTGTGGTACATAACGTCATTCATTCTTTTCTCTGCTGATTACAAATCAGTCATTTTTGGCTATACAACCTGTTTAATATTGTAAATCACTGAACATTTTTGAAGATCACTGTAAGTGGAAAGTAAATTGGGAAAACTGATGGCCTGATTTGTGACCTGGTTTTAGTTAACTCTGTGGCTTCCGCAACTAATTATGCCTGTCGAAATCTCCATTAATATTTAATTCATCACCAGATGTTAGTGTTGAATAATACATGACGGAAAACATTACTTTTACAACAACATGTCGGAAAAGACTTTAAGTTGTGGTATTGGTATGGATTGATGAAATCCACTTTTTGGCTCCTTTTGTCTGCGGACAGGAGGTTCTATTTAAACTACATGCAAAACGATTTTACCCTTCTTGCTTTAGCGGTTAGCTTAAATTAAAGTCTTGATTGGTAAAGCTGTATTGATCCACATCAATAATTCAAGTAATCTGTATGAAATCTCTTCTCCAGCCTGAAATGCTCAACACCCAATTCAGTCACATGACTCTGGCACAGCAGTCCCCCAGCAACGGTGGAGCGCCGGCCGCAGACCCCCGCCATTATACAGCAGTGTACCACCATCCCCCCCCTGTAGTGTTGCATGGAGCACACCAGCAAGTTTCAAACTACATGGTTGCAGGACCCACAGGGGGGCACCCAGGGATGCTCCAAGGCCAGCCTGTACCGTTTCCAGGACCCCACCACAGCTACCCCAGCAGCATGACTGGTTATGCAGCTTGTCCTGGGTCCACTCTGAACCAGCAGCACACCTTCATTCATCAGCCAGTCCAGCAGGTAGCTCAGCAGGTGTGGATCGCTCAATTCCACTTGTTCTTTCCTTTTGATGTTTGAATTTGTTTTGTGCTTCTGCAGATATCCACATGCTACTGCTCATCCACCCAGCATCCTCACTGCTCCAGCCAGCAGCAGCAGCATTACCGTCCGCCTGTAAACCATTCGCCGCATAATAGCCCTCACAGTCAAACCTTGCCCCAGCAACAAGGTACAACTCTCACAATTAATGGTTTGTTGCCCTTGACATTCTTGTTGAGCTTGCTGTGATAGACATGAACACAAAATGAAGCAGGTCTACAGGTTTTGATGTGAAGCAACAGCGCTTACCTTGATTGCTTTGGTGTCATGCTGTGAAAAGCAAAGGCATGTTGTTGAAGAGTCTCTTCTAGCTTTTTCAATGTTTTTCATACAGAAGCAAGATCATCCACATGCCACAGTTCACCTTGGGAAAGGCACAGGGTTGCTCCATCCTCCCACCCTCTGTGTATTTTTGAGTCCAGATTACTCAGCAGGGTCTTACTTGTTTGCTTCTTCTCTTGTCACCTCACTGCCGCCACCTCAAACATAAAACCAAATGTGCACTCTTGCAGTCTGTATATGTCTCCTGCAGTGTTTCCCTAGTTGGGTTCAGCAGTTGGACAAATTTAGATGCCATACCACAGCAAAGGACATCAATTATTTCTAAGTGAATAATAACGTGTGTCCCCCCCACTGTCCCTAATTACTTAAAGGAAAAGCGTGCACTGCAAATTGTAGGTGCTGAAGCAGGCACAGAAAACGTAACTGCGAGAGTAGAATCTCCTTGAATATCTTAGCATTTGTTTAAAATCTACTCTTTACTTCCTTTCTCAGCCTCATTATCAGATCAAAGAGGAATACTGATGAGAGGCGGGATGCGGGGCCGGGACGCTGTCTGAGAGGCCTCTATGAATCTCACAGTGAACCGGTCTCTTTTTCAGCCCCTCAGTTTTCACCTGCAGGCCAAAGCCGTTGATGGTTTGTCATAAATAGACAATGGAAGGGCAAAATCAATTTTATACTCAGATTAGTTGGAAGGATTTAATCCCGACAAACTGGCGTCAATCAAAAACAGTGAGGAGAAAGTCAGTCATTATCTGCGTCTGAGGAATCACAATCATCTGCTGCCTGCTGAAATGGAATAAATCTGGTGCATTTAAGATTGCGGTCATTTCATGCTCGGTTTGTGAGGGAAAGTGGTGGGTGGATAAAAATAGCTAGCTCCTTGCTCCATGGGGTGCTTTCATTGTTTCATTGTGTCTTTCTCCCAGGAGGCCTACTGCAGACACCTTCACAAAAGCATGCCCTCTCTTTTGTCGCTCGCAGCACCTCACGTGTGTCACTAGGGACTGAATTTTCAAATGTCTTGCCTTGTCACCTTGACAGTGTGCCCCTCCAGCCAGGAGCCACCGCCACCGTTTCATGCCATTTGGGAATATGGCCCTGCTAGTCTGATCGCCTCTGTGTTTTTGGCATTAATAAGAAATTGATGTTTGTTTGGGCTTTTTTCCTCGCAACATTCATTTGGTCACTCATGTTGCTGTTTCAGGCCCCTGCGGGCTAAATCAGATATATCGACTTTCTCATTTACCCCAAGTGCCTCCACCTTGCTCTGCTGTAACAGCTCAACTCACCGCACAGCTCAAGTCCCCGTCTGTTTTTTTTCTCCCTGCTGATGCACTGCATGTTTCTTGTTGGTGGTTGTTTATCCCGAAAAGACCCTATTAACCGGAGTCCGGTCTTTGTGGCCAACCATTTCAATCCCCAATTTGACTCCACTGCTCTGTCCACTTGTTGTGGTGTGGCCTGAGTGCTTTGCTTTTCTTTTGTCAGTGCACCAGCCTGTGATGTCAAGCCCAGCATCTTACCAGACTATAGTGGGCATGCAGCCAACACTCAACATTGCTCTCACTGGTGTCCAGCAAAGCAGCATTAGCAGTCAGATGCAAGGCATGATGGTCCAGTACTCTCCAATGCAGTCTTATCAGGTATGCATGGTCAGCCACATTATGTGGCTGCTTAGAAAATGACATAAAACGCAATGGCTAAACAAAAAAATTCTGCCTTTACAAAGATATTGATGTTCAGTTCATTCATACTGTCGGAGTCTTTTAATCGAATATTTTCACTCTCTGCCAATATAATTTTGTGGCCTGTCTGTGTAGATGCATTGTTTGGAGCTAAACTAAAATGTATAAAATGAATTAAATTAAAATGGATTTACTGGTAAATGCACAGAAAGTGAGGAACTAAAAATATGGTTGTTGAATATAGCTGTATCAATTTTGTGATGTACTTAAAGAAATTATATTTGTATTATCTAATAAAAGAATTGTTTTTCTTTCAATGTGCAATATGCATATTGCATGGGCCAAGATATTTATATTTTTTCAATATATTGTATAGCCTTAGTTGCTATTTCATTGGTCCATCACAGGTGTCCTTGCCACAGCATACGGGGCAAATGTTGGTTTCGTCATGCCCGCCAGGACAAGGTGCGGTAGCAGTCGCTGGTGTCCAGCCCTGCTACAGCCTTCTCCCTGCTCCGAACCAGCATACTACCATGAGGTAGCATCTAAACACTCATACACATGCACTTTCCTTTTGAAGCAATTGCCCTAATGTACAATGTAAATCCAGTTCAATCCAAAATACTAATATAGAAATAATTAATGCATGTTCGAGTTGATCTTTTAATAGGTCAATTTGTGTGCTTTGATTTGTCATGATTTCAAAAGTTTTTTGCTGCGCCTTGTTTGTGAAGGTGCTTCTTATTAGATGAATCTTCAAAGCACCATGTGAGCATAGTTGATCTTTTAATAGGTCAAATTATGTGCTGTCAAAGTTTTTTGCTGGTAACATATGCAGGTAACACTGTGCCTTACTTGTGAAGGTGCTTCTTATTTGATGAATCCCCAAAGCACCATGTGAGCACAGGTCTTCAAGATGGTATTACCTCAATACTCTGTGTGCTGCGCCTTTGTGCAACTGATAATTGTCGACTGAGAGACCTTTTGCAATTAATTGCTTTTTGGCCATTTTTCGTCTTGGCTGCGCTTTCGTGGAGTCGTGCGGTGCGGTGCGGTGCGCCAGGCTCTCGTTATAACAGATTGATAGAACTAGTTCACAGAACGCAAACCACGTAATTAGTTTCTGCCTCTACGGATCCAATCAGTCTGGAAATTGGTGATTGTAGTGCCTCTGGGACCATTACACGAGGCTGTACAGTATCTGTGGCAGCGAGGGACCGAAGCAAAGAAAGCCCGGGCGTTCTCGGATAGGTCACATTGTCATTGTTTCAGGTGTGAAATTAGACAGTTTTTTCGCTGGACAGACCGCGCTGGAATGATTTATGCGGTAGCATCGGAAGCGCTTCGCCGCTTCTCCCACAAGGGCTGCCTGTCCACCTGCAGTCTGTGTTTCGCCAGCTGTACACAAGTCCCCACAGGCAGGCTGCTTACAGAGCCGAGCGCCTGCTTTGCAGAGAGATTTACGTTCACTTTCAAATTTAATACACCAGCTGTAATGTTGAGCTCGCACAACTCCTCCTTATGGGTGCCAGGTTGCTTCAACATATTTATGTGTTGAGATCAACTCTGTTAGACATTTTTGAATTGATGAAGGGCCATATATTTAATGTAAATATCGCCCCCTTCCGCACAAATATGACATGTCCTCAACATAGATTTCAGTTCAGTTTTAAATGATGGTGGTGAGAATATTTGCCTGAAAGTACCTTTCTTCGCAGTTCCACTGTGAGTTTTCTGCCCTCCCCAATGATGGATTTCCCTCAGAACTCATCTTCCTGTGTTGCCCAGCAGAACACAGGTCAGTACTTCTATCTAAAAGCAGTCGTTAGTTGCATTACGCCAAATGACAGTCACGTCTGGATATGAGTGTATGTGTTATGATCTCTTTGGCATGAGTTGTGAATAGTGCACATTACATACATTTCATTGCATTGATGTATCACAAAGGAAGAAATGTCTTACCAATATGCAGGAAAATAAGTTCTATTTACTGTTTATATCTGCCTCTGTGCAGAGCCCCCCCTCCCACTGCGCTCAATTTTCTCTGATTAACCGCAGTTTTTCTTCACAGCCATAATCTAGACGCCAATAATAAAATTATCTCAAACGAGTTTGTATAATGGATGCGTACCTGACACAAGACTCAATTTAACACCACATATTACACATGAAAAATGGAGTGTTGTTTTTTTGCATTAATGACAATGATGCTGTAGCAAAAAGTAAAGAAGCCCCCAGTAAATCTGTTACATTGACACCATAAAATCAGCAACAAATGTATTTCTTACATACTGTGTTTTATGTTTGTAATAAAATACTACATTGCAGACAAGAAAAACAATGATTTCATGATAAATGTGCATATTGTAAGTCAGACAAATAAGATTAATATAAAGGTTTATCCATGTGGCCCACAGAGGTTCAGGTGTGTTTGTTTCCTATAAACAGATTATTTTGTTTTTGTTGTCGTCTGAACAAAAGAATCTTTTAATATTATTATGAAGACATGATGAAGCTCATTGAAATAAGTGTTTGGTTCCTCTCAAATGCACTTTATTATTCATGTGTGAATGTTGAGTGGTGGGAGCTATTATTTCAATCCAACAGGAATGAGGTCAGATGAAGGTCACGTGGCAGCCTCACCTCAAGCATCTCCAGTAAAAACTCTTAATTGGCTCCTTCAGGCATGGGAATAATCTGAATTTTAAAGCGGATGTCAACTCAAAGGATTTTTTTTAAAGAATACACTATAGCAAGAGTAAAAACCTGGTATTCTGCTTAACATTACATTTTCAGGAAAAGAGTTCAACATAATAATTTATCAATCTAAGGACAGCGCCATATTAAAAATGACCGTTCTGTTTTTACATGACCAAATTAATGGTGCGGTCAGAAAATATGCTCGGAGCACGGCCGTTTGGAAATTCAGTGAGTTACTCACATTTGGGAAATTCAGAATGCAGCAAAAACGGAGAGCCGGTGTGTGCGCACTCAAACACCCTAACTTGTGTGTTCACAATAAGATAGGGTACTTGGAAATAAATGGGAGAAAGGCATACTTGCTCTCAACTCACACACTCAGAGTACTGTAGTACACGGGCGTTAGAGAGAATTAATGAAAGTTTTTCTTTTTATTTTACTAATATGATTTCCAATTACATTATAATGTCATAAAGACACAGCTTACATGTTTGAAATTGCAGATAGAAAAAAAGAAAAGATACACACCCAAATAAGACAAACATAATTAATAAAAGATTAAAAAAAATAAAAATAGAAATTAAGAAACATTGAAATGGGAACATTGTTTCAAAGTTTTAACAGCTTTCTTATTTT
The DNA here is from genome assembly GCF_024217435.2 of Syngnathus scovelli. Lineage (NCBI taxonomy): Eukaryota > Metazoa > Chordata > Actinopteri > Syngnathiformes > Syngnathidae > Syngnathus > Syngnathus scovelli. The sequence goes on from NC_090848.1 coordinate 6,425,258, forward strand.
TTGAGTTGATCTACAATGATGAGTGAGTAAATGCCATGTTTTTTATTTTTTCTATCATAAATACATGGTCGACTAAAGTTTAAAAAAAACTATTAAGTAAATATGCAGATTTTCAATTTAACAGGAAGCGTAAACATCTTGGGTTGACTGCTTTACGTCTATAATCTCTCTTGTCCCTTTTTTTGTTGATTTGATTAATTGATATAAACATTGGCTTCTGAAATTGGATTTTTACCTGTTGTTAAACCATGTGTCAACATAATTTTTAAAGTATTGAATTGAAGGATGAAGTGTTTTTGATGTCGGCGCAGCAGAAGGAGCCTCCCCTTATTTTAATTGTCCCCCCCTCCTCCATTCCCATCAGTCACATTCACGCAGCTCAAACTAATTAGGTAATTGGATCTTCCGGATCATCACAGAAGATTTAGCAGGAAGAGAACGACTCAATTATAGCCCCTATGGATCTGCCTTTATAATCGAGGCACTTAAAATCTAATTGCCAAGCAGCTAATAGTGTTGTTTTCATGGTTGGGGTGTGTAGGTGAACCAAACTGCTGGAAAAGAGCTTTTGAGCAAACACGCATTTGCACAAACAAATACACTCAGTCTAAATGCATTAATGAGGTTGTGTGATGAGCTGCGTTAATAAAAAATGGTAAACGTGCTGAAAATCTGCTTACCAGCCACACCGAATTAAATTGTATCATGACTGCTTGAGCTGATTTGCATTTTTCTTCCCAGCACAAATTTGTACCAACCGCCTGTTTTTTTTGCGTTCCTTTTAATCGTGTGCAGGTTTGTTGCCTCCGGCCCCCGGCAACAGTATGATGATGCTGCAAATGGCAGCTCCCCCCTGCCAGCAGCCCCAGGCGTCCTCCCCCTGCCAACAAAAGCAACCCAGTCACAAACACCTGGGCCCCGAGCACCACCGTAGCCGCCGAGCGACTGATCACCCGCTGCCGTCTGACAACATGCAGGTACAAATGCTGTGTGAGTGCATCAGTAGCAGGAAAATACACATCCTTGTAGAAAAAGACATACTCGTAAAAAAATGGTATGATCCAAATTGAATTTTGCTTAATGACCCAGACTTTACCTTGTGTTTGTAAACTACTCCGGATAATAATTATGTTTTAAGGTAGTATTTGAAAAATATCTTGCAGTGCTAACAGTGAACATGAAGACTCAAGTGACCTAATCCACATCTTAATAACACTATCACATTAATATCACAAAATAATATACAAACTAACAATGCGTGGCATTAAAGAGAAAGAAGCATTTTGTGTATTTGTAGATAAATACCATGAATAAAAAAGCCAAACTATATCAACTCCAAAACCTATGCACTCCATCATAGAAGTTTATAATAAATATTAATCTAAAAATATTTAGATGCAGCAGACCACTTTTCTTTGCGCCTGCCTGTCAATGTAAGCCAACTGTTCCCTCATACATACTGCTCTGAAAGTGGCCCAAAAGTCCATTTGTGTTGAAATAATCAGCCAGCAACAATGTTGGTTAATCTAGCCTGATAAAACCTTTTTTCTTTCCTCGAAGCGTGCGCCTTGAAAATGAATTTTTAATCATATCCAACACTGTCGTCCCCTGTAAAATCAATTTTTGGTGTGCATTTTAAGCTGGACCAGTCAGGGGATAAACAAAGCTGAACCAATGAGAGGACGGAAAAATGTCGTTCCACTCTGAGGATTCATGAAGGCACAGAGAGGTGAATATAAAATCTGGTTTAAAAAAAAAAAAAACAGCGTGTGTGAGTGCGTGCTTGGTTGACACAAGCACTTGGTTTCTGATGGCATTTGGCAAATAATATTCCATCCAGCCATTAATTTTTGACCGCTTATCCGGATTCGGGTCTTTAGCTTTAGCAGAAAACCCCATACTTCCCTCTCCCCAGCCACTTCTTTCAGCTCGAGCAATCCCAAGGCGCATTGCCAGGCCAGCCGGGAGACATAATAAAATAATAAGACATAATAAAAGCATTAAAGAGTAATGGTACATTAGTGGTGTAGAGCGGCGGATGCAGTAAGGCATTTGTTTGTTTTTGAATAAAAGTGTTTGTGTTTTCCCCCTATTGTTCCTGACTGCACCACTGGTCTATTGCGTGTAGAGCAGCCTGCCCTCATCCCCGATGCTCGCGTCCTCATCGGGACCATCGCCCAACATGAAAGGCATCTCGTCCATCCCCGTCATGGCTCACCAGCAACAACTGCAGATCCCTACAGACTTCTGTCACAGTGGACCAGGTCAGTAAATTCACCAAGATAATAAATTGCCATTTAATATCGAGATTCTATTCTTCAACATTTTTTTTAACAGAAGCAACAAATTAATTTGTACTTCAATAAACATGATCACATTTATTATGCATAAATAATCACATAAGCACTACGGAATGGCGACCTCAATGTATCAAATAGGGCTTGATAGAGTGGAAAGGGAGTGATTTTGAGTTGAAGTTAAATACTCAAGCTTATATAAGCCTAAATACTCAAACTTGCTGGCCACAAGCACCACTGTGCCCACCCTACAAACTATTTTGCAATTATTATTTCTGTAACCATTTAACAAATGTATAAAATTATTACGCTAAAATACATGTGTACAAATAAAGCCCTATATGTAATAAACAGTTTAGCCCTGCAGTTAAATAAATAAAAATGGTCTATTGTACACGGCAATTGAAAAGAGGGCCCAAATGAAGAATATTGTAGATGTCTAATTGTTGTGGGCACGTCTAGGTGAAGCCCACTACTCTCTCTTGGGCCAGCCTCTGCAGTACAAGCCGCTCATCCACACCGCACATATGATGACCAAACATCAGGTATACTAATCGACTCTTATTTATTGTTTAACTGTCTGAGCCGTACTGATCGTCAGACAGATGTTTTCGTGTATTCCAACACTTGCCTCCCGCTAATATCCGATAACAATAACCCCTTTCTCGCCAGGGTCCAATGGGAGTTTGGCGCAGTGGGCATGGAAGGAAGGCGGGCAGAAAATCTTTACCTTCAGATCACAGTGTAGGTGAAGCAGGTAATCTGAAATCCAGAGGGAGGCTTCAATTGATTTAACACTGCAATTATTCCTTGCAGATAGTTGACCTAATCTTACCTCACTGAAACTTTTGTTAGTTTGTTAAATAAGAATGAAACATAATTTCAAGGACATCAAAATAGTCATTAGCAAATAAACAGACAGTATTGAAATGCTCCCCCTCTTGTTTTTTTTTTTTCAAAATTGTGTCCAGAGCAGCTCCCTGTATACTTGTTGAAAAGGTATGTGCACGTAAGCAGTCAAATAGACAACCTGGAGAAAAATTGCAATGTAACCAGCAGCCCCTTACATATTTGCACCAAATGAAGTTGTGCTGATCATTTCAAATGGCATGTACATTTTTTTTTTTTTCCACTCCCCAATATATTTTGTACTTTTTTCAGGTGTGCTTGTCAAAAATGTTGCTAATGCAATCAAGGAGGTTGCCTGCTTGTGGCCCAGTGGGCTGCACGTTCATGCTTAGAGCGGTGCAGATGTTTTTTTTTTTTTCAGATTTTCATTTGTGCACTTTTTGAATACGTAATCAAGTACTGCTGCGATTGCTCATTCTGCACGCATTTGAAGCTGACAGCGGCAGTTTATTGAAGCCTCCCCTGGTGCATGTCTACTGCTTCTCTCTATCCATGACAGTTGTTTTCTTTTCTAGCCATGTTGCTGATTCTGTTGTGTGTTTGTCAGCAGTGAGCGGTCCTCAGGAGGAAACCAGCGAGACAGACTCTCAAAATCTCCTGGCACAAGTCTGCAAAAAGGGTGAATTGACGCATCGTCAGCCCTTGCTGTGCTGCGGCACAGACGCCCCCGGCCTAAAGCCAGCCTCGCTCTTCTCTACCTGTGCCGTGGCACAACCTGACACTTTGCGTTACCACAGCAGCCCGCGGGCCCATTTTTAACCCAGAAGTTACTCACCCAGACTTCAGGGGGAGCTGTGTGATCAAAACAGCTCGGAGCTGCTTAGTTTTTGGTGCATCATTAGAGCCACCATGTTGTTGAACCTCCAGCCTCTGCTGCCTCACTTTGGACTGTTTCAACATCTCCCAACCCACATCAGTATAATGGTTTGAACAGTGAATGTTTTCTTGTGTTACTCCCCCCCCACCCCCTCGATCCAGCCAACAGGTCTGTGCAGGTTACAGTGTGTTGTTTGTAAATCATATTTTGACTCCATCTCAATTCACAACCTTTATTCACAAGGTAAATCATCAGGTATTCACTGTTGCTGTTCACAATTGTACATTTTTGTGAAGAATGTAGAGCTTTATCCACCATTTTGAAAGTTTGCCGTGGTTTTTTTAAATGAGCAGGTCAAGCCAAATTAAGCAACTTGTAAAAAGTAAGATTTAACACTCGTGATTGGAGAAATTATCCACTAGCCATTTGAGCCCAAACATTCAACACCCGAGTGGATGTCTACTTCAAGTCAGTGTTGCATTTGCACTGAAGATCTGATTGGTGTTGAATGCCTGGAACCTAGATTTATATTTTAAGGATGACCTTTATTGCACTCAACCAGCACAGTTTGATTGTTTTAAATTCAAATTATTATATGCACACGAAAAATGCAAGCGTTTAGGTACGTGGGTTTTTTTGGAAGAGTGAGGGGAATTCTTGTTTGTTTCACTCACTGTTGTGTTTTTTGTGGTTGTTTAAAATAATAAACGTTTTCACTCCACAAGTTGAGACTTTATTTTTAATATTTGACGAATGCATGGAACCTTTAATGGTAATGAAAAATGACTGCACTTGCTAATGTTTACAGAAACGTTTTGTATAAACAACATTTTAAATAATTGTTACCCATTTGAAAGATAATGCTCAGATGCCCTTCAAAGCAAATACTTTTGCATCCATTAAAGTCCTCTGTGGAAGAAAATTCCATCTGTTTTCCAAACAGTTCCCTTTTATATTGTGCAATTCACTCCCATTGGGAAGTCAAGATAAAATACCAGGTTTTTATTGTTATTCAATGGTAATTGCTATCGGCAATAACAGTGCAATGTCGCATTTACGTGTTGTCCTAGTGCAACATTTTGTAAACTAATTGGTACTCATGGGAGCAATTTGGCAGATATGCTTTTAGAGGCTGGGGAATATTTACTGTATTTACAATTTACATTAACATGCAGTGCAACTTGGCTGTACATAAAACAAGCAGAGCAACATGAACTAGGTAGATAATGAGCTGAGGTTTGTCTTATTTTGAAAACAACAAAATTAATCATTGTCACTGAATGGAATACAGCATGACTGCACCAGGAGAATCTATTGAAAACCCCTCGGAATGTCATTCTCAAATGCTTGGGGAAGTAACCTTCAAAATATCAGTGTCTTGATTATTTTATACAAGAATAGAGGACACGTTTGCCAAATTGCAAAAGACGTGCAATTACCGTCTTTAGCCACCGGGTGACGGAGTTGTACTGCCAAATCATCTTAACTATTGTTCAGTTTGTTTAATTGGCATTTGACAAACAGACGTTAATTAAAGTGAAACGCCGCACATTAGAGAACCAAATAAACAAATGTAACAAATTTGTGTAAAATTATCAATCTGCCCTTAATTTAAAGCGGGTAATGCACACAACCTCCTCATGCAAAATCGGCATGACGTTTGAACGACCTGTTTGCCTTGCATCTTTAATGTGTAATTTGACCGTGCATTTGCAATCATTTGGATTCAAGAGGTGCACGGTACTCATAGATTGTTTCCATGCATGTAAAAGGTACATGCATAAATCTTTATCCCTCCTTTATTATTTTATTTATTGTTCAGGTCATTACTCATGAATGTCGTGTCTAATTGATGCTCAACACAATGAACAGGTAATTTGAGTTTGTACTTTTTGTACTATTTACTAACACGTCAAGTCAATTTTATTTATATAGCCCTTGATCACAGCTTCACATGGGCAAAGTTGACAATTATTCTCTGCATCCCCTGATCTTAACTCTCAGGAGGGCAAGAAAAAGTCAGTTGATTGTTTAGAAAATTAGCCGGAAAATAAATCAAGTCCGAATAATAAATCGATTTTATTTTTAAAAATGTTTCAATTATTTTCCATATCCAATTTTGCAGACCACCTGTCGTACCGCCACGGACCACGAGAGGGCCGGGGACCACCGGTTAACAATCCCTGCTTTAGAGCACATTGGAGTAAGTAAATCCAAAATTAAGCAGTAGGTGGCAGTGTGAGGCTTTTCTTTCTTTTTTTCTGTCTCAATATAAATAACTAGTATCACAGTCATAGGGCTATCCCGTTTTTATGCATCCCCCACCACGTAATTGAGTCATTAAGTAAAATGAAATCCATTGCCATCATACTCACAACTACAGACAATCACTCATCTTCAGACACAAGCACACACATACATACAGTCACACACGAGCTATGGTAGGTTTCCATGACAACCAAGTGGAATAGGTTGCAGTGGCAAGGAGCTCTTGTACATTGAAATCATCCATCAGGAGGCAAGTTCCTTTTTTGCAGTAGCGTTCATGAAAGACAATGGTGGCTTATCCCCGGGAATATTAAAAGCAACCCCACTAAATGCTGTGCAGTATACTTTATCATTATATTTTCATATTATTTGTGTGACAGGTACAATCAGTGACTCTTTGTGACCACCCCATAATTTCAACTCTCATAGTCTCGGCAACTGGAACAATAGCACTCACAATGAAAACCTGCCTGTGGCTGAGAGATGGCATAGCAACGCTGGGTCAACAAGCTGAGAGCCCCAAATGCTGCTCCTCCATCACACCTCTTCCATTCACCCTCATTCTGCAGGAAGTGAAATTGTGCTTTCTGAATAGATTATAGCTTACAATAGTGCCTCTCTTAAGTGTGTTTTATTCGCTGCAGAAACAGCAGACCACCTTTTTTTTTTCATTTCCCAGGGCTTATGATGTTAAATGAGACATAGTGTGCTTTTATTTTATTTTCACTTTCCATGTGTCTTCCGGTCGATTGCTGTACAAAATCCATGCCAAGCATGGCTTTTGTTACCTCTAGAGCCAGATGGCTGAAAGAAGAAATGGCCTTGGAAATAGAGGGGGGAAGGGGGCTAGCACACCTAAAGACAAAACAAATCATTTTCAGTCAGGCAGCACTCCAGACACTTCAATAAATGTGTGAATGGATGCAGATTGGATGGACGGATGGACGGATGGATGGATGGATGGATGGATGGATGGATGGATGGATGGATGGATGGATGGATGGATGGATGGATGGATGGATGGATGGATGGATGGATGGATGGATGGATGGATGGATGGATGGATGGATGGATGGATGGATGGATGGATGGATGGGGGAAGAACAGACAGCCGGACAGACGAATGGAGGGACAGACATACAAACTGGTGGATCGGTGGACGGATCAATGGATTGGTGGATGGGTGGATGGGTGGATGCGTGGACGGATCAATGGATTGGTGGATGGGTGGATGGGTGGGGGGCAAGGGGCACTTGGGTCGATCGGTCCATAGAACGCTATCCAATTTCTGTCAATCATTTGACATTCCCTGCATGAGGTGACCAACGCGCATTTTGAAGCAATGAAGGCTTTTTTTAATTGTTTACATTCTTGGTGAAATTCATTCAGGCTTTATTAGTTTGCTGTTGAAAACACATCAAGTAGATTAGTTCTCAATCCATCTGTAATATGTGGTGTGATTATTTTGACAATTATTACTCAAAACTAAAAGTTAAACTTTTGCAATTAAAGTGAAGCTGTGCCGTGCCATAGGACGTTCAGCCGGCAACTTCCGTCAGCCACACCCATTTTATCACTGGAATGACTGTCACCTGCTCCCTCATGTATTTAAACCCTGCCCATGTGTTTCTCCCTGTTGGTGTCTACTGCTGCTTCCTGTCTGTGTCTGCGCCTGTTGTTCCTGTTCTGCTCGCCCGTTCCCCCCTGGTCTTACGTGGAGGCTCACGGTCAGAAACTGTTCCCGTATTTGTTCCTTGTCCGAGTGAACTTCACACTCTGTCTTTGTTCCCTTCAATAATAAACCCTGGTCCAAGCTGCAAAGGATTCATTCCTGCATCAGCTGTGCAGGCAACATAATATTTCACCGTTCCTATCCCAACTATCATACAAGTATGTGGACATGTTAACAAGAGTATAACAAAACTAAACATACCAAAAATAGTCAACTTTCGCGCCTCGTGAAGATTCATGACAGACATAAAATGAAGAGGAAAAAAAGATTTCAGAGTAGTGTGTTACCCAGAGCTGTCTGCTGGAATTAATAAACACAGCATGTGTGTTGGCAGGCAACACAGAACACATCCGAAAACTTGGGCTTGTTTTGCCCTCCATGTCTAGTATGTCTACAGAACTCGTAAGTAGTTCATACTCAACAATAGTAGGACATTTTTTTATGTTTTTGTGAATTTGCTTTAATTCAATAACTGCATGGATATTTTTAATAGTCATTTGAGTCAATGTATATTCAATTTAAGAAAGAATATACGAGTTGCTAGTAACCCGTGACCCCCGTGGGTTATAGGAAATGGATGGATGGAAGTTGCTTGTAAATTCTCAGGAGTCAGCCCTTAACTTTTTTTTTTTTTACACTTGTGTACCTCACATAATTCATATAGTGTACACAGTTGCATTGTGCAGACAAGACATGCATTCGGAGACGGCACACTCTTTATTTCCTTCCAAAAAGCACTTAAACACGGCATCTGTCTATCTCCAAAACCACTAATGCTCCTAGAAGTGCATGCTAGCATGCCTCCAAGAGAACCGAGCAATGATTTGATTAGCCAGGCTCAAGTTTTTAACGTCTCAAGGAAATGTCAGCGAAATCATCAAAGTGGCCGCCCCCTTCATAAAGCCTTGATGAAAGGCATTCTCAGCATTCTGCGCCTTCGATGTAGCCCGCTCACAGGCACAATGTCTCCATCTGCATAGCATTACCACTTTTATGGCGCTTCCATAAGTGGAGACAGACCCCAAAAAAGAGACAAGTGACATTCCCCCCCTCTAAACTCAGCCCACCAAGCCTCTGCTGCAGTTGCAGGAATTTCTTGGGTACTGATTTCACATAACATACTATTATGCTATTGAACATTCCCGTTTTAATATTTTGGTACATGCAATGCTATTACTGGTTCAGTCACCTACACGTGTGAGAATTTTTTTTTTATACTGAGCTCAGCGAAATATTTCCATCTTCGTCACGTTGCTTCCGAGCTGTACATGCAAGCATATTCAGAATATAAGATTTTGCAGTTGTATTTATAATAAATTATTGTGTCATACTGAAAGCTTTTTTCCATACTTTAATCATATTTAGATCCAGTTCTGCATTATCACAGTATGTGGAGTTTGTATCTTTTCCTCATGCTCATGAAATTCAAAATCATGCATGTTAAGTTCAATGAAGACTATTAACTAGTTGTGCATGTGAGTGTGAATGAAAAGCTCTTCGTTCAAAGATTTTCCTATCTTGCAAAAGTGAGTGAGAGGGGGAAAAAAAACATTGACGGATTTTTGGGAATCCACACCCACACTCATGATATCAACTTTGTTTCATCATTGTACAGACATTCATTCCACCTTCAATCAAACTGACAGATATGATTATTGTCCCTGCATGTGGTCCACATAGAGATGCTAATGAAGACATTGTTTCATGCGCCATTAACTGCAGAAATCACACACACACACACACACTCATACCTCCCTGAAGAATCGGGTCATCCCCGGAATGATTCATCGTTCAGCCTATTAAACAGATGCACACACACACACACACACCGCAACGTGCCTCATTACATCAGTGTGTATCCATCCACGCCTGAACTGAGCAAATGACTGATGGAAGGCAACTGGCACACTTACTGTACTTGAACGCGTCATTGGCTTTCCCCTCTCTGTGTGGCGCCGTGCCCTAGCCGCCCTTCAGTACAATGAGCTGAGAATATGAAGCTAATGGTTCGTTAAAAGAAAATGTCATGCGTTAGTAAGCTTGGAGGGGAGCAAAAAAATAAGGGTGGTGGGTCCCAGTAAGTTGTACGCATCAGAAGGAACTGACAACCTTAAAATTGTAGATACTTGTTTTTCTCTTGACTGATGTATTTTGAGATGACTCATTTGTAAAAATTAAAGCAAGTAGCGGTGATAATAATAATGAGCAGTAATAATAATTAATAATAATAATAAATGAGGGTTGAACATTTTCACTTGTCAGTTCTGCCCCATTATTGAAGCATATCAGGGAGGAAAAATCCTCCGCATCACAGAATAATTGCTCATGATAATCTTTTGAGAGACATCCAACATTCGGGTCAAAGAATGGAAAATGCCTATATTTGGCCCAATTGCTTTTTTTCTTGATGACTGATAATCTCTCAAATTTGTAGGCTTGGACTTCAGTGGAAGAACACTTGAGGTCAAGGGATGTTAAAAGGAGTATCACTTCTCAAAACAAGTGGAATTTTTAGGGATCTTCCCACTTGTGATCAGTGACGCTTGCAAAATCCACATTCCATTCAGGTCATGTAATTGTGATTATGGAGATGATTTCCTCTGCCGCTAAAGTCTACATACCTTTGTAGGTATGAGGACCAGACACCATTACTTTGCAAGGAAGTTAAGAGTTGGCTCTCACAAATAAAAATACAGAGATGAATTGAGTCTGTCTAAAGGAGTATTTCTGCCTTCCTATCTTTCATCAATTGCTGTCGCCAAGCAACCTTGACACTACAGCTGCATAAATACAGTTGCAGTATGTGTGGGGGTGCGGTTGGAAACCTGCTCAACAAAATCCAAATAAACATGAAGCATAATGGTTCTATCCTCTACGTTCATATATCGTAGTTCAGGTAGAGCGGGATTAAATGGACCATTCAATCAGACGGCTCCAAGTTGCCTGCAGGGAAGCATTAATGTATCTCTGACCTTTGCTGTTTGTTTTTGCCATAACTCACTTTAGACAATTTGTGCAATTTTTCCTTTTAAATGTCTTATACCAGACACCTCAAACCGTTAAGACTGTCTCTAGTTTTCAGGAAAAGCTATTATTTACAGTCTGCCCTTAATTTTAGTTGAAAAGCGTTTGTGTGTGTGTGCGTGTAAGCGTGGCCCAGCTGTAAATGTCAGCGACCGGCTGATTGAATGCATGTCGACAAGAGATAACTCAGGGGCGGCAGACCCACTGACCTAGACTCGTCGCTCACCTCAAGCCCTTTTTGAGCCAAAGGCTGAAATCACGTCAGAGTTGGCTTGAATTTATTTGTGACTCATTCTTGAGTCTTTTTTATGACAACATTTTGGAAGATCTTGCGAGCAAGATGTTTTAAGTGACCCAAGTGAAATGCTATTCCCTGATTATTCGTCATTGGAAAGTTCAGAGTTGCTTTGTTTTGCTGCTGAACGGGATTATAACTATAAATATTTATTTCGCACCAAAAGAAATGTAACATGGGGTACACATGTACCAATTTTTAACATCTTAACCTATTTTTTAATTGAGAGACCTCACTCCTGAGGAGAAAAAAAATTCTAATTACTGCTCTCTTTGTCTGGACGTGTGTGCGCACGCCTGTGTGAATCTCAACTGACAATCGTAGGTCAACTCATTTGTCATAGAGCCAAGGGGAAGATAGGCTAACTATCAGTTTATCTCCATTGCAGTTCCAATTGCTTCTCTTTGTCATTTTAATAATGGTGAATAACATGGACACTCACTACAGCCAGTTGCTCCTCATTTTGTCTTTTGCAACCGTTCCGGTTGCTTCTTTATGAGCTATCGTTGTGTTTAACAGAGTCTGTGCATCTGTTAATCTTGGTGTTTCACCACACATGGGATTTGCAGTCATTAATATTAAACAACTTTGTGTTTGTAGATCTTTGTAGATCTTTGTAGAAAAAATTCTTAACACAACAATTCTTTACATTTAGCTGAGGATTGTGATAAAGGTATAGATTGATAAAGTGCAAAAACGAGAACATATCTTTAATGTTTGCCTTCATTATCCACTTGTGACCAAAAACATCCATCAGATGCAGCTGCAGGAGATCACGTGATTTGTTTTCATTCCAACATGTCCAATGGATGCGTTTAGGATTGCCCATTATGTTTCGTGTAACTGCATAATCAAACAAAAAGAAATATTTTTCCAAGGATGTTCCACGCACACTGACATATTTTATTATACATGAAAGGTAGTCCCGAGAGTCTCTGTGGAGATTTCCTGTTGATGAGCTGTCAAGGTTACCTAAAGATCATCTCATTTTGGTTAATTCCATCCTCAGCGATATGCGACAAGAAAAACTGTTTGTGACTGTTAAAACTGTCAGCGAATGTATTTGCGACCTTGAAGGAACTCTGATGAGAAAACATTCACAACATACACACACCCTTTCAAAGCCTACAGGGTTGAAATAGAAAAAGAAGTGATACAAATCATAAAAGATTTTCACTTAAACGTGAGCATTAGACTTCTCAGTTGTTAATCTTTTTTTTTTATTGCACTTTCATTGGTTAAATTTGGAAATTAAACTATTGGAAAATATACTGACAAAGTTGAAAGGTCACATTGCAGCTCGTTGTCAAACCGGTTTGTGGAGACAAGCTGGTGAAAAAATGATTTACCCTGTGAAAAGTTTGAGCACATCAGTTTTTTTCAGACGTTTATATCAAACCAGTCACTTTGAAAGTGTCCTTGATTTAAAGTTAACTCAACATCAATATGTTGGGAATTTGGGAGGTAGTTGCAGCACCCAGAGAAAGGCAACGCAAAAATTCCATACCATTCTATACTTGTTTTGTTTTTGTGTTCAACATTTGATTAAAAGTACACAATGTGGTCCATGTTTAAAATATTTCCATAAATGACCATTTTGTCACTTTATGAAACGTGAGAGACTGCAACAATAGAGATGATCATTAAACCAGGTGGTGAAGCTCCACGATTGTATCAGATAGAATTTAAATGAGGCCAAATGCAGTTGAGAGATGGCAACCAGATAGCAGAAAGGGTAAAATTCCCCGTCCCCCACTCCCCTGGCAGTGTTTTGTCCTGCAGGCACAGTTTCCACACAACAGACGGGACTCCAGCCTCACAGCCTGCAGGGTGGAGCTGTATTGAAGTAAAAAAATAAATAAAAAAATACTAGCCACACCAAGAGTCCAAAAATGATGTTGCAGAAGATATAAAACTGCTGTTTTTTTTTAAATTTGTGTTGTATTATAGCCTGCTTACCTCAAGCCTTTAATCGAAAATGTGTATGCTGCTCTTTGGAAAATAACTGGCTGTATGTGTTGTTCACACATATTGAAAGAATTCTCACTGGAAACAATCAAAGCTGCATTGAAAAAACAGCCAGAACCTCCCCTGGGTTCAAATATAGACCTCTTAAAAGCAATTCATGTGTGCTCGCACAACATAATCAATCCCCGTGTCTCAAGGTTCCACTGGAGAGTAGCCAGGGGGCTTAAGCCCAACTGAACAAAACATGCCTAAAACATTCTAGGCAGCTCATTTGGACGGTGAGTTATGTGCTATTGAATTCAGAGCACAAGGCCAAGCAAACACGGCAGTGTTTTGTTATTTGCACATCACTGGCTCAATTAATATACATAATCAAAAGTGTCTACCATAATATGTAAAGTATTTCCACTTACCTCAAATTTTCAACAAATTATATAATTTTCTATATGTGCATTGTGGAGTAAAATGTAATGTTAATTACAGTATGCTCTTTGTCTGGTCATCCATCCATCTGGTCATCCATCCATCTGGTCATCCATCCATCCATCCATCCATCCATCCATCCATCCATCCATCCATCCATCCATCCATCCATCCATCCATCCATCCATCCATCCATCCATCCATCCATCCATCCATCCATCCATCCATCCATCCATCCATCCATCCATCCATCCATCCATCCATCCATCCAGCCATCCAATTAAACGATGACCGACAGATAAAAGCAAGTGGCCTGCCGTGCAATGTGTGGAATACTTCTCAATTAAAAGTCTAGCCAGAAATTTCTTAGCAACTTGGCAATCAAGAATTATTAATTATTAAGAAGCGGTATTATCCATTGCACTTATTATACTGCAGCGACATGGAACTACTTGAACTGACACTGGTGCAATGTTTCTGCAGTAGTAAAGCCACAATTACAGTAAATTTCTGTATGAAAAACACTCAAAGAAGTACTCTAAAATAAAAAATAAACAATTAAAAAATATAAAATAATTTGAAACACAGACACACTGAAACACAAAAAAAGGCCTCTCTGTCGAGTTGGACCTGTCTACATTTTTTTTTACACTTACAACCAGGAGGGGACGCCAAAACGGCAGACAAGACTGCAGCCAGTTGCGTGTGGCTTGGCTGTACGAAGGGGATCACGGCAAAGGCCGGAGCTGGATCACTGGATCGCTGGATCCACGCGAGGGGGCGTGGAGGTGAGGGGAAGCGCCACTCATCATTGGTTACCGTCACCCTATAAAAGCGAGAGGGAGAGGTTTCCACCGGCTTGGAGCAGGCGCAGACAACTCGAGTAGTCTGTCAGCAAGGCGCTGTCAAGCATCCACACGCATCAAACGACTCTTTTTAGCTTTTAAATCACAGTCACTCTCCCCGGTGGGAATCAATGAAGGAAAGACGCCCGTGTCAGAAACTCTCCGTGAAATCCGCCATGGATCCTAGTCCGAGTGTCAAGTGTAAGATCGTGGTGGTAGGAGACAGCCAGTGTGGGAAGACCGCGCTGCTTCACGTGTTCGCCAAGGACTGTTTCCCTGAGGTAAGAACCTTTAGCGGCATGCATGTTGTGAATTCAAGAGCACAAATAAACCTCGGATGCCCCAGTAACGATGACCGTGCACTCATCCTCCATTCTATGATGCGTGGATGTACAATCCATGGGATGAGAGATTTAGGGCGTGCATGCGTGCAGTGATGCGGCGATTCTCTTCCTAATATTGCACTGCGTTTTGCTCCCATCAGAGTTATGTCCCCACTGTGTTTGAGAACTACACGGCCAGCTTTGAAATCGACACCCAGAGGATTGAACTCAGCCTGTGGGACACCTCAGGTAACAAGGCCACATTTGCATGCGCACGTCTCTGCTTCATGAATATGCTTCAACTCTTTCTCTCTGACCCCTAACCCTAACCCTAACCCAAAACGCATTTTTCTAAGAGAACATAAGATATAATGAAGTTATTTAATTTATTTTTGGTGTCAAATTATGATGCTTTGATCACCTTAGTTTTGGGGTGGAGGGCCTATTGTTCTCTTACCGTGATCACCACTGAACGCCCCTTGTTCCTCCTTTTGAAATAAAAAAAAAAAGCAAAACACATTTATAGCTTTGAATCCTTTATGAGGAATGTCTTGTGTTATGTCATACATGACTGTGGTTTTGTGCTACATGAAAGTCGCATCATTTCCGAAACTGACCTCACTGCTTTGCACTATGAATAGATGTTCCCCTGATGCGTCCCAACATGTAGCCTGGATAAAATATTTACATTTTTCTATTAATCCTTGATAAGAATATGAACCCTTTCATCTGACTAAAGTCTAAGTATGCAAACAAAAAAGCACAATGGTCATCTGGATAACACACTTTTGGAACTGTGCCTAGTTTTGAGAAAAGTGAAGTCTTGCAACATATATACTGCCTCTTCACCCCCGCCCTGATTCTCTTGTTTTGTAAAGTTTACGATCAGGGGCCAAATGAGCTGAAGCGTCCTGTGTATGCGTGTGTTTGTGTTGGGGGGTGTAAACAACACATCTCGCATCCATCAATGTCCGAGCAGTGAAAAGCGCAGCAGTCAGTCCGTCAGGCACAAGTGCAGCATATGTTGCATGTATGTGTATTGAGGGGGGGGAGAGAAGGATTCTGAAAATGGGCATGGGTGGGGCCAAGCAGACAGCCAGCTGTTGTTCTTCTCAGGTTTGGAATTCCTCAGAGGTGTTGCAGTAACTTTTTTTAGACCTCTAAATATTCAATCAGCCTTAGCAAGACTGCAAACAAAGGTGAATCCCTGTAAGACTTATTTCTTGGAGGGAAATAGGAGAAGAAACATCTGTTAAATATTGGTAGCATTTGAAATTCCTTCACGCCCACTGTTTGTGTGACTTGGGAAAGGCGAAGAAAAGGAAAGGAAAGGAAAAAAGAAAGCATGTTTTGTAGCACTGTGTTGGCCAGTCGCCCGGGGCCATTTTTCCTTTCTCTAGCTTTCATAGAACTATGTTTGCATCTTTCAATGTGTTTGAGGAGGTGTTTCCTTTGAATTTGTGAGATGTCAACCTGACCCCACCTCATATTAAACACCCACCCAAGCTCAGACACTCGCTGATAGAGCCACCCAATCGATCCATTATGAGCTATGTCCTAGCATGCACTCAAACAAAGGGCTTAGATAAAGACCAAAGCACACAAATGGAGTCAAACACAATCTCAGATCCCCCACCCCCTTTCTAGAAAACACCTACACACATATGGTGGTTGTAGGGAGTCTTTGTTGTGTCCTGATGGGCAACCTAATGAGCGGTGTGTGTTTAACGATGGAGGACTAGATAGGGCTAATTCGGGTCATTAAAGGGAAGTCAACCCCCAAAACCTTCTTTGTCGTAAAATGTTCTGTGAAGCCCAACTGGTCTAAACACGACATTGTGATTAATGTTTTGTTTGTGGAATACTAATAGTCAAAATCCACCTGTTTTTACGGCGGCCATTTTGCTACTTGCTGTCGACTGAAAATGACCTCAATCACGATGGCTCAAGTCACAACCAATCACAGCTCACCAGTTCTTTTTAAGCTGAGCTATGATTGGTTGAGAACTGGCAACTGTGATGTTATTTTCAAGTGGCAAAATGATGAACCCCTCCGCGAGTCGTCACCTTATCGTGGTGGAGGGGTTTCTGTGCCCCTATGATCCTAGGAGCCATGTTGTCGGGGGCTTCATGCCCCTGGTAGGGTCACCCATGGCAAACGGGTCCTAGGTGAGGGGTCAGACAAAGCACGGCTCACCCAAGCCCCTTATGATGAAAAACATAAATGGACTTTGTTTTCCCTCGCCCGGACGCGGGTCACCGGGGCCTCCCTCTGGAGCCAGGCCTGGAGGCGGGGCTCGAAGGCGAGCGTCTGGTGGCCGGGCCTTCGCCCATGGGGCCCGGCCGGGCATAGCCCGAAATGGAAACGTGGGTCCCCCTTCCCATGGGCTCACCACCTGTGGGGGGGGCCGAAGGGGTCGGGTGCAATGTGAGCTGGGCGGCAGCCAAAGGCAGGGACCTTGGCGGTCTGATCCCCGGCTGCAGAAGCTGGCTCTTGGGACATGGAATGTCACCTCTCTGGCTGGAAAGGAGCCCGAGCTGGTGTGCGAGGCAGAAAGATTCCGACTAGATATAGTCGGACTAGCCTCCACGCACAGTTTGGGTTCCGGTACAAGCCCTCTCGAGAGGGGCTGGACTCTCTTCCACTCTGGAGTTGCCCACGGTGAGAGGCGTCGAGCAGGTGTGGGTATACTTATTGCCCCCCGGCTGGGCGCCTGTACATTGGGGTTCACCCCGGTGAACGAGAGGGTAGCCTCTCTCCGCCTTCGGGTGGGGGGACGGGTCCTGACTGTTGTTTGTGTCTATGCACCAAACGGCAGCTCAGAGTACCCACCCTTCTTGGGGTCCCTGGAGGAAGTGCTGGAGAGCGCTCCTTCTGGGGACTCCATCGTTCTACTGGGTGACTTCAATGCTCACGTGGGCAATGACAGTGAGACCTGGAAGGGCGTGATTGGGAGGAACGGCCCCCCTGATCTGAACCCGAGCGGTGTTCTATTGTTGGACTTCTGTGCTCGACACGGATTTTCAATAATGAACACCATGTTCAAACATAAGGGTGTCCATGTGTGCACTTGGCACCAGGACACCCTAGGCCGCAGTTCGATGATCGACTTTGTAGTCGTGTCATCGGATTTGCGGCCGCATGTTTTGGACACTCGGGTGAAGAGAGGGGCGGAGCTGTCAACTGATCACCACCTGGTGGTGGGTTGGCTCCGATGGTGGGGGAAGATGCCGGTCCGACCTGGCAGACCCAAACGCTCTGTGAGGGTCTGCTGGGAACGTCTGGCAGAATCTCCTGTCAGGAAGAGCTTCAACTCCCACCTCCGGCAGAGCTTTTCCCATGTCCCGGGGGAGGCGGGGGACATTGAGTCTGAGTGGACCATGTTCCGCGCCTCCATTGTTGAGGCGGCCGACCGGAGCTGTGGCCGTAAGGTCGTTGGTGCCTGTCGTGGCGGCAATCCCCGAACCCACTGGTGGACACCGGCGGTAAGGGATGCCGTCAAGCTGAAGAAGGAGTCCTATCGGGCCGTTTTGGCCTGCGGGACTCCGGAGGCAGCTGACAGGTACCGGATGGCCAAGCGGAACGCGGCTTCGACGGTTGCTGAAGCAAAAACCCGGGCGTGGGAGGAGTTCGGTGAGGCCATGGAGAATGACTTTCAGACGGCTTCGAGGAAATTCTGGTCCACCATCCGGCGTCTCAGGAGGGGGAAGCAGTGCAACGTCAACACTGTTTACAGTGGGGATGGCGTGCTGCTGACCTCGACTCGGGACGTCGTGAGTCGGTGGGGAGAATACTTCGAAGACCTCCTCAATTCCACCTACACGCCTTCCATTGAGGAAGCAGGGCCTGGAGACTCTGAGGCGGATTCTCCAATCTCTGGGGTCGAAGTCACTGAGGTAGTTAAAAAACTCCTCGGTGGCAAGGCCCCGGGGGTGGATGAGATCCGCCCGGAGTTCTTAAAGGCTCTGGATGTTGTGGGGCTGTCATGGCTGACACGCCTCTACAACGTTGCGTGGACATCGGGGACAGTGCCTCTGGATTGGCAGACTGGGGTGGTGGTTCCCCTCTTTAAGAAGGGGGACCGGAGGGTGTGTTCCAATTACAGGGGAATCACACTCCTCAGCCTCCCTGGTAAGGTCTATTCAGGGGTGCTGGAGAGGAGGGTCCGTCGGGAGGTCGAACCTCGGATTCAGGAGGAGCAGTGTGGCTTTCGTCCTGGCCGTGGAACAGTGGACCAGCTCTACACCCTCGGCAGGATCCTCGAGGGTGCATGGGAGTTCGCCCAACCAGTCCACATGTGTTTTGTGGACTTGGAGAAGGCGTTCGACCGTGTCCCTCGGGAGGTTCTGTGGAGGGTGCTTCGGGAGTACGGGGTGCCGAGCCAACTGATAAGGGCGGTTCGGTCCCTGTATCACCGATGCCAGAGTCTGGTCCGCATTTCCGGCAGTAAGTCGGATTCGTTCCCAGTGAGGGTTGGACTCCGCCAAGGCTGCCCTTTGTCACCGATTCTATTCATAATTTGTATGGACAGAATTTCTAGGCGCAGCCGAGGCGTTGAGGGGGTCCGGTTTGGGGACCTCAGCATCGCGTCTCTGCTTTTTGCAGATGACGTGGTGCTGTTGGCTTCTTCAGGCCGTGATCTCCAGCTCTCGCTGGAACGGTTCGCAGCCGAGTGTGAAGCGGTCGGGATGAGGGTCAGCACCTCCAAATCCGAGTCCATGGTCCTCGATCGGAAAAGGGTGGAATGCCCTCTCCGGATCGGGGATGAGATCCTGCCCCAAGTGGAGGAGTTCAAGTATCTCGGAGTCTTGTTCACGAGTGAGGGGAGGATGGAGCGTGAGATCGACAGGCGGATCGGTGCAGCGTCGGCCGTAATGCGGACCCTGTACCGGTCCGTTGTGGTGAAGAGAGAGCTGAGCCAAAAGGCAAAGCTCTCAATTTACCGGTCGATTTACGCTCCTACCCTCACCTATGGTCACGAGCTATGGGTCGTGACCGAAAGAACGAGAGCTCGGATACAAGCGGCCAAAATGAGTTTTCTCCGCAGGATGTCCGGGCTCTCCCTTAGAGATAGGGTGAGAAGCTCGGTCATCCGGGAGAGACTCGGAGTAGAGTCGCTACTCCTCCACGTTGAGAGGAGCCAGATGAGGTGGCTCGGGCATCTTATCAGGATGCCTCCTGGACGCCTCCCTGGGGAGGTGTTCCGGGCATGTCCCACCGGTAGGAGACCCCGGGGACGACCCAGGACGCGCTGGAGAGACTATGTCTCTCAGCTGGCCTGGGAACGCCTTGGGATCCCCCGGGATGAGCTGGATGAAGTGGCTGGGGAGAGGGAAGTCTGGGAGTCCCTCCTAAAGCTGCTGCCCCCGCGACCCGACCCCGGATAAGCGGAAGAAGATGGATGGATGGATGGAAAATGATGAATAAACAGGTGAATATTGCTGCTTAACTCATTCTTCAAGCACAATACTAATCAAAATGCTGTGTTTAGACTAGTAGGGGTACATTCAACACATTATTGTAAAGAAAATTTAGAGTTGACTTCCCCTTTAAGGCAGACAAGACCCCTGAGAGAAGGAACTGCCTTCCATTTTGCCCATGAGGCCTTCATTCCAGTGAGCACTATTTATTTTAAATTGAGTGAACACCTGCAGTCTGAGCCCAGGTCAAACTAGGACCGAGATCAGCCTCCCGCATCGTGACAAGTATTTCCGGGAATGTGCTCCCTTCCCCACTCTGCAAGCCATTGTTGCATCGGATCGCATTTCAGGACTCGAATTAGAGCTGCGTGTCTGGCATTCCTCAGACTAAAGGTTTCGCCAACCCCTGGACAAAGAAGGCTATTGTGTCCACAGGTTCGGATCCTTAGCAGGGTGAAATTGAAGTGGCGTGGTTGGCTAGTCCTACACAGACAAATTGAATCATGGATGAATTAGTCAATTGGCAGTAGAAGCCAGCGTACACAAATTGAAAGGCAATGCCCTCGGCCTCACCTTGTTGCGTGCAGTATTATGGGAAAGCTATTTTACATCAAACACGAACTTCAATTGTGGTCTCTATCTGGACAAATAGTTTGTCTCTATTTTATTTCAATCCTATATGATTTTTTTTTCCCCAGATTTCTTGACTGTTTCTATAAAGGTAGTCATGCCCAACCCTCCACAAAAATAGACATATTTAGTTTGATCATGTTCAGTGATTCCAAAATGTGCATGTTTTCCGATACCAGTATTCAGACTGAAATTACTCATCAAATTCACACATTAAGATGCCTTTCTGTATTTACTTTGAAAGAAGGTGACGCAGACTTCTAGGAAACATCTTTCATCACAAATAGCCTTAGTAGTATTGCGTCATCCTTATATTGGGATTAACAATAGCATAAAAAACAATTGCATGGACCTTTTGTCTCGGTTGAGTGAGTTATATGTACTGTACAAGTTTCGTAAGGCTAGAACATACTTATCTCTTTTTCCACAGATGGTGCAACACCTGTGCATACACACACACACACACACACACACACACACACACACACACACACAATACGTCCCTCCGCTGAAGCTCGGCTATGACAGCTATGCATTTAATCAACAGGTCATTCCATACCTCTGCTGAGGCTAACTTGCATGCAGCACACGCAAGGCAGTGTTGTCGACAAGAGTTTACAGTCAGTATGATGGATTGCATTCCAAACTAGTATCGAAGCACCACAAGGTTTGAGGTTAACATGGCGATTGTCATTGCAGTTGCTGTGAAGAGAAACAGGCTTGAGTGTGAAAGCTGGTGTGAAAAAAAAAAAAATGTTGAGGGCAGGGGTAGGGGTGAAGGCGGTCCAAATTTTTCCTCATTTACACTTCTGGTCTGATGTCTTCCAACGTATACACACAGTGTGTGTTTCTTTTCACCGGTTTGCTAAAAGCACTTTTTTTGCAGAACTGTCTCTGGCCCTTTCAGTCACAGGGTCTTGTAATTCCAATGATTGGTTCCAGCAACTGAAGTGCTGAGAAAAAAAAAAGGAAATGTGTGATGCGGTTGCTTTTGAACGTGACAGCCATGAAAGATGAGGAAAAGATTCCTGTGGTTAATCCCAAATTCTTTCTTGATGTGAAAGGACGATAATGTCTGCTGCTAAGAGTTTAATAATGAAACCTATAAAAACCTTGAACAAACCACATGAGAAAACGAAACGGCATTTTCGACATAAGAAGAATGTGTTTTGTATAGTTTGGAGCATGACACTGACCATGTCATACTTTCACTTTCAAATTAGTTATGGCCAAACCAAAGCAACTTTTGCACCCAGCAGCACAGTTCAAGTCTGCTCATTTGTGTTATATGTATTTCTTTTTCTGGAGTTATTTCTGTTTTCAAAATGGAGTCATAGTTTACCAAAACCAGTCCTCTGTACCTTAGCCTACAACACCCTGTGGTGAAAACATCAACCAGATCAGTTGAATGTTTTATACTGTACTGTGGTGAGCTCAACTGGAGCCCTTGGTGGAAATGTTTTCATAGAATCGCCCCCCCTGGATCAACATTTGGAAGCAGTAACATTGTGGAACGCAGGGCTGCAACCGGAGCGCAACGCGGCTGAATCCCTCAAACATCACACCCCATAATATTTCAATGTAAACGGGCATTTATCCACTTCTTTAACATGCTGCCAAGATGGCCTTCTATACCACAGAAAGATCCATCACTGGGCATATTTTTAACACTGGTTAAAAAAATAAGTTCTACAGGCAGCATTTATAATGCACTGTTTGGAAAAAATCCAGTTTTCCATCTGGCAATGTAATTCTTCAGCAGAGCAAGATTTTTTTTTTAGACAAAGTGAAGAAAGATTTTTTATTTTCATTGTGGCATACCCAGCGTGTGGCCATATAGTTTGTTGAGACATTGTTTATGCTAAAACTCTTGTGTGATGCACAATACGGGGTACTCTATCTTTGTACTTATCACTGTCGAGTCAAAAGTGAAACATTTTTGATTATTTTACACCATGGCTGTCACTATCGAATTTTTTCAGAATCGGTTATTCTACCGATTCATTGGATGCAATCTTAGTATATTTAAAGATATTTTGTCCATTTACAGTTTATTAACTAATTATTTTTGTTATTTTGCAATTTGTAGTGATTAAAAAACAACTGAACAACAGTTAGGCAATATCACACAAGTAAAAGCAGATGTTTGCAAATGTCTTCATTTGATTAGACACAAATTATAAACAAAGGATGAAAGAAATCAAAGTCAAAGTCAGCTTTATTGTCAATTTCTTCACATGCCAAAGACACGCAAAGAAACCGAAATTTCGTTCCCTGCTATCCCACGGTGACAAGACATGGCACACAATAGACAATCAAGTAAACAATTGCGTGCTGAATAAATAATGAATAAATAACACAACAAATAAATAAGAGGAGCAAAAAATAAATCCTAGAATTATTACTTTTGAGAACTTGAAATCAGAGGATTTTGGACAATTTTTAATTAAAAGATGTCTCTAAATGATAACTCGAAAAATGATGCGATCCATTTGATAATTGAATTGTTTCTGCTTAATTTTGACACTTCTGTTTTCCATCCGCAAAGGATGGATGACAAGCCCTATTTCACATGCTCCCTCAAGTAACTCTGGTTCTCCCAATGGGTGACTGGGTTCATGTATTCATCAGCCAGTGTCACTGTTTTATTTCACCTGAAAGGAAGCACGAGTTGTTTGAATGGTGCCCCTCCCCCTCCATTGTGGCCCACCAAGACTGTTTGAATCAAGAGAGTCTAATATGTGTGTGACTTTGTGTGCATTCCTGGCTGCTCACTGTTTGGAAACGGACCTCCCAGGGGAGACTTGAATTCCCCATAACAAAATTCCCCAGATTTTTTGCAGCCAATTGTGTGTGGTCGGCCATAACTTGTCATGTGATCTTGACTCACCTTGACATTACACAACCCCCACCCCTCCCCCCAACACTTCCTGATCATGATGTCTGTTGGGGCGAAAGGGCGTCTCCGTCGCATATGGCTTCAATTTGAGGTGGGAGTAGTTCCCTCACTCTGAGGTTCTATTTTTCTGCAGGGCCTTTTTCCTGAGAAAGATCTTGTCATAGTCAGCACATTTTTTTGTTATTTGTTTTGCTCTCTCAGTTGCTATGGATTATGTCATGCAATCAATTGAATTACATTCCTTTCTATGGTTATCATTGTTTTTTAGAGATCCGGAATGGGCTCCTCCCTTAAATGAGGAGGACTTCACACTATTCCTGTCTGATCCCGGCTGATTTCCTTTTTTCTTTCCCGATGACACTAGATCCCGGATTGGCTGATCCCAAAATAGCTTCTACAGTAAACTAATTACGAAACACGTCTTTGCCTTAGTTGGCTCCTATTCTTTTTGTATGTACTATCAATTAAGCTTGCTCGCTAGAAGAAATCTGCCAGATCAATGGTTTTCTACTATTTTTAATGTTATCTCTAGAACATTTGACCAAAATTCTCAAATGGATCAATTCACAAACCGACTTGGACAGGTTTGAGAAATATCGTACGACTATGACGATACTCAAATTTCCCCAGCAACAATGATAAGGTGGTTTGTGTCTGTTTGTTTTGATTGATTGCATTCTCACTTGAGCAGCCATCGACTCTCCCACCCGAAAAGAGCGAATCATGTGTTTATCTCATCTCTTCTTTTCTCTTTCCTTCAGGTTCTCCGTATTACGACAATGTGAGGCCTCTTTCGTATCCGGACTCGGATGCAGTGCTCATCTGCTTTGACATCAGTCGCCCCGAAACGCTAGACAGCGTTCTGAAGAAGGTCAGTTGTCTTTGATTAAATTGTCTTTTGTGTGTGTCAACAATGCAGGCTTTGGTTGTGTTTGATCTGCTGGCAAGAAGCCTGTCTGGATCAAAAGTCTGAAGTCAGTCAAGATGTCATGTGGAACTCGGTTACTTAGCTGAAAGAAGGAAGTGACACAATTCCACTGATGTGATATGGAAGTGTGTAGCTGTTGTGGTTTTTATCTGCTGATTGTGAATGTTCTGGCTGATGTCCACACGTTATGGTGTAAATCACATTGATCGTCAGACTGGTGGAATATCTGCTTCCCAGAAACAGGATTACTCAAGAAATGCTAAGGGTATTTCCACGAAATAAAAACCTGCTTCTATTTGTGTTACACTTGTTTGTTGTTGCACTGCTGTAAAGGTTACAATACGGAGTTTTTGCTGTGAAGCACTGAACAATGTTCTGTAAGATTTTGTTTCTGTATTTAGTTTTTCCTTAGCGTGTGCCAGACTTGGAAAGGAGGGGGGGATTTTAAACGCTTCCAAAGTAAAAATCTAAAAATATCCAGTTGGGCAGAAACAACTTTTGTAAAATGTGTAGAATGTGTCTGCCACAGTAGTCAGTCTACGTATCAGGTGTGCAACACGATTTCACGTTTCTATTCGATGAACTTGATCCACTGACCGAGTCACCTGGGCGAGAGGAGGATTTGGCCGAAGCCCGAAGAGACTGTCCATCCATCACAGAGTGTCTATTGTTGGCAGGAAGGAAACTTGGAGATTATTTGTAGCTCCACCTCCACTCCAAGGTTCAAAGCCCTTGGGGCTAGAGGAAGTTGCAGTGTTGACCTTTGCACCTCATAATCCAGCGAGAAATCAACCTTTGCCAAGTAGAACCAGTAGACATTTCTTCCCGCATCAACTCCTTAACTGAGACTTTGTGTGTTTCTTTTCAGTGGAAGGGGGAGATACTGGAATTTTGTCCCAACACAAAGATGCTGTTGGTTGGCTGCAAGTCAGACTTACGCACTGACCTGAACACGCTCGTCGAGCTCTCGAACCACCGGCAGGCCCCCGTGTCTTATGACCAGGTACGCTCAAGTTTCCTTCCTTTTATGATGGAAGCTCAGAACCCGCCCCCATCCATCATTGACTTTGCCTCCACAGGGCTCCAGCATGGCCAAGCAGATCTCTGCGCCATACATCGAGTGCTCATCTCAGCAATCGGAGAACAGCGTGCGGGACATTTTCCACGTGGCCACGCTGGCCTGCATCAACAAAAATGGCAAAAATGTCAAGCGCAGCAAGACCGCCCGTGCCAGCAAGAGGACTTCCCACATGCCTGGTAGACCCGATCTGACAGCTGTAGCCTCAGACCTCCGCAAGGACAAGGCCAGAAGTTGCTCTGTCATGTGACTGAGGGGGAAGAGCCTGACGGGATTGGGGACTGAACATGGAGCAGCCAGGAAGAAGCTACAGGGAATGCTTCTTTCCCGCATGGGAAAGACTTGTTTTGTGTCTGGAAAGTCAACGCATCTACAAGTTTATGGAATACACCGCACCAATGACACGTCAAAGTCCGGCTGTCGAGGAAGCTATCTATCAGCGTGCCACCTGCTGGGGAAGTTGCTTATATCCTGCTTCCTGCGGGAGAACAAAGCTGAGGCAGGTCACGCCCACAAGAACTAAGTTGGAAAAGTGATGTCATAGGAACCCTCATAAGAACATGTGACATGTGGGTGTATGGGTGGGTCGCAACAAAAAGGGGCAAAGAGGTGCTGATGTGGTTGATGCTGAGCTTCAGAGTAACACATTGTCCGTCAAGTCATGGCAGCCCTGCACAACAAAGCTGCTGTTTGTCCCGTCTGCGATACGTTGTAAAATGTGAAGTCCTTGGTGATGAACTTTCCCATGATTGGTTGTTCTGGAAATTGCATGTCTGCACTAGGGTTGGGTGTTTGAAGTTCGGTTAAATGAAGAGTCAATTTGTCATCAATTTCCTATAGATTTATTTAATATTCATTTTAGATGGCAAAATTAAATGCAAAAGGAAGCATGTTTCCATATCTTCTGTAATTGGAATTATGACAGTCCAACATTCCTCAAAACAACTAAACATTTAGCAAAGTAGACCGCGCGTTAAGGTTGTGAGCTAATCACTATTCTTTGAGAAGTTTGAGCATGTCAATATGTGATAGCAAATCTACCAAGGTACCAAAGATGAGGGGCTGCTGCAGCCAATAGGGTCCATTTCATCATTCCTTCCTCTGTACACCAATCTATGGTGTCAGCAGATATTTATGATAACCTCTATTTGTTAGTACCAAACGTTGTTTACTTTTTCTTTTTTTTTTCTTTTTTAGATTTTCTTTGACAGCTAACTAGCAAACTTTGTGAAATCAAGCCTCAATTGCTACAAGAGGTTGCAACAATTTATGCTACCTTGGAAAGTTACAACAAAATATGCAATGATTCGGTGAGAACAGGTGGTGTTGCATTTATTCATGATGTGTGTCGTACCTGGAGCCATAAAAAGTAGACTAACGACAATTGTCAGTGACCGCCAACCCGGTTTTGTGCTAAATAAAACTTAGCTTGTAAGTCTCGATCAAGAAGGTGTTTTATCGTTGTTGTTGTTTGTTACTAAACTAATTATTAACATCGAAAATGTTATTTGCGTTGGCCATCCAAAGTGGCGTCTTTCACAGTAGGCTCCGTCTCATTTGTAGGCCAAATGGTTGCTAGCTTTGCCAACTAATTACCCCTTGAATTTTCCATGTGCTACTAGCAAATGGTATATTTTAAGATTATACTCAATGTACTAAGTCATCAAGCATCGACCTTTCACCTCCAGGAGAGAGCAGCTATTGCTAATGTTGCCTTAATGTACAGTGCTGTTAACATCTTACTTTGGTTGTTAGTCAAGGTTATACAACTAAGAAAGATTTGTTCTTGTCTTTCTTTGCACCAAAAGACACCTTGTTTTATCGTGCGTCATCAGGGTCTACACTAAAAAAATGTCCATGTGCTGACGGCCAGTGTTGGAGCAATGCAATTTAACTGTTTTTAAAAAATAAAAAAAACACAGGCAATGACGCACTTGTAACATAAGTTTGAAAATGTCCCAGTGCTGTGACCCAAAACTTTCATGTCGTCTTTTGCCTGCGTGTGTTTTCATGTTTTCTCTAATGCTGATGACACCTTGACAATGTTGTTGCCACAGTATTTATTGAATTGTATATTTTCCTTTTGAAATAAATGAAAATTAAATTAAACTTTAAAGTGTGGTTGTTGGCTCTGTACACAACATTCTTTAGGTTCATTGCATTTTTTTTTTCTTCATTCAAAAACACCTGTCTTTCATTTGGAGCAAACAGGATGTAGGAGAATACAATTAACTGTGAAAACAAACCTGCATGTGCTTAGGGAAAAAGGCTGTGTAGTGAATTTTTGGAACGTTAAATCACTTTCTTCAAGCTCAACATGACCTTTGACCCATTTGCTCACTAAGCCATTTGTACAACACAGGACTAACACTATTTTGGATTGAGTGGAAATGTGTGTTTCTACGCTACAGAGCACAGTTGAAACTTTTTCACCACTGCAGCAAGTTTCCTCCAGGCTAATATTGTTGGACCATGCGGGTTTTCATGATTCTGTCTCTGTGCACTTGCACAGTTGATATGAAATAAAACAAGGGGGGTGGAAAGTATTTAGACAATGATACGATTATTTAAATCTTATGTTAGGATGCCAAATGTTTTTTTTACTTAGTCCACAGAAAGGTCTTTGGCAAGTCTTTACTTCAGCCACTCTTACTTGACTCTTTTTGCCTTCACTTTTGTTTTATATGAATGACTATTACATAGATGTGTGATTAAATGCTAACTCACTAATACCAGGCTGCACACCAATTTTTTATTATTATTTATTTTCCTTATTTAAGTTTCAACATATGAGAATTTGAACTTAATCAAATTCTCATATGTTGTATTTTTTTTTTCAGTCACTTCATTTTTGTATTATTGAAGTCCTATGTTTGTACTGCATGTCATTCCAAATTATTGATGTCATATATTATTTAAAAATATTAGTTTAGGTGTTTTGCTTCAAACCCTTTGTTGTTGAAAAGTGTGTCCTACATTATATATATGCATTGAGAACTCGTACATGTTTTTTTGTCCATATTTAAAATGACATTTATGTGACCCTCCTCAGAATAACTGGTGATGTTCAACCACAGGTGTGTGAATGTTGCACATCATGTAAGTTTCCTCAATCTTATCTTAACCAAATTGAAATGCTGCAAATTGGCAGGACTAGACAACATGCATTCAAACAGTAATATTTTACTCTGGGAGTAAAACCAGTTCATTGAGAATCAGCTCATGACAAAGCCGTCTGTTCGCTTCAGTTCTCCGCTTCATCCTTTATTCTCATTGTTGTGTCTCTATTTTACAGCTGTGCATGACTGATTGCATGATGCGTGAGGAGGAGATGGGGTGAGGAGGCGGGGGATGACAACACACCACCAGTTTAGGCCTATTGATCCAAGCATTCCATCCCAGCTGCTCCTGAAGGAAAATAACATAATGGGATGGGGGATGTGTGCCGATGTGAAAGCAGTGACCTCAACAGCTCACTTGAGTTCCCTATCACACTTTGGCTGTTTAATGGCAGCTCTCCATCACAGTGAAGGATGCTCATTGTGGTGTCACTTGTAACACATAGGCTCATCTAAACTCATTAATTTCTCAATCAGTACGGATGAGTAGCTTGTTCAATTCCACCAAAATGGTGAAAAATCGTCTTGTCTCGAAGCAGCCTGCAGTTGATAGATGAAGGCATGCGTCTTATAACAAAAGCTAATTCACATTTAATTGGTAGGAAATGTAAAGGCATCTTACAGAAGAGGAACATGCTGTATGTCATTAACTTAAATCACGTACTGTGAGCCTTAATTTGTAAAAAAAATTACACTTGGCGTTACGCTTGTGTGAAAATTAAAAAAAGGTTAAGAGTGATTTTATTGTATCCAATCTGACTGTATTTGAAAATATTTTTATGATGACCCTGGGACAGGTTTCTATATCCATGATTGCACATCAGATAATGTTTTCTTATTATTTGTATTTCATTACTTATATTTCCATTAATACCTGTATGTTTCCTCCCTGGTTGAACTCCTGCTTCTTCTTCCTCATTGTAAGGAATGCAGGGTTCACTTTGAACACTTAAGTATGCTTCCTAAGCCAATAAAGTTTTTTTTTTTTACAGACTCCGTGATGAAAGCTAGTCTGTATATTAACCTCAGGCAGTGCCACTCACGCCATGTGATGTCTGTCTGTCTAGTTAACACCTGACCTCCACCGACCGCCTCCTCCTCATGCCCTCATTGGAAGCAGCTGCACGTCACAAGACCTCAATCCTGCACATTTGCAACCAGGATTCTAGTCTATTTGTTTTGTGAACACATTAAACGTAGACCTACTTAAGTGGCTTTTTGTGCCAGCGCAGCCCACCCGAGGGTGGTTTTAAGACCAGATTTGAGCTCATGTGCTCCGCTTTGGCCAGATTCCTCACTTATTACAGTATCTGGGTCAGGCAAGGAGGACCTTGCCACAGAACGCAGGATGAATGATGGCAGTCACTAGATTCCCGACCACTTGAAAGAAAAAAGACTGATATATCTGTCAAAACAGGTTAGGGGGCATCATTCAATGTTTAACTAAAATTCCCTACAAATATGAACATCTTAATCTGTTTGATATTGAATATTCTAATCAAATGTGGTTCCAAGTCCTTCATTTGGTAAATATTTTGTTTTTGTTTGCTCATCAATGAATGCATCCAATGCTTAAAAACAACAACAGCAATTCCATTTTACAGGAACCTGCCTACTCGTCCCATATGGATACTTCTGTTCCCACACTTTACAATACAATGGACTTAAACACAGGAAAACCTGCCTGTGCTGCAAGTTTAAGAGTCAAAACTAAAAAGTTAAAGTGGCGTCATTGGAATTTTCCAACTGATAAAAGAAAAGAAACATTTGCGGCTCTTGTCTTAGCCTGTCACATTTTTGAGGTTATACTCAGGGTGGAGTAAGTTTGGGATGTTCTACATATTGCAAAACTAACTCATGGGGTTTTTATGACGGAGGGGGAAGTCAGTCAGGGCAGGAGGCTTAAAGGGCCAGTGAACTGTCTATTTTCTGCCACCAGCTAACACAACATGCACGTGTTTAATATAAATCTTAACATTTGCTTTGTTTTGTTAATGTAAGAAGATATTGCCAAAAAAACTCCACCTGATGCAATCGTGTAAAGTTTCTCATGCATATTTGTCTGCCCCGTTTCCCCCCCACCTGACAAACTCCTACTTCTCAGGCCTGTATGTGGTGAGATCACTGCCTGAAAGTGTCAGTTTACAACGTAGTGGGGGAACTCTGCATGCATTCCGTCTTATTAATGTAGTTTTATTTTTTGTTGCACAGCTCTTGGTCAAGTTTGAGTAATTCAGATATTCTTAGATTTGGATTGCAAGTTTGACAAAAATCCCAACCTCGGATTGGGAACCAATAAACTACAAATTAAAATGTGTTACCCTTTACTGGTTGTATTCCAACAAATTCATTAAAAGTGAATTTTAAAACAGGACAGGAAATAAGAAACCATCATTCCTGCCCCGCCTTTGTGGTGATGCTTAAATAAACTGCACCTGTGCAATCATGACAATAGGTTCATGTGATCAGGGAAAAAGAAAACATTTCCTGTTAAAGGGGGGGAAAAGGTCTGAGCCAAATTGTGCACATTAACCTCATCGTCCAGCATGTGCAAGTCTACACATGTATCTTTCCCTGATTGCAAAATCAATTCACAATGTACACTACGATTTATTGAAATCTGCCATCATCTTCTCGTGATTCCTTACCTTCAGGTAAGGTAACTTTATTTTTATAGGACATTTAAACACATTTATAAACAATACATTTAAAAATGTATAAAAGCAAAGGAAAGAGTGAAGTTGATTATAAATATGTTTAAAAAAACTATTTCAGTTTGTGTGTATGGATAAGATTCAACTAGTCCACCTGGAGCATAACTAAAGCAAAAAGTTGGCAGATGTTCATTGTGTGGATGGGAAGATTTTCTTTTAATGTGGTGTTGTTCTAGTTTTGAATTGTTTCAAACAATATCAACATTCCAAGCTGCGTAGAATGTATGAATCGGAGTGGAAGGGGCTTCAAATTTTTCTGTCGCTTTTGCAATGCTTCTTTAATATCTGGGATCGCGGTCACTTGTTTTAACTTAAATTCTGCCTTCAAATGTAAGTGAGTAAGTGGTCAGAAATTGTGGAATAATGTGTTTGCTGCAGCAAACTGAATTGAAGTGCACCATTTGTGGCTTAAACAATCCCCATTCCAATTCAAAGGCCTTCCCCATCAGGCACCACTCAGTGCAATTTCCTTCCAGAAATGCGAGAGCAGAAAAAGCAGACCTCTCGCGCTTATTTTGATTAGCACCAATCAGCTTAAGATGTCAAGCCAACTACCCATAGCCACCAGGAAACACACCCTAACACCCCTTCCCCCTCCCTCCGTCTCGCTCCTCTCCCGGAGTGTTGCTGAATCCCTGCTGTGCATTTTGTTTTGCCTGAACGCTGGCTCCATTTCATCTCATGTTGTGAGGAGACTTCTCATGGCTGTCTTTCTGCTTGTTTTCCTCCGATGAGCCCCACAGTCTCCTTAAGAAGTCATTAGAAATCCACCATGGGAAATCAAGTCCCTCCAATCCCGAGCCCACTTTACAGTAAACCGGGCCTCTTCTCTTTCTTTAAACTTCAAACCGAGCTGCTCGACAGCCAAAAGCAATTAGGCCCATAGGGGAGGTCATGGAGGACTCTGGGTCCTACAAGGTGGGGCCCCAAAAAAGTGAAAGTCAATTAAATTGAAGAGGAATGGTTGCTCTGCTATCGCTCTACACATTTCAAAGGGAGCACACAGGATTGTTCCAACCATCTGGAACGTTGCAGGATAACAAGGCTAAAATTCCCGACGGGTATTCCTGAACATCTTGTCTCATCCCATTGGGAAGCGGCTGAAAGATCGTTTGTAGGTCACACTTTAGATTTTACCTAACGGAAACAGAAAATAGAGAGAGTGTAAAAAGCAAGCCATCCAGTCCAAAATCTCGCAGCTGCAAAATAATTCAAAATCCCTTTAGGCCATGAATAAGAAATGTGTGTGATTATGGACTTAATATGTAGTCATGCTCCAGAAACTCCGCTCGTTTCTTCCAGCAGCAATGTGGGTTCAGCACAGCCAATGCTTGTCTGATGGGGAACATTCTGCAGAAGATAATATTATTTCAAATGGACATATGATATTAACTTCACTTCTAATTCTTACAAATAGTCTCATCTCTGGAGTGCCTACCTACTCATTAAGTGAGAAATTCCACAAGAAAGTAACTCTTCTATGTACTGCATATATATAAAAAAAATCTCAGTTGTTTTGTTTACAATACATCTACACTTTGAGTTATTTATACAATAACTTATTGATCATGTTCTACCTGCCAGTTTACTACAGCAGTAATGACAGAGATGTGGTGGCCACAGGGAATTTTGAGAAAATGCATTTCGGCTGAAGGTGGTCACTTCACTTTGAGAATTGGAGAGTAATGCTCATTGCTGGGCACAAAGTTTTCCAATCATGTAGTTGCTTGGCCCCACTTGTGAAAAGCACTAAAAGCCTTTAAAAGCACATATCTACATTTAAATATTGATAGATTCATCTTAAAAACTGGACTTAAACCTCACATCCTTTTCCTTCTGTCACTTTATGGCCTCAGGCTGTCACTCACATAGGCGAGCCTCAAATGAAAAAAAATGTCAGGATATGGAATATTGGGTTGTGTCAGTTTCGCTCAACATCCTGGATGGTCTCGTTCTAAAATAGATCTGATTAAGTACCTTGTCATCAGCTGAGAGTTTCACTGCATCTGTCTTGTCTTCTATTATTCATTATCAGAGTATCCTTTGTAAATATAAAAAAAATCAAAAACATAATATTGTTAAAAAGTTCTATGAAACAACTAAACGCATATTCATATTTCAGCCATCCATCTGTATCTAAAAGGGTTTGTTATATAATTTCTCTTTTTTTCCTTGATAGAGGACTTTAAATTGTTGTACTATTGAGGAAAGGCAAGGCAACTTTATTGATATAGCACAATTCATAAACAAGGTGCTTCAAATAATTAAAGTTCAGGATTTTTTTTATCATGTTCTTGTTTGCTTTACATATATATATATAAAAAAGGGGTATCAAACATGTTCACTTTTTATATCCACAGTGCTTCAGTAAATCACTGTCTCTTTCAATCACTCAAACGTCATATCGTCAAATAAATTCCAATTAATTAGTGGGAGACTTTGCACAACACAGAGACTTCTCTCTTGTGGCTGACTAGAAATGTAATCACATGACATAAGAATAATTGTTTTTACTATAGTCTGAGATAGAAGTTATTAGACTCTAATATCATAATGATATATTTTTTTTATAAACCTAAATCAGAGTAAGCATAAGCATCACCTTGGTTTTTCTTTTATATCACCATGTTTTTATATCTCCCAAGATATGACTCTGCCTTTTTTTTTTTTTTTTGTAGGTTTTACAAAGTAGGTGCCCACTGGGAATGGTAAAGTAGTAAAACGGGCAGACACAGAAGCAACAGCTTGACTCCACGAAACATGACAAGCGAGTTGTTGTGGCACCGTTTTGACAAATCTGAGACAATTGTTCCACACCAGTGGAGACCCAGATCTGTCACATCTATGTTGCTATTTTTTTGGAGAACACTTATATTTTCAAATTTCACGGCAGCAGCATTGCCCTCTTATGGCTGAGCAGTTTTTCTCTGCGAAAAAATTCCTTGTCAGGTTGGGTAAGCATGACATTCTCATTCTCGCTCGCAAGCACTCAAACCAGGGTCGCCTCCGGAAATTTCTCATAGAAGTGGCCAGATGGGGACACATAAATTGTTAGGGTGGCACACGAATACTAAAAGACATTTTTATGGGTTGTCTAACAGGGGGGCGGCCTTTGGTGTCTTGTGTTATAATTTCAGGGCACACAATGGAAAAAAAGTCACCCTAAAAGCTTTTCTAAAGAAAGACTACTTGTACATATAATAAGATTTCAAGAAGGGGTAATTATTTCTTCACAAATTCATTACAGTTTGAATTTTGTTGGCTTGTACATGAAAATTTCAAAATAAATATAGTGATGTTACATTGACTGTCAAACAGTAGTTGGCATTTATTTTGCATTTGCCAGTTATTTGTTACCCCTAATGTAGTATATACTTATTCTCTTGGACGATAGAGACACCAAGTGGGTGACTTGTGTGTGTGCGTGTTACCGGATTTGAGTTGTTACCGCTTTTCTGAATGGCTTTCGTATCCTCCCGTCGCTCCAAAAATAAACCAGCAACACAACATGGCAGTATAATCCAAGTGAATCAAAAATTGAAATGAACCACAAGAAAATAACGAGCTCACTTTACAAGCCAGAAATTCGAACAGATGGGTCGTTGAGGTCACAATTCGACCGTGGCTGGAAGATGTTCAAAGCATACTGCAAAATCCATCCAGTGCTAAGTTAATGTGGGTTAATCCGAGAAACCATAAATTGCAACATGGGTATTATAGTTTTTAAAATAACAGTAACATTTGTAAAAATCGTGTCCCTCCCACTTTAATGTTCCGAATGATTGTATGCGGACAGACTAACAGTAAACATTTTGAGTTCTACAACCATTTGTTTTATTGTGTAATGTAAAAATAAGTTCTAAAAGTATATTTATTGTAAACAAAACAACTAGTTTGAAATTGACATTTGGTATGAAAAGCACAACTAACGCGAATGCAATCTATTCCGCCCAGTGCTGTGAGGTGTCCAGCAAATTTTCAGGGGTGGCCATGGCCACCCCTGGCCATCCCCTAGTGACGCCCCTGACTCAAATACAGTATTACATACGGTTCTGAATTTAAATATTGGCTCCAGCCTTCATGTGTGGAGTGTGCAGGCTTTGTGGGTTTCTTACTCCCAGTATTTTCATTGGAGTCAATATTATGTGAAATGTCATGACCAAATAGTGATTTAAGGATTTTTTTGGGGGGATAAATTCCAGTCCACTCTGTCAGTAAAATAATTAAAGATGCTTTCTGCTGTAATGTTTTGACATTTTAGTTTTGCAGAGAACCCAATACATACCCAACATTTTACACCATTTACAGTATAAAAGCTTTCCAAGTCACTGCATGAGTGTAATCCAGCAGCAATTGTCAGAAATACTCAACACTTTCTGTATTCTGGCAGACTAGCAGCGTTTTGCGACTTGCCAAAGGATAAATGACCGGCCGTCATGATGTGACCCATAAACACAATGACTAGTGTGGCTGCATGTGGGCAGGTGTTGTCGCCACGCAGGTTGTTAGAGGCAAAATGATGACAGGCTGCCCCAAGGAGCGATGCTGCTGATGCATGTGGACAGGACTGTCACTGCTGTCGCTCCTTGTGAACATTTGTAGGATGCAAACAATAAATCCTTCTTTTGACATTCAGCATAGTACTGGCTATTTTCATTGATGTTTTATTTTTTTTTTAACAATTATGTTGCATGATGACCTTGAGTTCCCTGAAATGTACCAATAAATAAAATGAATTATCATTATTACATGTAGAGATAAGAAAAAAATGACTATATATATCAATGCATCATCATAATTATCTAAAAAGAATGGACCAACAATTGATTTTTAGATTTCAGATTATTGTTTGTGGAAGGAAAAGAATCGCAATCTTAAAATCACATTTTTACATGAATATTTGGACTGCCAAAAAAACATGTTTTACAGTATATAATGCAATCAATATGATTTTTAGTGGATGAAACATCAGGATTAATATGACCATGGTAAATTACAGATATTTTTATCAGACAACTGGAAAGGTGCAGCTGAGGCCTTGGGCTACTGTTTCAGCAGTGCTGCATGTCACAACAGTGTCGTATCACAATGACACACATGTAGCTGACATGTGAAATATGGCTTTGTGAGACCTCATTAAGCAGCAATAGGTGTCACCGCTCATCACAACAGTGTCACTTGTGTGCAGTTGTAGCCTGAAGCTATTTTGTGAGGAATTGTATGAGGTGCTGCTGAGAAAGCTCATCATGTACGTATGCAGATGTCGGAAGTAATGAAGTACAGGACATTTCTTACTCTTCTTAAGTTATGTGATAGAAGATGCACACTGATAATAAAATGAGACATGCAGCGAGAGACCAAGGTCAGTTATCTTGGGCAAAGTCGGAAAAAAAGCCACAGGGTAACAAAGTGCAGCTCAACAGCAAGCTGCCTGCAAGCATGCGACGATTCAACCTCCATCTGTCAGACGCCTTAAGTTGTATTTTTTTTCTATTTATGTTCAGCGGAAAAGTGCAAGGCAGCAGGGAAGATATACAGGCAGAGGTTTAGTACAATATGTTTGAATGGTGCTATGTCTCCCTTGTTGCCGTGAGCAGGGGACAAAGAAAAGCACTCTCGCTGGAATCAAAGTGCTTACCCGTCGACGCAAATGCATCCACGAGGGAACTGGTTCGTGTTTTTCCCATTACCGGAAGATACGACAAGTGCTGATGGTGGAGCTTTTGGCCAAGTCTCTTTTTGTCACAAGCAATCCAGATGTTATTCCTGATTTCATGCTTTTTCTCTACCTCTCATTGTCATTAGTGTTTTGGGTGAGCTGAGGGCTTCACCGGGTGACCTTGAGCGATACACTATACTATATACGTATGTGTGTATATATATATATATATTTATTTTTTACTCTTTAATAACAAGTGTCATTCTAGAATTGGAGGACAAATTAGGCACCAACCTTTGAGAAAATTGGAGCATTTATTTTGTAAGTCACTTTAGAGATGGGAGGTTGGGAATTCTCTTCTGGAATGACTTATAAAATGTTTATGACCATTTGAAAATTCTACCAAAGTTATTAAATACTGTAAATGACATGTTCTCTCAAGAATGTGTACGGAGCCGTGGAAACATGCTGAACCTGCGATTGCAACCGTCCCTCCATCCTTTTAAAAAGACAACTGTCACCAGGCTTGACAATGTGCTGTGCAAGCTAGTTTACCTCCGGGTTATGCAGGCTGTCACTGTGGTGAACTCTACAATAGTGTATTTGCTGTCATTGCTTATGTGCCCCATGTTTTGAGAAATGTTGTTACGTTTGGTAAATGCAGAGGCCACTAGTGGAAGCGACACTGCTTTCAAGCTTCTCTGACCTTGAGGGAACCTTTTGTTGAATGACCTGGCAATTGGGCATCTTTGCTTTAGTGTTTATCTCCTGATCGCATCACAATGAGAGTGTTCTGCAGCTGTCCATCAAATTGCAAGGGCTGCTGTAGCATGGGCAATACTGACATTCATTCATCTGGCTTTTCTTCTAAAATATCTCAATTTTATACACGATTCTTCATGCAATTCAGCTGTAACGTATATTTTGAAAATTTCCCTGCAGTTGAAGATGCAGAATTAAAATGCACAAGGCTGCTGGGTTGGGGGAAGATTCAAGTGGATAAACCTATTGATTAGACGGAAAGCAGAAGGGGAACTATTGATCGAGTAAAGAGCCCTTTTTGTTTACCTCCATTGTAGAATAAATTTGTTATACTGATAGCCAATGTAAGCTTAATGCCACAGTTGTTCTAAATTAACAGTTTTTAATGACTGTGACAAAATCATTTTACGTTATGTAAGCTTAGGGTATCATCTTTCTAAATTTAGGTGTAAAATGGTGAATTGAGTTTGAAATTCCTCAATTCTTTGCAAATCGTTTTCATATATAAATGTGTTTGTTTGTTTGTTTATTTATTTAATTTTATAACATGTGAATGAGTGATGAACTAAAACACCGACAATTAAAGGCTTTCTACCTGATGACCCTGAACAGGATAAGTGGAACAGAAAATAGATCGATGGAAATGACTTTCCAGATACACAATAGGCTATGTATGGACAAAAGAGTTTGGACACTAGTACTAAGTAAAACGGTAGACAGAACACAGTGAATTGACCTTTTTTGTGCAATGAAAAATGAAACCAAAATTTGAATGAAAATAA
This sequence comes from Syngnathus scovelli, assembly GCF_024217435.2. NCBI lineage: Eukaryota > Metazoa > Chordata > Actinopteri > Syngnathiformes > Syngnathidae > Syngnathus > Syngnathus scovelli. The sequence continues at coordinate 6,464,151 of NC_090848.1, forward strand.
TCATCTTTTAAATTATTGACCCGAATGACAAAAAAATCTTATTAGAAGGGTCATTTGAACAAGGGTGTGTTGACATTTGTACAAGGGTGTGTGGACTTTTTATATCTACTGAATAAGATCGTTCAGACGGTGAGATGGTGAAATATGATTTTGGGGGGGTAATGCTGTATGAAGTGGTTTTTTTTGGGGTTTTTTTTTACTTGGCTAAATGTATCCAAGTTGTTTTTTTACTTGGCTAAATGTATCCAATGTGAGACAGAGTACATTTTTGCATCGAAGCTGTTTTGTAAAGGATGCCCAATCAAGTCAAAATAGTTCAAGTGACCTTATCCATGATGATTTCCGCCGTGTAGTACATTAGTAATTTTGGAATGTGCGTCTAGTCCATTATGAATGAGTGAATGAACACGAGGCATACTCTGCACCAAAAAAAAAAATAGATTTACAATGAAAAGAACGCGGACCAGCATCACTATACATGCCAGTGTATAGTGATGCCATACACTGGCATTTGGTGATGTTCTTGCCACCTGTCATGACCAACAGCTGCAGGGTGCGCAAAAGAGCACACGGACTGCTGATGTTAACATGACCAGATAAGAGATAATGCTCGAAATTAGGTCATTGCTCGTCCGGGTAGTTGGTCCTGTCTGATGGTGAGCGGTCAGCTCCTCTCACCTTGTCTTGCTGCAAAGCTGCTGTAAACACAAAAGGACTCACAGCCTTTGCTCATTCTCTTTGTGTGAGGTGAGCCGCTTCAGTCGATGTTAATTAACACTGGCTCGTGACTTTAAGGTTAAAGTGGGGGTTATAGTGCAGGTGCAAGTGCCAAATTCCAGATTAACAAGAGCTTCCTAAAACTCAAATTCCACTAAAATAACTGTACAAGCAAGATCATTCAGCTCTTTCTTGACTTTGTTATTTTTCAATTAACAGTAAGATTTTAGATGCTAGTTACTAATGCGACAAAAATAAACATAGAGAATAAAAGGTCAAACGTGTGTGTTTTGTTGTGTTCTTGCATGTTCTGTCTCTATCATGCAACCATTGGCCATCTGATTATTGTACTCAAAGGTGTTGTTGCCCCTCAGCGTGGTATCATGCTGGTGTGTTTAAGCCAAGCGTGAGGAGCTGAATCAGCCTCGAGGGCCTGTTGCACTATGACTCTCCATTTTGGAGCATCTCCAGCTGTCTGGTAACATTACCACGTTCTCCTGTGTAATTACACTCGTCTTTTTTTTTTCTTCAGGCTCATTTCTAATTGTTTTACCTCCTTGGTGCTGTGCAGGCATGTTTCATGTACGAACTTTATTGGTCTATTGAACCATCGCACACCCCTCACTTAGCACTTGAGTGTGCAATAGGGCAGGGTATTAGAGAGTAACTGCGAAGATAATGTAATTAAAATGATCGGCGTATTGGTTCTTTTACTAAAATGTCAACAGAGTTTGATGTGTGTGGAGCAAATGGACCTCTTTGATTGCGCAACAACAATTGTAGATATTGTCACATACTCAATGTCTAGTGGAAGTACTTGAGAGTGGAAGATTGTTCATACAAATGTTTCTTGCAGCCTTCAGCTCTTCCTGTGATGTGATTATCCTCACTGCAAGGCGACATGTCAGCAGGAAGGAGAGATTTGGAAGCAGGCAATAAGAGAGGAGAAGATCTTTAATACCATAAAATGTGACCTATGTGTGGTTACATGCAGCAGAAATTAAGAATGTAATAATAATAATAATCACATGCTCTATGGCTTGAATTTGCGATTGGAGATATCAAACAGGTTTAACGTTTTGTCACTTTCAGCCTTGAACATTTTCAGATGAGTGGAAAAGATTAAACCTACCCACATCACAGGATAAACCTCCAGATAATAAAGATGATAAAAGTGTCCCTGCACAATTTGTTCCTCCGCACTCCCTGATGTCAATTATTTCTCTTTGATTTTTTTATGTCTCATATCCACACACAGACATTATTTCTTTTAGATGGCTTGTACCAATAGCATTGCTCAAGTCCGCTTCACCAATACATAAATATGGCCAGAGTTTCGACTCGCTGCAATCGTGACTTTACTTTTATTATTTCAAAAATACTATTACGATGTCAGAGAGCAATCCTATTACCAAATGTGTGTACCCCACTGCACTGAAAAAAGTGACTTATAGTTCAGGGATTGTATTCAATGCTGACATTTGCACCTTCTATTATTAACGGGGAGCAGGAGAAACTACCATTACAGCATTTTTTTTTTTTGGGGTTTGGATTCACAATATGTTAATGCTTAGAGGAGTGTCTTTCAGAAAAAAGACGTTGGAGCGCAGAATTAACTGTAAACAGTAGTTCCAAATGTGCTATGACCTAGCTAGCAGCCGTCTGTTGGTGCTGAAACCATGACAACAACCCCAGAGGCTCCTGATGCATATGCATGATTTGTAGAGTGCACATACACACTCCGAGTTCATTAGCAAACGCTGCCCTGAGGCTTCCAACTGAGGGGAAGGCCTCATTGCACAGTTCAGCAGCTCTGATAGTACTCGGAGCGTTTTGGACTTCCCTGTATGAGCGTCAGGTGCAAGCACCTCCAGACACATTTCGACATTTGTATCCTTTCTGCCACAGCTGCCATTGCCATATTTGGTGCAATGTTAGTTTCTGCAATTTTCAAGAGCAGGAACAGAGGCTAGTTTTATTTCGTTGCTGAAATCAACTCATGTTTTAACAGTATGCCTTGATCAGGGTGGCTCGGTGGTGCACTGGTTAGCATGACTGCCTCACAGTTAGGAGGGTGCGGGTTTGATTCCACCTCTGGCCCTCCCTGTGTAGAGTTTGCATGTTCTCGTGTCTGCATGGGTTTCCTCCCTCATCCCAAAAACATGCTTGGTAGGTCAATTGAGCACTCCAAATTGCCCCTAGGTGTGAGTGCAGTGCGGATGGTTGTTCGTCTGTGTGCCCTGTGATTGGCTGGCAACCAGTTCAGGGTGTCCCCCGCCTACTGCCCGATGACTGCTCGGATAGGCTCCAGCACGCCTGCGACCCCCGTGGGGACAAGTGGTATAGAAAATGGATGGATAGATAAAATAAAATTCCAACATCTCCATCCAGAATTATATATTCTTTGCTGCCATCTTGTGGTAGGGTTTGACAGCTGACGCCGCTCAAAGAGCGCGTGCGCCGCATGTCCTTCGTTGCTTTCCGTAGTTGTTTTGCGAAGGTCGTACGCTAAGACCAGGTAAGAACACTGTGTACTTTATTCTTAAATTAAATTATTTAGTTCGAAGATAGCACAGTGTGTTGTAAAACATTAAAAATTAGTGTTTTCTCCGATCATGCGTTCTAAACTTGAATTACATACTCCGATGATTAAAATGGGGAAATGTCAAAACAAGATCAGCTGATTCCATCGATGTTTTTTCCAAATCTCCAACACCATTAGACGCTGTCTGTCGAAGTTGTAAGACTTGTAAAGTTAATGTTGTTTTCGCCTGTGTAAAATTCAATAATTACGTAAACACATCATTGCGTCAGCTACTGTGGGTGCGTGTGTGTGTGGTAACGAACCTTAGCTAGCATGTCCAGTTAGCTCCAACTTTCACTTGCTAAATGACTCGTGTATGCTGTTATACGTCCATTGCATTACATTTTTGTTTTCGACCAGGTCAGGCGGTTTATAAAGAAGGCAGAAGTTGACTCCCAGCGATGCCCAGCACAGTAAGTAACACATTTATAGCTTCTCGTAAATGTGTTAACTACCATCCGGTTAGCATGAAGTGATGATACTGAAGTCGTTTGTTTATTTAGAGCTTATCGTTAGAAATGCGAACAGAAATCAGCATATATAAACATTGACTTCATTGAACTGTCAAACTAAGCCTGACTTGAACCAGCTAGTAAAATGCATAAGTGTGTTGTGGATTTTTATGATGAAGTCACCTTTAATGTGATGCTTTTGGAACTTTGTAGGTCTTGTGCGGTGGAGGCCGGCTGGTCCGATCTCAGACCCTAGGTCGGCAAATATTAGCGGCTCTGAAGGTGTCCAGAGTCAGAACTTTCTCTACTGCAAATCCCGATGAACCTTACATATCTGTATCGCATACAGATTCAGGTATGCTTCTAAATATTGAACTTTTTTTTAGCTAATGTCACCTTTTGAATGTTTAAAATATTGTGTATTTTTTTAATGTATTAATTTGCACATTAGTGGAAAAAGTAAAGAATAATTGATTTTGAAGTTGTCATGTAATCCTTACAATTTTTGTACATGGTGAAAACTACCTATCCCATTGCATGTCCATGAGGCTACCAACTTTCCATGCAGTGTCACGTCAACTGTCTCTATTTTTCAATTACTGATTCAATAAATGACTTGAGAATATCAGAGAATTAGAATGTTTCTAGCAATTCACCGTGTTGGACTTAAATTTATATGCATAATTATCTCTGCAGGCCCGAGAACTGTGTGGCCCGATGAAAACATGGGACCTTTCGGACCTCAGGACCAACGCTTCCAGTTACCAGGCAATGCGGGGTTTGACAGCCATCTGGACGGTGTGGAAGAGAAGAAAAAATCGCCAGTCGGCAGGACTTTGCCTGATGTGCTAACGGCCCCGTGCAGCACAGAAAGACAACAGTTCATCCTATCCCAGTTTGTTCATGAGTTTCAGGTTAGAATCATTAATGGATCAGTTATCACTATGTGAGGGCGCTCTTTGTAAACCTTACACTAGATCTAATATTAGGCCAATTTTCACCACTCACCCCTAATGATTATACAGTGACGTACTCGGGGATATTCGCTTTTCCCTGTCCCCCGCAAATAGCAGGGGTTCACTACATTTAGTGAATGAGAGGTCATTGTTCTTCAAAAGGTCACATACGTATTCTTTAAGTTTGGCTAATTTAAACCTGCAAACAACCCGAATTTGAAACTACTGTTTCCTTCTGTCTATCAGCACTTGCATTGAAACTTTGCTCTGGTTGTGTTGCTCGTTAGGGGAAACTGGGCCCCATATCCAAGCGCCTCCACAAAGCTGAGCAGTACTTCAATCAAACAGACACAGATTGCTCCATAAGTTCCTGTCCTGAGCTGTTAAGGAAAGGTGAGAGCTGCTTCTATTTGAGTTTTACCAAAATAGTTCAGATAAAATGCTGGTACGTAAATTATTAAATGTATAATACTTGTGTTGCCAGATTTGGAGCTCTTGTTCCCGACAGTCCCAAACACTTCCATCACAGTTGTGACGGTCTCGCAAAGGAGCGGTCGCTGCAAGGAGGTGGAGCCAGACAGAGAGCAGCTACTCAGCAAAGTGAGTCTTGAGGTTTTGTGTGGAACCTTTAAAGGTGGATCAACTTTTTGTCCTCATTAGGGTCTTAGCTGGTGCTTTACGCTAGCTTGACCGGGACAATACAAATTTCATAAGTAAATATGATGAAATCAACACGTTGTTGCTTTTTTAACACTCAGCAATTTGAGGTTTATCTATGAGATGTCTGAGGAGATTCTCACTGTCCTTTGTCCTCTCTGCAGTTTATGACGGGTGCTAAGGAGATGTGTTTTGCACTGTGGACCGCAGGCTACTGGGCTGACTTTATCGATCCGACAACAGGAGAACCTGTGAGTTCTTTAGCTGCATTATGTTCTGTAACCATGTAGACACTTGCACAAGCTCAAGAGCTAAATCTGAATAAAAAAAATATATATTTTAATTACCTGATTCAGATACCTGAGCAGAAAAAAAAATATGGTGCGGTCCTGTTCCAGGCCACTGCAAACTACGTCAGACATTATTGTTAAATGAATACAGCACCTCTTTGAGTGAATCATGTCAGACATTATTGTTAAATGGATACAGCACCTCTTTGAATGAATGAATCACAATTATCTTTGTAAAAACTAAATTGTTTGAGTTCTTGTGATACATTTGAATAGATTGTATGCCCATTAAGGAGATGTCTCTAACTTTAGGGACGATAAGTGTATTGAGCGTTACAGTATGACGCACTAAAATGATGTTCTTACCTAATTGTTGTTCACATTGCATTGGCAATGAAGTTCAGTTTCTTAACCCTGTTCTTTTTATTTCAAATACGTGGTCATTGCTGTCTTTGTCTTTTTCCAACAGTTCTTTGCATCCCCGCTTAGTTCAAGCGCGGGACAAGCAGGAAAGGAGCCACGGCATTCTGGCTTCCGCATCGAGATGTCAGGCTCCTGCACAGTTATCCAGCACATTCTGAGAGGAACGCCTCAGTTTGTGGGCACAGTTTTCACTAACGCGCCGACCCACAGCGGCGCCGTCACACGACTACAAGGACTCTCACATGAATTGGACGATGAGGCTGAATAGTTTTCATGGTTCTGCGAGTCAATCCAATGTTGTGAAAAAGGCTTGGCTAAGGAGAGCGTGTGTGGTTTTTATTTGTCTATGTGTAAAGCGCGTATACCACACTGCTACCAAGCAAAGCAGACTAGAATGATCCACAGCAGCTCTGTGCTGGCCCTGCAACCTCCTCCTCACACCTTCACTGTCACACGGAAATGTCAGCAGACAGGGTGGGACTTCTCGAGGATACAGTCAGCCCTAATCCTCAGCAGTTTTCAGAGGGCAATCTCACTAAGTATTTATGGATTCAGCTGCTGACCCAATAAAGTGACGTCAGGCTACCCTTTTAAGCATTGCTCTTTTTTTGCTTTTCTCTTTGGAAGCACAATTGAGAAAGCTTCCATCTTGGTCCTATGTCAGCAGTCACTGGTGTTGGTAAGAGCCAGCAGGCTAGCCCGTCCATGCTCACCGGCCAGAGAGACTTTAGCGGTCCTTTTCTTAAAAAAAGATTTAACCGTAGTAAAAAAGTCCTTCTTTTTTGGTGACTGGAGATGGTTTTTCAAAGTCCTAGCAAGAGCTTCTACAAATACAAGTTGACAGCACACCATTGAAAAATATAGACGCTCCTTAGATCCAAATTCCTGACAGAGGTCCTTGTAGATGTCAATGTGGAAGTCGCCTATGTTCTGTGGGTGGTTTGGACGTGTTTCTACAACAGTGCTCTTTAGCCTGGCTAACATCCAGTCAATGTCCATCTCCAGCACTGATTTGGCGTTAGAGTGAGCAATATGGTCCATCAGCTTCCACAAGAACACAGTACAAAATATATTTTCTTTCTTTGTCCATGTTTCTGCTGGCGGGTGAAGACAAATGTTTCCTGTCTTTGTGTGCACCTCAATGGGCTTCTGAACGTGAAGGTGCATTTCTACCTTCCCGGGGGCTTGTACCGGAGTGGGAAGAGGAGCCACCAGCAAGTTGGCTACATCTTCCGATGAATCGCTGTCCGCGCAGTTCTCTTCGAATCCATAGCGACGCGCCAGCCTCATGTTTTCCAAGCAGTCTCTGAGAACCGTGATTGATTGTAATGTAATTTCACCTATTTCAGACACTTGATGAGGCACGTCCAGGTTTGGCGCCGAATCCAGCTGCAATGAGATTTCGGACAGTGCTGTGTTCACAGTCTTGGACACCTTTGTAGCGACCAACTCCAGTAAGTGCTCGCCGCATTGAGACCTAATTTCGCTGGCGTTGATTGTGTCTTTGAGAGCCAGCAGAAGCGAGTCCCAAATACATGCGTGGATATCATCCACGGTCACGCAGGAGTAGTTGAGCGCCCATTGCGGAGAGTCACAATTATCCCTACGAAGGAGAGAAAACACAATTGTCTAGATTTGACTGCTTCTCCCCGGCTTGTGTTTGTACTGTGTGTGGGTTGAGGCAGGAGGCTTACACTAGGAACTGGGCGTGCTCTTCCACCTGAGGCAACACAACGCTCAGCACCTCTTGGGAGATTTTGTATAAGATGCTTTGCCACATTTTCAACAGCACCATAAAGGCATTGGAATCAAAATGACCATATTCTATTAAGTCCCACGTCCTGCAGGGAGAATCAGTAGTTAGCCCACAGTTACAGTTCTGTCAGATGAATGACTTCATCTTTGTTATGGTTTACTTACTCAGTGGTTAAGCCATCTAGGTACAACTGTAATTCGCTTTTGAAAAATTCAGTGGCGAGCAGGGGCATGTTTAAGTTGCTGCACCGCAGATATTTAGGTTCAATTGGGGACTAACAAGAGAAACAAAAGAATTACATGAAATCACAACTATCATAAGTAATGATGAGCATACATACACTATGCCTTTAAAAAGATGACTTGGTTTTAATTGACAATCGTTTAGTATGTTTCTTATTATTGCTGATTTTTCAGTGCACAAGTGAAAGTATATACTTATCCTCATAAAACTGTGCGCTGCCCACGATCGCCATGCTTTAAAATTTTGAACTAATCCATCATTTTGCAAATGAGATCATCTTTAAGATTAATTGAACAAGAAAAGTATCATTGTCAAGGGGTGGGGAAAAAAAATCTTAGTATGTGGGATCACGTCAGTGTGTGAATTACTTACGTCATCGTAACGGGAGTGAGCAAACTTCTCAGTCAGATAGTTCATTTTTGTTGACAGGGAATTCTGCGAAGCGATGCCCCCCTGCCTTTCAAGGTGAGGTCTTTTGAAAGAAAGAAAAAAAACATTTCACTGCCTCTCATCAAGAAAATAAGTGAAACACCCCATCTCTGTAATTTGACGCGTTCCACCTTGACAATGGACGTGTTGCGTCTGAACTCTACACGTTTGTTACGTGACGTCACCGACCACTTCGTCTTTGCGCCCGCACGTACGCACTGTACTTGTTTTAAATTCTGTATTGTATTAGTATTTAAGTCACAGCGTTAGTTTCACCTGCACAGTCAGGTTTTACCTGTCAGAGTTCCACGTATGGAATCTATTAATGGGAAATCCCCATCATCGGGTTTGTAAAAGGCACATTTTCTTTTAGGCCTTTCTATAAAATGTTTGTTGGGTTGTCTTTGAATAATTTAGCAAAATTTAAACTATAAATCGCTATCTATTTCACTGATACTGCGCAAGAGGAGAGAAAATAACATCCTTGACTATTGAGTCACACTTTGTGAGCATGTTTTCTAAAAGCCGAAATACAGTACAATGTAATCTATTTTTATGGTACTGCTGGCCTTTTCTTGCAAAAAAAAAAAAAAGCTTTGCGTCCATCTCCAATTTCAGTTTGCTCCATTTTCAACATTAAGCTCTCTTTTCATTTGATCTCTGTGCACCTTTGGGGCATTAGTGCTTTGATTCACTGAGATGTCATTGAAATGGTTAACAGACTGTATGACCTGGTTTTTACCACTGAATTGAGATCAGTAGTTGTTGAAGATCAGCCTTTTAGGTGCCTTTGATTCTTTTTCCACTTACATCCTCGGGCAATGTTCTGGATTGTTGTGCTGCAAATTCTTTTTTTTTTCCCGTTTACATGCCCCAATAAAACCAACATTAAACAACTGTTGTGCCACAAATTATAGATCTCTGGAGTTTCATCTGGACAGTGAAGGTATCACTTGTGAAATAAAAGATATAATAAATGAAGGAACTTTTTTAAACTCATTGTTTAATTGTGTGCACAACTTGAATTGAGTTCTCAAGGCCAGACTTCAATAAAGATTATATATTAAGAATCAGAGAAAGTCATTCTCAGAGCTCTGGTGCTTCTTACGATCTCCAGTTTTGAGATTTGTTAATGATGCTGAGTCCTCACTGGATTATAAATCTGATTTGAGGAGAGGGCAAGAGTGCAATAATTAAGTATAATGACTCCCTTTAACATCGGACCACAGATAGAAACTAATGGCTAAAAAGAACCTGAAGGGGAATATTAAATATTCCATACCCCTGGGAACAGAGGCTGACATTTGCAGATTGTGAGTGCAAAAACACAGCACAGACACTTAAGTATATAAATTTACTGATTATGTTCAATTCTATCCTCATAAATTACACTGATCTGTATGATAGAGTATTTTGATTTGGGACAATTGAGAAACTTAAAAGAAAACAATTTAAACACGATTTACCATGTTAATTATTTGTTGTTTTGATCATTGTTAATTACAATTTGTGGATTCGAATCAAGAGAGACCTTTAATAAAAGATGTTGCAAAGTTTAATGTTATATGTACAGCAAATATATCTGCTTTTTTTGGGTTGATAATAATCTCCAAATATGACCAGAACTAAAATAAAATTAAAATAAACTAAAACTAATATATTTTTACGTCATGTTATACGTCATGTGCTCAGCACACCGGTCAACAATGATTTATTTGTACGGAGACGGACATATATACCGGTTACTTCCGGTAACAAGTTGCGCACGCATCTGTCGCCATATTGAAACTAAGTTCTCCATTGCCATTCAAGCTGTTTACCTCTCCAATTTACTAATTTATACTGCGTTAGCGAGATTAATTTTAACTATGGCTGACCAAGACGTACAGTTAGCAAACCCGCAAAGTAGCAGTCCACCGCCACCACCTAAAAGTGGCGAAAATTCCCCTGCTACAGAAGACGAGCAAACGCCGACCAACAAAGGCAGTCCAGCGGCGCCTGCTGAGCAGTTGTCTGCGGCTGAAGGATCCAAAGAAGCCGCGGTGGAAAGCGCTCCGGCTCCAGTGCAAATGACACTTGATATTTCAAGTTTTAGGAAGCCAGGCGAGAAAATATTCACGCAGCGTTCGCGTCTTTTTGTTTCCAATCTGCCGCTGGATCTACCCGAGGAGGAATTCATCAATTTATTTGCTAAATATGGAAATACAGCCGAAGTATTTATCAATAGAGAGCGAGGGTTCGGGTTTATTCGTTTGGTATGTACACATTTCATAAATAAATCATTATTTCATATTCAGTCTAATATTGTATCGTGCACGATCCGTTCTAAAATTTACACCTTTAATAAAAGTAAATAGTTACCGTGTTGTTTCATTGTTTGATTTGAATATAATTGCTATTAGAATGTGAGGTTTTCATGTTTATACAGTGCAGTATACAGTAAAAATATTTCCATTCAAGTAAGGACACTGTTGACCTTTTTGTTTCTGTCCTCCAGGAGAGCCGTACACTTGCAGAGATTGCAAAAGCCGAGCTGGATGGGACGTTATTAAATAATCGACCAATCAGGATCCGCATTGCTGCACATGGTGCCGCACTCACTGTGCGCAACCTTTTACCTGTTGTCACGAATGAGCTTTTGGAACAGGTAATGTAGACAAAACAAAAGCTCATAAGTAATAATAATATTGACTCATCTTATGCTGCCAGGCCTTTTCTCAATTTGGCCCGGTGGAACGATCTATCGTTGTGACGGATGACCGTGGGCGGCCCACTGGTAAAGGCTTCGTGGAGTTTGCAAGCAAAGCGGCCGCACGTAAAGCTCTGGAACGCTGCACAGAGGGCGCCTTGCTGCTAACAGCGTATGGTTGGGTTTTTTTTTTTGGGGGGGGGGGTATGAAATGATGTGCAATATGGACAAAAGTAGAATTAAAATCTTTATTGGCATTGCACAGTATGACAGAAGATTCAACATGTATGTTTTTGCCTTTCTCCTTAGCACACCCTGCCCAGCCATTGTAGAGCCCACAGAGCATTTTGATGATGTAGAAGGATTGCCTGAAAAGATGTTCTCAATAACTCCAAAGTACCTCAAGTGAGTCAAAGGATTGGTTGATTATAAGAGATTTTGGTGATGTGAAACACTGGAGAGTTTGCTTGTCTTTCATCAGGGAACGATCACAAACACCGCATTTCGCTCAGCCGGGAACATTTGAGTTTGAATATTCGTCTCGCTGGAAAGCTCTTGACGAGTTGGTGAAACAGCAGCGAGATCAGATTGACAAAAGTATTAAAGAAGCCAAAGAGAAGCTGGAAGCCGAACTGGAGTCAGCAAAACATGAACATCAGCTCATGTTAATGAGGCATGGTAGGATCCATTTGAACTGTTTTAGCTAATTACTGCAAGTGGAAGCTTTTTAGTCCATTCAGTTATTAGAATGCTCTCACTTGCTACTCCTCCTTAACATTACCACCCTCTCCAGATCTAATGAGACGTCAAGAGGAGCTCAGGCGATTGGAGGAGTTGCGCAACCAGGAGCTTCACAGACGAAAACAGATAGAGTTGAGGTATGTTTGCTTACATACCATAATAGTGAAATGTGCCCTAACTTTTGGAATCTATTGATAATTCCAGTTAGCATTCACTGTTGACTAATTTGATTGTTGACTGGTTGTGACTACGTAGTTGGCTAATCTTGGCAGCCCTTCTTAACTGGCACAAACCAGTGTACAGTGGCTCTTCTTTCCTTAACATGTGCGTCTCCGCAGGCATGAGGAGGAGAGAAGACGCAGAGAGGAAGAAATGATGAGAACACATAGAGAGCAGGAAGAGCTTAGGCGCCAACCAGATACATTTAAACCAGCCTACCAGGACAATGTAAGAACAACATAGTCATGCCATCAAACACACAAAAACCTACACTTAGATATATTTATATTTTGGCCAGTGATGGGAAAATGAAGTTTTGAGGATGCTTTATGAAACAGTTGTGTTTTTTTATTACTCCTTTAGATGGCACTCTGGTCAGCATTTGACTGAAAGCACAGACTTGCTATTTTAAACCTCTTCCTTTAAACCAATAATGCCATCTAGATGAGTCAAAAATACAATAACTGGTTCATTAAGCATCTTTGAAGCTTCATTTTCCAAAACTGTTAAAAGCCAAAACAGATGAGATTTGTATTTGTGCATCACACATCAACATAGGATTGCCTTTAGAAAAAAAAAAAACAGTTTCAAGCACATTTTCCTCAATTGTGACTTTGCCATAGTTTTGATTTGACGTATTGATTGCTTCTACCGTATTCTTAAGTCCTCGGTTCACCGCACGTTGCAAATTTCCACCAAAGCAGGGTTGTCCATATAAAAGTTGTTCTTGACTTTTTCAGAGAGAACAGGAAATGAGAGTGGCTGATCTGGGCCCTCGTGGAGCCATTAATATGGCAGGTATGGCCAGAATTGTGTTAACAGCGGTTGATGCAAGAACGGGTGCAAGATTACTTCCTTTGTTGTTCCTTCCATGTGTGTGTTTTGCATTAGAAATGGCTCCTTCATAAAAAAATTGTATTTTGATCATGTACAGTATGTTTTTGGGAGCCCTTTGAGATGCAAAGCAAAGGAGGGGAAAAAACAGTATTGTCCATGACAACATAAAAACTGTAGTAACAGTGATGGTGGCTGATAGTTAAATCTAGTATCATCTATACTGCATGATACAGATGCAAAGATAATTCAAAATTCTTTGGATTTTTCATCTGGTGCTTCTTTAGCTAAATTTAATGTAATGACTTCTGTAAGAAGAAACATCAATGCAGATGACGCTTAGTTAGTTGGCTGAGGGGTTGCCTTTGAAATGAATCTCACAGGGAACATGACCAACCAACCCACCCTGCATTGTTTTGTGTGTAGATGGCTTTAACCAGGCCCCGACAGGGCCCAGCGCTAATCAGGGTCAGATGGTGAACATGGGTGGAAGGGGCAACGCCATCATCCCAGAGGCTACTGCAAACATGTCTGAAAATGGCAACATGGTAATGTATTTATTTGGCCACGACTGTGCTTTAATAAATGGGAGGGCTTGTTTTGGGAGAGGAACTTAATGCAACAACCGCCCTACTGATAGGTAGACTCAGCTTGTATTGATCAATAAATTATTGAAAAAGTTTTGTAATTTAAAAAAAAAAGATAGAACAAACCTGACGGTTTCTCTGGCTCCTTCACTGCTCCATCAGCCCCCCGATCTGTTATTATGTTGGGTGACTGGGATCAAAACAACTTTTGACACACTGCACTAATAATATGATAATCTGACGACCAACATATTCGTTTCTGCTGCGACACCATAGCGAGGCGACAGATATCCGCTGAGTGGCTTGTTGGCAGGACGAGCGGAGGTGGAGTCACCTAAGCAACAGCAGCAGCCGGCGCCCCAGCAGCAGCCACCGTCAACAACAGCACAGGGCCCTCCTGGTGGTCCGTCACCCATGTATGGAGGGGGGAGTCCTGTAGATGGAGCGTTTGACGGGCCAAATAGCAAGCGCCCCCGCTATTCACAGTGACCTCATTACTTCCCTACCTCATCAAATGTGTATGTGTGCTGATCGCTACTATTTTTTTTCCACATCTCAGCGCTTTTCGTTCTGATTCTTTTGGACTGGCCATAATATGTTTTTACATTTTATGTTTCTACTACAAAACTTTTATGCAGTTATGCACTCTGCAAAAAAAAAATGTTCGAGTAGGGCAAGAGATGACTTCTTGTACATGCTTGATTCAGATACACCCTTTGTCTTTGTTTACTTTTTTTACCAAATGCATTTAGTGTTGTAATAAAAGAAGCAATTAAAAATGCATTAGGATGAATTCAAGGTTGCTGTTAATTTTCTCCCCAATCTAACTAGTGAGTCAAAAAGTCTCAAGTGAAGTTGCCCATTTTTATTGGTTTGAGCTCCTGCCCCAAAAATGTTTGTGCACGTTCCTGCAATTAGTAACATAAGTAACCAAACTATTGGGATTTAAAATGTGTGTTAGGGTTCTACCCAGATTTGTTCAAACATGACATCATGGAATAAATCAATACTTTTCTCAATGTGGAATTAAAAGTGTTCTTTTCTCTGACGCGCCCAAGGCTGCTCATTATCAACATCACGAAAAGTCATCATTGTAGCGATCCAATTTAAATGGGGCTGATGGTGGCCAATTTGGGGAAGGCGCACTTACTGGCCTGATTTGGCTTTAGCCCAGTTTGTGGCCCACTTCTCAGACACTAAAGCTCAATCGATTAACTTGATCACAGTTTTTCTTATCAACGGTACCCCCTGTGATCATGTGGTCTTGCAAGTTTTTTATATATATATATATATATATATATATATATATATATATATATATATATATATATAATTATTTGCTTGACAGCACGAATGTTTAGATTTCTCTCTGGATGGCGCTACAGAGTCAATTTTTTGTCACCGTTTATGACAACATTGAAACACCAAATCTTTCACCAGGGCTGATGAGTGTGCAAAAGTTTTGGATGTGATCCTTTATGGAGTAAAAAAAACTTGCAGCAATGGCTGCTCATAAGTCGTCAGAAACATAAATACTTATGCAAGGTACAGCTACCTACAGTAGAAGCACTTGTACATACTTCTCGCCAAAGGTCATGTGCATGACATGCAGTACAATAAAATTCCATCTTTACTTCCAACTGTCCCCCTTAAATCACTTAGTTTCATCTGTCAAAATGTAAAGGAACATGTTAAGCGTTACGATGGCGTTGTCTTGCTCTAACAAATTGAGAGCAACTTCTAAAAATAGTGGCAACTTTTTCTTGCATTCAAGCACCGCCTCTGCAATGAGTACAGAAGCATTAAGAGGTGGCTAATCCACAAAGACAAGACGCTTGTGGCTCTTGCAGCCTTCCCCATTGAGGCCGCGTTGACAATTTAGAATATCATTAATATCTCTGTATTACTTCATCGACAGGCTGAAAGTTTCTTGCAACTTCCAACGCATTGAGCTGTTTTTTGTCCTCCTGGATCTGATTAATGGGATTAGATCGTGTGAGGACAGCTGGACACTGATCAGATGGATGACATGTCTCCGCAACATCAACACGGAGGACTGAGCCAGGGTGCGGAACAAAGCGACAACAGACGGGTAGATATTGTAAAGTCTTGTTGCTGTCCATTGAAAATCATAATCTATTTATTGTTGAATGCATAAATGATTTAGCTTAACAGATAATAACAATATTAATTACTATACAGGGGATTGTAAGAAACCTAATTAGACAAACATATTTCAAAAGTCATTACAAATAAGAATCATTATGAGCACTAAATATAAAGTGTGCTCTGTGAGGAATGTTTGTTCCCTTGTGATTCGGCTGGATCAACAGTATTTCACAATATTACAATGCCCCAAATATGTGACCTATTAATTCAGAATTGAGGAACCTTGAGCTGGGATAAAAGTGGACTCTGAGTTGCTCTGTTGGGCAAAGGGGAAACAGGTCGCCAATGCACTTGTCATTTCAAAATGTTCCACCAGTCCAATATCACGCAAGAATATCTCAAGCAGATGATTGCCATTGTGTGTGACCTGAATCCTGCAACAAACCTCGACACTTTTATTTACGGCATCCCACACATTCTTTATATTTGTGTCTGTTTTAGCAGGTGAAGTCCCAAAGTCTTCGGCGTCAGTCCGCACCCTCTCTTGTCATCAGAAAAGCTCTCTCCAGGTCCAAGACACTTTCCAGGTAAAATTCTTCCAATGAAAATTCTTCCTATGTGAAGCAGTTCATTTTGATTGTGTAAAGCATCTCAAACTGGTGATAAACTGTAGTCAGAGAAGAAAAGACTTGCTAGTAAGACTTCTCCAACGATGATAATATACTTACAAAAACTACAACACAGTTGTGATTGTACAATTGCTGTGTCCGCTGTAAATATGAAATGATTCATAATAAGTCACCTGCTGCACGAGTTGTATTGAAGCTTCTGCTGTCAATTTCTGTTCATTTACCAATGAAGTATCATAAACAGCTGGAGGACGCATTGTGGTCATTTGGGCTCTTCCAGAGAGAGCCTCCCGGTTCCCGTGTTCCCGGAAACATGCTCGTTGGTCCAGTCCTTCCTGAAAGTGCCCGACAGGTTCTTCCTTCTACATGGGCACACTCAGTTGAAAACTGGCATGCAGACTCAGGACAGACACCTCTTCCTCTTCACAGACATCCTGGTGATCGCCAAAGCCAAGTAAACACACACCTGAGTTTGCGTGTTGTCGTGAGGCAAATGGACACAACCTTCATGTTACATTATCAGATCAGCCAACCAGTTCAAGCAGAAGGCCCTGGCGCATGTTTGTGAAATGTGGACAGCAAGTTGCATGGAGGAGGTGTGTGAGGGAAGCACCTGCCCCGAGAGGAGCTTTGTCATTGGTTGGCCCACCTGTAACACTGTCGTGACATTCAGGTAAACACACACACAGGGCATTTATTTGTTTGTTAAACATTTATGCTTCAAATTTGGTTTGACGTGTCCCTGTCAGCTCACCGGAACAAAAAGAGAAATGGCTGTCTCACCTGAAAAAGTAAGTGCTGTACATCAATGCGTGTTTGTGTATAACATTTTTGATTTTCTCTGCAGTCGCATTAAAGAGGAAAAAGAGAAAGAAGAACCAAAAACGATCCCTCTCCGAGTATATGGGAAGGGGCTTAATACTTATGCTGTTGTAAGCAAAACAAAACCTCAACAGATATGCACGATATTTTGCACTCGTTACTATTGGTTGTAATTATTTTTCTACCATTTAGACCCAAACTTTGCCCGTCAGTAACTCTGACTCGACCAATGAGGTGATCCGACTGGCTCTGCAGCAGTTTGGCATTATTGTGAGTAGCATACAAGTTGTGGCTCTTCATAGATACTGTACAATCCTCTGCATACATTTTTTTAAAAATTCCTCCGTCATCTATTATTAAAAAAAATCACTGTGGCCTAAATGTGTTCAGGGGAATGCAAAGGACTACCAGCTGTGGATCCTTTCCAAGACGGACAATACGCCTTATCCGCTCATTGGTTAGTCAATAACTTTGGGTCATCTCCATTGCATATTCAGAATTCCTGTTTTCTGCTCATTTAATCTAAAAAAAAAAATGAATAGATGGGTGTGTTGAAGGTCACAAACGCTTCCATAGTCATCCACTATTTTTTCTTCTTTGTAATCAGGAGTACTCTTATATGCAGTCTGCAAATAAATTCAATTGTGGTCACGGTTCTCCTCTACCACTAGGTCACGAGTTCCCCTTCAGTATCTACATGAGTCACCTGCGACAAACGTTGACCCACAGCGCTATGGCACCAGAGGCCGCAGACTGGGCTAGACTGGCGGAGCAGCTGCAGGCGCACAAGCGGTGCCAGTTCATCCTGAAATCCCGCCCCGAGGAAACGCTTCAACTGCAAGTGGTGACGGGTTAGCTCAATTGACACAAAAGACAATTTCCCTCAAATATTGTTCACGGTTTTATCACGGGAACATGCAGTTGGGATGCTGACTGCAGGAAAGCCCATCAAAGCTGTTGCCCGTAGATTCAGAAATTATATTTCAGACAATTTGCCAGTACATCCTACCTCTTCACTCTAGCGTCCTCTATTGACGAGTCACCACTTTGTTTTACTACTGTCTTTGTCAGAGTTCCCCCAGAAGCCATTAAAAAGAAGGCGCTCCCTCATCACTTGGGCCTTTCTGCGAGGTTCCTCCCCTAAGATGACGTCATCCACGGGGACCGCTTCTCAGGGCTGCTGCCTGTTCGGCCGTCCCCTCAGTGCCGTGTGTGTCGAAGACGCTCTACCAAAACCCGTGACGGTGGGTGTTGACACTCAAACATGGATGTCTGCTTATAACAAAACCAAATGTTTCTATTTATGCATAAATGACATACCTTTTCAATAAATTCTCTGTTTTAAACCTAACATCACATCATGGATGCTCTCTCACACCAGGACATGCTGGAGCTGCTGTATCACGAAGGCCCGAGGACGCGGGGCATCTTTCGTCGCCCGGCGGGCGCTCGGGCCGTCAGGGAACTGCGGGACTCACTGGATGCTGGCGAGTTCCTTCCACCGCTCACACGGGACCACATCTTCGTTATTGCCGGCGTCTTCAAAGTAAGCCGTTATGGTGACCCACATCTCTGGCCTGGCCTGGCCTTTAATCTCCTCCTGCACATCCACATTAGCAGGACATAATGTTCGGAGGGTCCTTAATCTGCATTCTAATCCCTGTTATTGCTAATAGACAAGAACTCTAATCTTGGCACTGTTTATGCATTTTTTAACTCGATCATGGTCCAAATGTCACCTTGACCTTTTGTTTTTTCTTTTCTTCTAATCGAAACAACATCTTCCCTCACTGGTTGGCCGCTGATGTTTACTAGGACTTCCTGCGCAACATCCCCGGCAGCCTATTGTGTTGTGAGCTACATGAAGAATGGATGGACGTGCTGGTTGATGAAGAGGGGGAGGAGGAGCGGGTGCAAGAGATACAAAGGTGTGTTAAACCATCGACCAACCCCATTCAACCAATAATCCTTGTTTTAGCAACCTGTTGTTAAAAGAGAAGAATAGATTGAAATAGAGCAACCTCTAGATGCATCTGCTTGTCAACTTATAGTTTGAAAAAGTTTAAATTTAGCAACATTGAGCAATTGTTTTTCCTGCAGGATGATGAGTCGTCTGCCCAAAGACAACACCTTATTACTACGCTACGTGCTGGCCGTGCTGCACGCTATTCGAGGCAACGCTCGCGAGAACCAGATGACCG
This sequence comes from Syngnathus scovelli, assembly GCF_024217435.2. NCBI lineage: Eukaryota > Metazoa > Chordata > Actinopteri > Syngnathiformes > Syngnathidae > Syngnathus > Syngnathus scovelli. The sequence continues at coordinate 6,483,489 of NC_090848.1, forward strand.
GCTTCAACCTGGCCATATGCATCGCTCCCAGCATGCTTTGGCCTCCCGGAGCGTTGTGCAGCCCGGAGGCAGAGAACGAAGGAACTAGGAAGGCAAGTGAGCGCAGGAGCTAAGGATGTCAATTATGTATTTGTTTCTAATGGGTCCTGATGTAAACAAAATGAGTCAATGTTTCTCGCTTTCTCACCTTGACTGCTGACCAATCACTAATCCTAACAACAGCCCTCCCGGCATGCTCTCTCTCTCTCTCTCTCTAAAATATAAATAATGTTCCTTAAACTTGAATATAGCTTTGAAAACATCTTTGGCTCACATTGTTCACTGTCTAGCCAAGGGATAGGTAAGTGGTGGTCCTTGGGCTGCATATTGGCCCGTGTCAACACCCTGTGTGGCCTGTTAAAAAATAGTTTTCAATTTAAAGTTTTTTAGTAGTTCGCTTCGTGACATATCCCGAAACAATAACTAGCTAGAATGGCAAACTACATTTTACTACTTTTAACTAAACTCAGTAAGCACTGAAGATAGTCCAGTTATGTAATCTCAACATGATATAACCTTAAATTATGTGACTTCCAAAATCAGTTAAGAGTTTGTGTGCTTTAATGCAGGTTTGTGACTTGGTGAGATTCATGATAGAACACTGCCAGCAAATCGTGGGAGAGGAGCACACCTCTCTCTTTGGAGACTCACCACATAGGCTCAACACACAGGAGACACGATTCGACGGTAGTTTCGATCATCTCGTTGAAACCATTTTGTGTCTGCTTTGATGATCGCTCACAATCTTGTCACATTTCCCTGGCCCTCAGACAAGTGGATGACAGACTCATCCTATGACAGTCTAGAGAACGAATTGGATACCAGCAGCGGAGGGTCGCCGAGCTTTTGCGGCAGACGTCTCCGATCCAAACCAGGAAGTCTGGACTCGGTCCTCACCTTCAGCGACTATGAGCAGGACAATGAGCCAAACGTGTGGCATACTAACTACCAGGCACTGAAGGGTGGCGGGCAGATCCAAGATGTGGACCTCTCCTGCACCCTGGACACCATTTCCCTGCACAGCATACACAGACAGCGTCGACGCTCTGAGCCTGCATTAGTGCACATGGCAAAGTTTCAGCCGTGTGCGTCTGGGAGCACGGACGGTCTCACTGGCGATGATGAAGAGGATGTAGACAAAGGCAAGCATGCCTCAATGACAGGGTTTCAGCAGAAGTACAGAATGTCGCTGGCGACCATGGAAACCAGCTCCTCCAGCTTGTCCTCGAACCCCAACTCCCTTGCACCAACGCAGACTCAAGCATGCAGTCCTTCCACATCCATCGTCGCAAGGCCGCTCGCTTTAGCCAGACATGAACGGCAGGAGACAAGTCACAAAGCGTGTCCAGCCAAAGAGCATATTAAATGGGGTACTTTAAAGAGCTGCAGGAGTCCCCACCCCAACTCTTGGCTGAGGAAAGACCACAGATTGTCCTTAACTCAACAAGAGTGCATGGAAAAGGATTCTGCCTCCAACGCACATACAAACGCACCCACCAGTGATGAATACTAGCTAAAATCTCAAAATTCACTAGTAGCTTGACCATTGAGTTTACATGCAGCTGTCTTAGGAAAGGAAATATCGGGATAAGAATAGCCGTTATGTACTTTGTAGTTAACTGACTAAAAGTAGTGTACTTATTGTCCATGACCAAAATGAATTATTTCAAAACAGTGAAAGTGTGAATACGCCATCTAGTGGACATGTCGTCATAAATGTATTGTCACGCTCATGTCGGCATGTCCTCAGCTGTCAGCACTCCGACTGTTCGAGCGCTTGGAGAAATGTCATACGTGTTGGGAAAAAAAACATTTCAATGATTTAAAAAAAAAAAAAAATATATATATATATATATATATATATATATATATATATATATTAAAAAAAAAAAAAATGGGGGAAAGAGAGTTTACACTTTAGTTCCTTTCCATATCAGTGGCCATTATTAGCCCTGGTTGTGGCATGGTTATGGAGCTCAATCTTCACCACTGCCCATCAAACTCTTCTCTCCAAGATTGATATCACAAGAATACAAGCAACATGTGTGGTGTTCCTGAATGTGAAGTCACAAAATTGACCCTCCAAATGCTCTTATGACCCTTTGCCCAATGTACAAAAATGCAGCTCACTATGCTATTACAAAGGTTAATTCTTTTATTATTATCAGTTTTCCCTATACACAAATGTGTTCTATGTACAATCACGTGATAAAATTCTAAGGTTACATAAAAGATGGCAAACTGTCAAGATGACCAATGACAGAATTACAATAAAAATATACTTGCTGAGTGAGCTTTGCAAGCATGTCAGTCACATTCCGTTTGCCTGACCAGTCCTTGGATGTGCCATAGTTTTTTTCTTCTTTGTTTTGATAGTCCATTCTAGACTACAAATGACAGTTTTGGCAGCCCACCAAGTGTCACCGAGCATCTCCTGCAAAACGTTGCTAAGAAGAGCCATCTTGACTTTGTCGAATGTCTGCTACGCTCTCTGGAACGCGAGCCACCATGCCCTCCAGGGACTTACTCAGACAGATCTGGCAACCCAGACGTGATCTACAGGGGAAAGGAGACATTCACTTACTTTGTAAGTTACTTGTGGATCTCTGTGATTTCAATACAGAAATAAAAAGGTAAGTATATCTGTAAGTTTAAAAACACAATTTGAAACAAACTTACTTGGAAAAGTCCTATCAAAAACACCAAGTGTGTGCTTACGTGTCAGTCAGGCCGTATGCTAAATCCAGCATGTCCATTTCCTCGTCCGTGACTGGTCCCAGTTTTTTGTAGACGTCCTCGTCAAAGATGAGATGACAGGTGGAGCACGCCAGCGTTCCCTCGCATGCTCCTGTGGCCAAACATGATGAGTTATTTTATCATGTATAAGCAGCGTTCATACACGTCAGCTAAGTTTGGCCGTTTACAAACCGAAGCCATCAAAGTCGAGATCTTCATTAATGACTACGTCGAGCAGGGAGTCCCCGGGAGAGCCCTTGGCCGTTATCTTCTCGCCGTCTCTGTTGATGAATTGGACCGTCACCTTGTTTTCCGACCTGCACGGAAGTAAACCATTAAGCACATCCCTACCGAGTAAAACAATCACAACATTTTTTTTTAACCCCACCCCTTCATTGTATTCAACTCAGTGACCTTTTTTAGTAACCATGACGACAAAACCGTGCATAACGCGACTAAACACTAATCAGACAGAATCAAATTCTCTCCTGCAGCACTTGACCTTTTAAGGCAAGGCTTTAGCAAGTAAACCCCACAAACGCTTTATCGCTCTGGAAAAACAGAAAGGATAAGAAACAAGTTGCTTAGTAACCTTGAAGCCCCCCCCACCAAAGAAAAAATGAGATGGATGGCTGCAGCCTTGAGCACCCATGACAAATCTTTTTAACGCAAGATCAACTCAAGGTTCAAGCAACCTCCCAAGTAGAACACGCTCAACCGTACAATCAGCCGTCTCTCTAAACTCCTTTCACGGGTGTGATGAGAAGCGATGGAGCAAAAACATGTTCAGCCAACTAACAAAGCTAACACGGGTTTGTACTTGCTGAAGAAATAGTACAAGGTGTTCCTAAAAAGTTGACATCGTTTTATAGTCTAATAGAGTCAAATTTTAACGGGATGTTTAGCATCTAACCAAGTTCAATGTTAATCTTTAGCTTGATGTTCTATTTTTTTTTTGATGAATAGACATTTTGTGCAATCAAATATGCTCAGTCAAAGCATATTGCCCCACCCTATTTTGTTACAGTGGCTTTAAATAATTTTTAACCAGGATAGTACACTTTTTTCCCTAATCAAACATTTTCTTGTTTTGTAGCAAAAAATAAATCATTGTTTGGATAATCAGGATTTTGTTCTCAAGCAGATATACCTCAAGTTCATTTGTGATTAATTGTATTACTTTACTGGATTTTCATGTTGGCCAATACATTAATAAACCACCTTAAAGGGGCTTTACTTGCTCTAAAAAGTTCTGCAACCACTTTAGTAGTACGCTTGGGAAAAAGTATGGAATCACCACTCCAGGAGGAATTACATTTAAAATTGTAATTCTGGAGAGAGGAGGAAAAAAAAAATCACAGATTTGTCACAAAAACATTGTTTTTAATTCAAACTGTCACACTTCTAGCTTTTTTAGCAACACTCGCTTTATTCTGAGGGGGGAAAAAATGACTTTGCAGGTCGAAGCCTTGTTTGATTTGCAATTATTGAATATCACATTCATCCACAGTCCATGATTGTAGCCTGAAGGTTTATTTTTATTTTAACTTTCATTTGGCTTTTTGGTGTGTGAATCTTATTTCTTTTAGGTAGTTTCTTACAAGTTCAGTCAGTGCATTTTCTTTTATTTTCAAGACATACAGCTTTAACTTTCCTATCTTGATACTTTGAAGTCTTCAATGGTCTACCAGGTCACTGTTAAGTGGGAACAACCAATATTCTGTGATGTTCTACCTTTTTGAGTAGTAAGTTTAATGATTCTCTGTTTCAACTGGCATCTTGTGTTGGATCAATAATTTTTTCCAATTGATTTTCCACAGCTCTCCTAAGTGTGATCACTCAATTACCTGTCGACTAGAAATTCAATCTGATGCAGGTATTTGTTTCAGAACTGAAAATTACCGGATGATTCCACAAATCTTCCCTCAATTGAAATTCCATTTTTTCCCCTTTACTTGCTCTACAAAAATGTACTATTAATTAAAATTACGCTCAAAAGATAAATATTTTTATGACGATCATTATTGCCTTTTTTTTTGCCTGGGGTTGTAGATTAAAACTCAGAGTGGAGTGACCACGGCAGAGCTTAATCGGAGAATACACTCGTTTTAGCCGGTGCGGCAACTGTTAGCAGGCGTGAGCAAATATGTATGAATATGACTTATGTACCGAGGACAACAGAGAAAATAACCGGGTCGTTGCACCATCCATATTTCTGATATTTACGCTGCCTGCGAGTCTCACGACCTACCTCAGCTGCTGGGTGACGGTAGCGAAACTCCTATAACCATTCAGCCCCGAAGCACCACAACTTGCTGCCGTCCTCAGGGCATATTCACGTAAACCAGCGTGGGCTATTCTTCGGAAAGCTGTTAGCAGTGACGCCATTGGGAATACGAAGAATATGTGCAGTAGCACACTTGAAGACACTTGATCAGCTCGTCACGATGCAATGCGAGCTTTATCTCACCTTGCGCGCTAGCAAGCGAGCTAGTTACTTAAAGCTACCAGGAGTCACTCAGTCAGTGTCACGCGCATTGCGTAACCGACCGATGACTTCCTGCGGTGCTTGTTGACGGCGTGGGCACAACGAAAGCAACCACAACGGGGACATGAAATTGACAGCAACAAAAGAAAGCAAATCGCTGAAACAAACATAAACTTGATTTCTATTATGACACACTTCCCTTTAAATGTGTCTGTTTGGCTAATACATTGCTTGTTGACGCAAAGAGCCGTAGCAGGCAACTTCTGGATATAGTTTCAGAATAAAAGTTCTACCATTGCCTATTTAGAGACGCTTGCCTGCTCTAGTTCGTTGGACACCAATTATATACATGAAAAGAAAATATGAGCTCACAAGCAGTATTGGTATTTTTTTAAGTACACGATAGCTGACTAGCGTTAAAGTTAACCTTATTTTGAAGTGTAATTGTCCATAATTCTTGCGAAACCGGAAATCAACACACTAGTGGTCGTGACACTAGTCTAAGGTTATTGTGCAGAGATTTAATCTGTTCATAAAAAAATAAAAGCATCATGGTTTGTTCATTCTTTCTTAATAAATCAGAAACAGGGTTATTATGGTGAATCAAGTCCCCGTCATATTGCTGCTAAGTATAAAACAATCTTTAAAAATGGTTTGTTGCAATATAGACCGAGTGCTTGTTTAAATTTCGTATGCACGTTTTATTTTTAATATTTTTAAACTTTGAAGACCCCTGCATTAGCGAATTTACATGGCATGCTGCCAAAAACATGTCACAGGAAATTAATCTGTCAATTATTTTGTTGATTAATCGTTGAATTGGATTGGACTGGACTGGAATTGGATCCCTATATTTAAAAAACAAAACACCCAATCATTTCAAATTGACAGTGAAGAAAATATAGAAATTTAAAATAATAACGATTCAGTAGCTGGTGTCACGACTCGCCCCCTGTCAGGACATTATGTGTAGGTTGTCATTATTTCTGTCAGTGTCTGTGTGCTCGCCCCTCCCTTCCTGTGTCTACTCTCAATCTATGTACTAATCACAGTCACCTTCCTCTCGTTACCTGTCGCGTATATAAGTCCTGTCTGCGTGTCACTCCTGTCGGGTCGTTGATGTATTCATGTCTCACGTCTTTGTCGGTCAGTTCCGTTTCTGTTATCCCGTCTGTCGGTCAGTCCCGTTGTTGGTTTTGTTAGGAAGTTATGTTAGTTTGCAGGTGTTCTGTTGGTTTGTCCCCTCATCTTCTCTTCCAGCTACCTTTCCCCTTCAGTAAACCCTGATCCAAGCTGCATTTGGTCGCCCTTCTCCATTCCGATCGGTGACAGCTGGCTTGTTTGGAAAAATGTCAGAAGGTTGGTTTTCCAAAGTAAAAGCAGATGTGATAATTAATTTGATAATTATCAATTAACCCTTGCACCTATAGTTTGGTTTCAAATGTTTTCAAACAAGGACAATTTCTAGAGCAGTAGTTCTTAATATTGGTGGAGGTACTTAACCTCACAACTTTCATACATGTATTCAGCAAACCCTTCATCATTGGAAAATGTGAATTTTCCAGGCACAAACTGTAGTGACTTTGATGTGACTGAGAAACCGTTGTTATTAGTTGCTGCTGCATCAGCATTAAACTGAAAGGGCAAAGGGCAAATAATATGGAAGATAACAAATATGATTAAAAATGGCGCTTGTCATTGGCTGCTTTGGCGTTTACAACCCAGGCACAGTCTATATATGCTGCGCCTCTTGCATTTGCGAGTTGCTCGCTGTTTAACGGTGCCACATCAGGTAAGGAACCCATCTTTGATGACTCTTCTAAAGGTTTGTGTGAGGAAAAACCTGTCTTGTTGTGCAGGATGTCCAAGTCAGTGCTGTCGCTGCTGTTCCTGACACTGTCAGGTAAGAAACTACAATATGTAAATGGAAGAACACTTAGATTTTCACGTGTTTTGTTTGCCTAAAGTTAGCTGGGCTGGGCTGCAGCTCACCCACAGCGCAAATGAGGACAAGCCCTAAATAGTACTGTGCTAAATGGATAGATTACAGTGATCCCTCGCTACTTCACGTTTCCCTGTCATCACAACAGCGTACTGTACAGTTATGTAATCACAGCAATTGACCTCCTGAAGGACTGTGCTGAGATTAGATTGAGACAGTTGATTTATAGCATGACGTAATACAGTTGTGCTTACTTATCCAAGTAGCACACTTGGCAACCATTAATTTGAAATTATCTATCCTTGACAAAGGTTATTTGTTCTACTGGAAATAAGTGTGATTTTCACTTTAAAACCTATTCTGTAGTCCATTCCTGATTAGGGCTTCTCAGTCCGAACACAGTTTAATTAAGTTCTGCCACAGGACTGCAAGCTGCCCCCATCGCACCTCTGAGAGGATTGCCCAAGGCGTCGTCGCCCTTCGGGTTGTCTGATGGCTCTCAGCAGAACGACATCGTCGGACATGTTCCTGATAGCTTTCAGCAAGGAACCGAGCCATCCAAGAGATTCTTTGACAACGGCCTGGTGCAGGACCACATCAATGAGATGACAGGTGCAGCATACACCAGATAGAAAAAAATTATTTGGGCCTTACCCCAAACTGTTCCCACAAAATTATATATAGTGTGTCTTATTCAGAATGCTGAATGAATGTGATTTAAAGCTACCCCTGGTTGACTTGTTGACTGGATTAAGCGGCCTATCTCAATACTTTGGTCTAAATATTGTACAATTTATTCAACATGGGGTTTAACTGAATGCTTGCTCACCTGTAGCTTTGACCAACAACCTCCTTGAAGAGGGACTGGGAAAGGCAGAGGCAAAACACTGGTTGGCAGATGAGGGTAATTTCTAAATCAACGCCGAGTATTAATATAAAGTAAGATTTAATCTGAAATGCATAATTTGATTGACAAATGTCTTTGGTGTCTGCAAATTGTCTTTCAGTCCCTATGGATGTGCCAGCGCAGAGGAATGGAGGTGGTTGGGTTCGAGTTGAGGAACTCTCCCCTTCTTCTCGCCTTCCAGATGGTTTTAGACAGGGAACAGAACCCTTCATGTCAATCCCAGATGGTTTTAGACAGGGAACCGAACCATTTATGGCGATCCCAGATGGTTTCAAACAGGGAACGGAACCTTCCATTTCTATTCCAGATGGTTTCAAACAGGGAACGGAACCTTCCATTTCTGTTCCAGATGGTTTCAAACAGGGAACGGAACCTTCCATTTCTGTTCCAGATGGTTTCAAACAGGGAACGGAACCTTCCATTTCTATTCCAGATGGTTTCAAACAGGGAACGGAACCTTCCATTTCTATTCCAGATGGTTTCAAACAGGGAACGGAACCTTCCATTTCTATCCCAGATGGTTTTAGACAGGGAACTGAACCATTCATTCCTTTGCCAAAAGGTTTCAGACAGGGAACAGAACCTACAAACCCTATCAGGAGTGACTTTAAACTAGAAATTGAGCCCTTTGCGTCTATTCCAGACGGTTTCAGACAGGGGACCGAACCCATCTTGCCAATTCCAGATGGTTTCAGACAGGGAACGGAACCTTCCCTGTCTGTCCCAGATGGTTTCAGACAGGGATCCGAACCCTTCTTGACAATTCCAGATGGTTTCAGACAGGGAACAGAACCTTCCATGTCCGTCCCAGATGGTTTCAGACAGGGAACAGAACCCTTTATGCCCATCCCAGATGGTTTCAGACAGGGAACAGAACCCTTTATGCCGATCCCAGATGGTTTCAGACAGGGAACTGAACCCTTCCTATCGATCCCAGCTGGTTTCAGACAAGGAACTGAACCTACACACTCCATCAATAGTGGCTTAAGAGAGGAAGCTGACCGTTCCATCTCCAGGCTCCAAAAACAGAGCTGTAGCGGAGAGGTCATTGATGGAAAGTGCTACGAGTTCAACCCAACACCATTGGCCTTCAAAGAAGCACAGGTGACTACATTTTACATTGTTTTATTTTTGTGTATACTTTTTATTTGATCCATTTGCACGGTTTGTCTTCAGGATTTATGTAAAGCTCGTAACCCAGACGCTGAGCTGGCATCTGTTACAAGTGCCGACCTTCATTCCCGCCTGGTTTCCATGGTTACCAACGGCGGTGAGCGCAGCCCACAGTTGACGTGGTTGGGGGCCACGGTTAAGGCAAGTCCCTTTCATCCACCAAACGCTGAATACGTACTCGTACACTGAACTAAGGAAATGGACCTCAATTAATGAGATATAAAACGTCTCCTGTCACAGTTTTTATTAATGAGGCATAATGACCCTGAATGCAGGCCAAGGATGGTCTCGTCAGATTATGTTATCTCCAGAACAGTGTTATTCTTACCTTGGTTCAAACATTGACCATTGGACTTCTAAGTAAATGTTTCCTGTAGCACTGACATTGAATATAACCTTACTAATACAAACATGACTTTTCATATTTCATGTATATAATATTGGTGCTAGACTGGCTTGTCACACAATGTATAAATATTTGAAATGCTGCAGAACCAGCAGGCCTCATGGCTCGATGGCTCACAGATGAATTACAGTGACTGGATGCCCGGTCAGCCCAACATTCACACGGACAAGCCTGTCTGCGTGGAGATGTTCAAGATAGGTGAGACACAAGAAATGCACATATTCAGTAATCACATAAGAGTAAATAAAGAACAATATATTTCAGCAATAGCAGATTACAATCATGTAAGAGCAGTTTTATGTAGCAGTTTTAACAGAAGCAAATTATTAGTCTGGGTTGCAATCTGTTGTGAAATAAATATAATTTTATGCACCTAAAGACGCTAGGTAAAATCTGGAGACTTTCAATCTCCTTAATAATAATGAACTGATGTGATTGCATAAGTCTTTGAGGCAGTTTTGCTGACCTCAGTCACACTTTGAGCTGTACTATTAATCAAAGATTAATCGGACCGGCTCAGATAACTTGCAGTATTTGCTATTGATAAAGTGCAAGTCAGTCAGTCTTTGCACTGCGGTGCTAAGAGCAACTAAATGGTGACACAACCTGTTGCCTCACATGCCCCAACTGTGTCTTTCAGATGAAAGCTGGTGGACAGCCGCTGACTGCGATCTGAGAAGAGCATCCATCTGCTCGTACCGAATCGCTGCATAAAAATCCACAGTGACATCTTCCTCTTGGCATTTCTTCAGAACACTAGCACATTGTTATGCTTATTAAAACTATAAATGCATCCTACACTTGTTTTCCTCGCTTCACATTTCTACATAAGGCTTCAGAGTGAAACCGCCACACATTATGTTGACTTTTAGGTCTGAATCCAGACAACACTTTAATGATCATGTTTCATTTGTGTGTTCACAAAGCAAGTATGTACAGATTAGGGAGCAATTTTCAAACAATTCCTTACAATATCAGTACCCGGAAAGTGCAAAAAGTACGTTTGATAAACAGAAATAATAAAAATCATGCTGTACATTACATATTTATATCGCATTCATAAATAATCAGATATACAAATATGCATTTGGTGAGAGTCACAGAAAATAATGCAGATACAACACAGTTAAGTCACTTTGTCTCAGGAATTTAAAAAAATAACGAGAACCACCCTCTGATAAAGGCACTCCGTTTGTCGGAAGTCTTGCAGCTCCAATGTCCGTATGAGGAAAAAAACTAAATAAATTACAGGATCAAAAAAATACCACAGTGTCAGAGGGACACTTTTGCTTAGTAACACTAACAGCTGGATCACAGACTCCACAGGATCTTTACATTGTGGCTTTTAGTGTCCAAATCGACAAACATCTGGTGTATAATGTACCCTGTTTGCAGGAAGGACTTGTAGTGTGATTTAAAACAAATACTTTAATATATTTTGTTAACAGGAAGTACATGTAGTGTGATTTAAAACTAAAAATATATTTGAAGCAATGAAGACGGCTAACAGTCGGTAAGAGGGTGGCTGCAGGAAGACAAAAGGTGAACGCAGATGGCAAAAGAAGACAAACGCACCCAACAATGTATTGCTAATCACATTTGGTGGAGCCCTTGGAGAATTCCTAAACCGTATCACAAGGAGCAAAGAGTGATTTCAAAATGCTACTTTTCCTATAAACGATTGTTCTTAGTAACTTAAAAACATTCAATAAACAGACAGCTTGTTTTCTCTTTAGAAGTTTCATCTACTGCCATTAGAACTCAACATTCCAAAATGCCACTTCACATGACTACATGCCAAGAAGCTACAGGGCTGCTTACATGCATTTGCTGGAAAACAAAAAGTTCAATGAAACGCACAATAAGATGGCAAAGGCTGACAGTTTTGGTCTTCTAAGTGAGTTGTCTCACAACACATGACTGCTGCATGGCAGCTTTGAGGCGAGGGCAGACCTCTCTGCAAACTAAAGAAGACAGACGGAAAGGTCACTTGAAAATATATACAAAGACGATATGAGGAGGTGGTGGTGGTGGTGGTGTGATGCTGCAAGCTGCAGCTGCTTTTGGATCTGAACCGTAGCGCCAGCGCCATTTTGTCAGTCCACAGCAACGAAACTTGAGCACATTTCGCTCGGATGAGACAGAATTACGCAAGCTAGCATCAATGGTGGTGCGACGGATGACACAAATGGAGGATGACCATGAAGGGTGTGGGGGCGGGGTTAGGAATTGGGGACACGAAGGGCAGTGCTCATGCTAGATGATCATGTCCGACTCCCCCGAGGACATTCTGGTCAGCCTCTTGGTGGAGCCCCACAGCTTCCGTGTGATGTGGCTTGAACGTAGCTGAGAGGAGCCAAGGTAGAGGAAGTGAAGGGAAGGGGATAGGATGGAAGAGGGGGGGGGGGGGGGGGGGGGTAAGTAATGCCAAAAGAAACGGGGAGAAAAGGGGATATGATTTATGATGAGTGATTAGTTGTTCATTATTAAGTGAAGCAATAAATAAAAATTGTGAAATTATGCCTGTCTGGACCAACTTTCGCTATGTTGCTATGCACAACAAAATACATTCTCTGAGGATATTTTGGAATCTACTGTATAACCACATTTTGTACATATTACTTCAACATCAAAATAAACTTCTAGATTAGTGCAATATTATCTATCAGCTTGCGTTATTAGAAATTATTTTCTGGTGGAATATGGCTTGCAAAAGCAGCACTTTTAAAGTAATGACTCGAATCAACATCTAACTCTTGAGTTGAGGACTGGACTCGAGGTGCTATGGTTTGTGGATGACAGAGGTGGGGCTGAACACCAGCTGGTCTCGCTGGTGCAGTAGGCGAGTGGGAGAGCGAGCTCGAAGTGGGGCCAGCAAGGGGGAAGCCATGAGCGGCGATCCCTCCAGGCTCTGAGCGATGTAGTTCCTCAGCGAGTTCTTTACCTCGGCCGGCTTGCCCACGCCCACGATGATCAGCTTGCCGTCTTGTAGGCCCAGCAGGATGTGACTCTGCTCCTTAGTGACGGATACGCAGCGTACAGGCACATGCATGGCCATGGGCTCCGCGCACAATGAGAGGCTGCAGAGAACCACAAGAATGTTCACGTGAAGCGCAAGTCAATGCAGTGCAACCTAAAATATAAAAGTCATTCTTTTTACATTGTGCAATCAATTGGTCGAGGATCAAAACATGCTTAAGTTCACTCAGTGTCTTGAAGCAGATTGCATTTCTCTGTACTAATATGACTGAGTTGAAGTTTGGATTTACCTGTAGAGGTCTCGAATGGACAAGTAGCCTTGCTCACTGCCGGTAACAACAAACTCCCCAGAAACGCACATATCAGTTATTTGCTCCTTCAGAGGTTCACTGCAAAGGTGCTTCCCATTCACAGAGTAAAGGTGTAGAGTGTTTTTGTCCTGTAACAAAAAAACAATAACTCAAACAATTTAGGAAATGTTGGAAAATTAGCTGGCAATCTCTAGGATGTACTATTTATTCAAGCAATATACTGTACACACTTTGAGTGTTGCTTTGCCCTCCAGGCAGGTGTGGACCAGCAGGTGACCCTCCCACGACACGGCCAGGTGGAGGACAGACAGCGGCAAGGAGCTGTCGCACGGCGGTCGCAGGCAACGTACGTACTGACCTCTGCGCACTGTGTGGATGATTACGACCCCATCCTGACAAACACAGGAAGCCCCCCAAAATGTTTGATGAGCGATGAACATTGCATTATCAAAGACAGAAAGGTATTTTCAACACTTTCTATTGTTCAATGGCATACCCACATCGAGACTGATCAATACTATAAAAAAATATGAAATTGACTAAATTTAGACATAGAAGTTTTTGGCCCAACAACAGCTACCAGTGGATCTTGATAACATAAAACTCTGCAGTAGCAACTAGTTGCACACTAGATGGTGCTGTGTCTAATTTATCAATATTTCATCTACCTCAGATGAGATATGGAGAAAGATAATACACCATGTTGAACAAGGAGTACTGATTTAGTTATGTAAAAAACAGTATGAAAATTTAAAACAAAAAATTTCCATTCTTTGTTTTGTTTTTTTTGCGCCACAATGTATTCCCAGCTATAAGTGGTCATGCAAGCATGTGAGGTTAGTGGTTCTGTTCAACCACTGTTTTATTTTAGTTCTAAAATATTATGCGTCCTGAAAATCATTTGTGTGATTTAGTGCATTGCAAAAGCTATTGGAAGTAATTAAAGTACTGCGGGATAGTCTGTATTCAACATGTTCAGTCGGATGTGCTGCCACAAGAACAATTTGGCATGATGAAACTTGCAGTGCCCTTGCAGTTTGTGTCTTAACCCTCACCCGTGCTCCAGACACAGCCATGTCCAGCTCTGTGCTGATACAAACACTAACCACCTCATCTGTGTGGCCGTACAACACTTGAACAGGTTTAGGGTTCAGACCTATTGGAGCGCCACCCTATAGCAAGAGAGAACAGTTCAAATTAGTGAAGAATGTCAGTCAAAATATCTTCTCAATTTATGCTGATATGCTGATCATTTTCACAGACAAAAAAAGCTTCAGCAATAAATACTATAGTATGAGGTAGGACCAGTGATGCTTGAACCTGTTGTAGAACCTGCCACACCATGCAGGTGGTGTCTCTGGAGCCAGAGATGAGGTGGATACCACAGTGGTCTGTTGACAGGCAGGTTACAATATCTGGAGGGGATATGAGAAGCGAGGAGAAATGCACACAGGTTGTTACCATCCAGTAGAACGGCTTTCCAAAAACAGCGAAAGGGGGTTGACTCCATAATTTTTTAATCGCGTCTGTCTACTACATAAATTACATTACCCATGTGTCGGATGTGCTGCCCGACAGTCTTGCCCTTGACAAGTGACGTGACTCTGAGGCTGTTGTCCCAATGACCTCCACTGAAGAGCAACTTTCCATCGTGCGAGACCACAAACAGCCTTGTTGTTACCTCCACACCAGGAGCAAAGGGTCCGGACAGAAAACGCTGGGTCCTACAGGCAATGAGTTGTACATATGCTCAGTGAAGGAAGTATTTTTCTCTATTGGCTGCATGAATATTTGTGGCAAGTGCAGTATTCTCACTTGGCATGGGACACTGTGGGGTCCTTAATGAAGGTGAAGTAGTTGGAGATGTTCTTGTTGTAAGGCAGCCACCCATGGGTCCCAAACAGACAGTTCTGACTTACTGTCACCTTGAAAAAAAAACATGCACAAGGGAAAATTTCAGTCTGCGGTGAATTCATCAAAACAAATAGGCATTGGAGACGAAGCAGGCTGTGATGCCAACCATTGTGTCTGGACTCCCTTGACTGATGAAGGAGTGGGACTGATTCTTTGGAACAATTGCTTTGACCAGTGGTACGTTATCGCTGATGCCCTGCAAAACACAGAAAGATGGGGGTAGGGGTTTCCAATGTGAGACGTGGTACAGGAATGCTCAACGGTACGGGAAGATGTCAGAATTCAAACCTCCACAAAAAAAGACTTAAGGTTGCTGAGATGTTCAAACATGACCAGAGGACACGAGTCCAGCATAGCCTTCCTCTTCTCCACTTCCTCCTGGGAAAGACGAATTGGATGTGGCTCCTAGTCTCCCACACAAACACAGGCAGATGCAGTTAAAATGAAATACATGTGCTTACTCATTATCATGGAAAAGATAGCATGCATCAAGGGCAGTGTTTCTATTTTACATGATTATGAGAATCCTACAGTGTATCACAAATCAAAAATATAGCAATAATCAGAAGCTCATCTGGATTATTTTATTCTGTTTAGTCTAGGCTTGTTAAATGAAACACAACTTTCAGGAGGCCATGACGTATTCTGATGTATAAAATGGCAACAGGTTTATTGAACTTTTTTCCATCTAATGGAAGAGCATTTCATTGTTGTGCCTTAAAGAGATCAACAATGATGGATTTGTAAATCTAAATAGTTTTCAGAGAAACGGAGTGAAATTTGATCATTTCCAGTGGTATTCCGGATGATCTCTCACAGAACCCTGATTGGGAATCACTGATCTAGGGTGTTTCTGAACCTTGAGTAGCTGACAGGGTGTCTGCCCAAAGTTGCTGATCATGCCTTCCAAGGCTTTTCGTTCCTTTTCATCAGTGATGGCATCAAGGTCTACTGCTCCTGTAAAGCCAAGTTAGCATAAAATACTGAGACTGCAAAGAATTTCAGAGAATTAAACTGCGATGAGCGTTCAGAATGCTTTACCCTCATATGTGCAGTAGTAGAAAACATTGAGAGCTTCCACCGCAGCGGGACCCCTTTGCTTGTAACCAAAGATCAGATCGATCCACTCATTAAGGTGTGCTGACACATATTCAGACTCCTGTCACAGTAACACAGACATAATGAGGTATTAAATTCCATTTTTCATACTTGTATGACAAAATGCAGTGCAGTCAAGGAGCACATGAACTAGGACAAAAGCTCACCAGGGCTTTGCGGTGTTTATAGATAAAGTCCTCGGGAGACTTGGCCCATTTGGGCAGAATGACATCATTTACTTTTTCTTTGGTTATCTGCCGGCGACCGAGGTCAAAGTCTAGTTGACAGCAGAGCACAAAGGAGTGAGGAGGGTATTACTCGAATTATATTTATCACATCTTAAGAGTCCTTGGAGAACCTCACCATTGTGGTTCTCAAGAAACTCTGGGAAGTAGAAGAACTCAGGTATGAGCTCCTTGACATCATTGGGATTGTCCATGAGAGTCAGCCACGTTGCCGGAATAGAGTGGAACTGACGGTCGGCACAGTCAAATCTGAAGACAATCAGAGATGAGATGACACGTCGGCTACAAATGATGACTGCTATAACTCAAGTAGCATCCCGGCCATGTTTGAGAGGACCATCTTACCGCCCACTCTGTAGTTGGATGTGCAGGGAGGTGAAGGGCTCAACTCTGATCAGGTAGTGCATAACACCAGCTGCACTGGAGTAGTGAGTGCCATAATGAAACTTGTCGATAGTTCCTGTCGGATCCTCAAAGCTGTCATACCTGACAGACGGGAGAGAAAATCTCTTGAAAATCTACCAATATACTATATTGTACACCCAAAAAAAATCCAAGTGTATTGATTAGATTGATTAAACAGACAGACAGAGACAGCCGGACAGACAGATTAAACAGGCTGCGTCTATTTTTGTGATTTAAATTAGAATAAAATCCTATTGTCTTGCTTTATGCAGAAAACCAGGTAAATCCAAGAGGTTTTAATATATTTTTCGTGCAACTGTATCATATTTTCCAGAGACACACAATACACGTAGTGAAAACATACTTTTCTCGGACAGCTTTAGCATTGCGGTTGTTTTGCACTGCCACTGGCTTTGACAAATCCCTGAATACCAGGGGATCCGAAAGGTCCAGCTCTTTGGAGGTGTAGTCTGCCAGAACCCAGGGAAACTATTAACAAAGGTACAAGAGTGGTAAACTGTCTGGCAGATCCTTTACCAGTCATGTATTCGGTTAGGGAACATACCACTGGATACTGAGCCAAGTCGTTATATGTTCGGCCAGCAATTGTGTTGAGTTGCATCAGGTAGTCAAAGTTGGAAATCTCCCGGTTGACCCATTTCTGTGGAAAATTTGAGCCAAGAGGGAAATGACATACTATATTCGGCATTTCAGTAAGGTCAATGATCTATTTTAGAACTTGGAAATACAGCTCAAGGGCCACACCATTTTATGCAAATGCAAATTAGGTCCTTGACGTCTGATTGCAAAGCTAGAAATGTACCATTATTTTGTGTAATATGAGATAATATGATGAAACGATTAAACATTTATTTGGTTTCACTGTCATAATGGTACTCTGGGGGAAGCCGAACCTACAAAGTGGCCCGCACCCAAAATAAGTACAATGATGGTCCTGACCTGTGTTAATCCAGAGGCTTTAAGGAGCTCTTGTGGAGAACGTGTTCCATACAGACTGAGGGATCGCAGGAGCAACATGCGGTCATAAACCTTATTTCTTGCCTGTAAATTGGAAAACAGGGCAGCTACTGTATTGCTAGTTATCAAGACGTGAAGGTCAGACCTGTTTAAGGAAACAGATAGATCACCTCTTTCTTGAAGTTGAGAAAGTAGTTGGTTTGGTCAATAAGGAAGATCTCCAGGGCGGAGCGTCGCAGATTATATCGCCGTAGATGGACCTCACGGATCTGACTCAGTGGCCATTTAAAGTCATGGCCCACACCTTCAGTAAACATGGAAGTAAATTCATCATGATTGGTGTTAAACAAAGATAACAACAATCGAGTCGCTAACTTGTAAAAGAACAACAGAATCAGACGCACCTTCGTCCTTCTCTTGGCTACTGTCGTAGAAATAGATGTGTTGGGTCGTGAGTTCCAGGCGGCCGGGTACCACGTCGACCACTGTCACCAGCTGACAGTCTTCCCACAGAATCAGTTTCTCCTTTTGACCTGCTTCCTCTGCTTCAATCCTGTAAAACAACATGAAAAATATGATGGAACTACTTTGGGCTCATGACGATCAACTATGCTTCAATTGTGCCCCTACTGCTCGGGTAAATTACTTACTGGTTATTTGCTGCTGCCAAATCATCCTCTGGCAGCTCCAAGATGTCATCTTCCAGGTTGGTGACTTTGACCTGCTTCACAGCCTCCAACAGCAGAGATTCCGGGTTGACAAACTGATGATGAACACCTAAGCAAAGTCACAGATGTCGAAATATTACAGAAAAAAATATATTATAAGTATATCCAAATCAATGATGGGATTTTGGGTCTTACCAAGGTTGTCTCGCAGGGCACTGGCCTCCTTGTAAGGGTCAAAGTTGTAATTACGGATTAATTTCAGCCTCATGCGGGAAAAGTTCTCTGCGCTGGACAGCTTCCAATGCATCCTCTTTGGCTGCCTGTTACACCAAGGTCAAAGGATGCTGCGTCTTTAATATGAATGCACTGTCAACTTTCCCTCAGTGGTCACATTCCTCGCCACTATATAATTCAGAATACTTTCAAGACAAGTTTATGTTTGAATGGCCATGCATGTTATTCATGAGCAATTTTGCAAATGATACTTAAAAAAAAAAAGATAACGTCCAACTAGACTGTGTTCGGCTATTTCTAAACAAGAAATGCAAACTACTATCCCTTATTATTACCTTTCAGCCCAGGGCCCCCTCTCACAAACAAGGCCCCGCCGAGCTGCCTTCCACTGCCTGAGAGAGGCGCTGTTCTGGCTATGCTGTTGCTTTAACATACTGTTGTATCTCTGGTTTTCCTGACGACTTTGCCGGGAGAATGGCTCAACAAAGTGTTCCTGGAGTCAAAAGGTGACATGTTAGTAAAGTGTAATTCTTGCTTTTATTTAGAATCCAACAAAATCTTTGCAATTAACCTGAAAGCAGATCTTGCTCTCCCCCCTTTCTCGCTCTCTCTTATGCAGGCTGACCATGAAGGCCTCATAGCACTCCTTCCAGTAGAGCGCCATACTCTCATGGCCCTGACTGAAGGTCTCGATTTCATACTGCTTCATGTACGGAATGATCTGAAAATAAATTGGAAAGACTTCACTAACACTGTCATCTCATCCGCTGAAATATGTCACGGCACACTTCAGTCTCTTACATATTTGTCGAGATAGACCCGCCACTCGGGTGAGTTGCAGTATAATTGGAAGTCCTCAAAGAAAGATGGGCTGCCGTTGGTATCAGGCAGTTGGGGTAGATGTAGCTCCATATAAAGCAAGCGGTGAACTTTGGATAGGAGCGTTCTCAACAGAGGAACCAGGAATGAGTATGTTTCTTCTGTTTTCTCCTGGACAGAGCGCCGCAGGATGCACTCAACCTTGCCCAGCAGGTAGCAGGCCTCATCCTGGCTAGACACTTCCTTCATTTGGAGAATAAAATTGAGCTTGGCAGTGGCTATTGCACACACCTGTGATGCCAGAAAAATAACAATTGTTATGACAGAAGGCGTCATTTGGAATCAAAACAAAATAAGGACAATGTTTTACCTCTGGGTCCTCTTGCGCCATGAAGCCGAGCAACAATCTCAGTCCAATTTGAGAAAGCTGGAACCACTGGGTGCCAGCAGAATACCACACCATGAGACAGTCCATCAATGTCACAGTCTCCTCTAGCACCTTCTCTGTCCAAAGCGATGGGTTGATCAGGCCCTCAGCTTGCAAGAAATCTTGTACTATGTGAAGTAGGCGGACTGCGTTCTCCGTGTGTTGAGGCAAGGTGGCAGCAGATGCCTCACGATTGTCAGTCACCGCCAATTCCAACATACGTTCCATGAGACTAGAAAGCGATCGCACAGAGTGGAGGGTACATGTTTACCAAACCTGCATGTGAAAGCATGTAACCTTGTGCAGTAGTGTCAACACTCTGGTAAAGGACATACCCGAGTTTGATTTGGTCAACAGGAAGTAGGAGCTCATTGGCTGTTCCCAGTTTGCTGAGCGCTGAAAAGACTTGGCCACGCTCCAGCCATGCCGAATCGTCAGAGCCTTCAACTCCACGCCACATCACACACTGAATTATGTCCAGCAACATGTTGCACAATTCTTCCTCAGCCCGCTAGAAGTCAATGACAGATAAAGATAAATACATTGACAACAATCGTTTTCATTTCCTCAATGTAAGCTTTCCCGAAAACCTCACCTCAGTATTATTGAGGGACTCCCCGAGTGAGATGTTGTCACTGAAGAGAAAGGTGTCTTCAGTCAATGGGGCGCTCTGATCTAATACTCCAGAGTTGCCAGGAAAGGGCTTCGGTGCATCTGATGGAGAGGGTGTGCTGTGGATACTGCCAGGGGTCTGGCTGCCACTCTCCAAGGCCTCATAGGCCTGCAGATGAGACAGATCAAGCGTCAAGCCTGCAGATTTCCCCACTGGCCAGGGCTTGACTTGGCCTTGTGGCTCAGCTGAAGCGGAAGATGACGGTGTGTCCAGTAGTGAAATGACATCGCCGTTTTCCAGGCTGTCTACAGAGCGATTGTCGCCCATGCTGAGCCAGTCGTCCTCGGGGCGGTCCAAGCGCCCGGCACTGCTTGCCCTTGTTTTGCGGTGCAGCGGCAGTTCCAGGCGGTTATTATTGCTTCCGCTAGATTGATTCAAGTCCAGGCTGCAGTTGCTGACTGTGTCTGCATTTCGCGATGTCAATGAGCCTTCGCCTCGCAGGAAGAGTCGGGCAAGCGTGTCTTGCCAACATTGCTGCTTGGAAATCTGGCAACCAGCATCTTGTTGGGACTGGAGAAGCTGGTACACCTAAACATGAAGAGGAATATTAAAATGCTAAAATGCTTATTTCAAGATTTTAGAGTCATTCTTGGAGGGTTTTTTTGTCACGGGTGGAAGTCTGAGACATTTAAAAAGTTGCTTGAGATGTTATTAATCTTTTATGGCAATTAGGGATTCGTAAGATGCCTGATACAATTGTCTTGCTATGAAAAAAAAAAGAATTAAGGATCACAAGAAATAGTTTGTGCTTCCTCACCCTCTTGCACACAATGAGCCGTACTCTGGGTCCAGTTCGATGAGTGAGCTGAACTAATGCCATTAGATCCTTGTAGTTCACCACTTGATCTTCATATTATAAACACACACATGCAGGTTACTCTTGGTTGTCTTCCTCGGTTACATCAATTATTACGATTGCGAAAATAAAATCTGACCTGTGTGCAAGACCTGATTGAGGAGACAACGAATGAGAGTTGGCGTGATGTGAAGATCGGAAAAGAGTAGTGACAGGCCGTTGTAGCCCGCCTCCCTCAGCCTCAAACGCTGCTTGTTTTTCTCATAGATGCGGTCACATCGCAACATGCGTTCAAACAGCTGTGCAGAGGTAGGAATAAAGAATGAGCAAATTGTAGTTCTGAGATGAATGGTGGAAATGTTGGTATTCAGCTGTAACCCACCTTGAAGACAAGCTCTCGAAGACGGTCAGAGTGTTTATTGTTGAGCAGAAGAGCATAGCAGGAGTCAGCTGCTCCGGGCTCAAAGAGGAGCAGAAAGAGCTGGTCTCTGGATGGACTGTTCTGAAGGAGGCTGAGTAACATCTCGAAGAGTCCACAAATCTTCAACAGAAAAATATCCTCAAAATTAGTCATTGATAGGAGAAGCCATGTTTCATTTGACATATTATTACATCACAGTGGAACCCGCTATTTGCAGTGGATAGGGACCAAAATCTGTGTAAAATTGACATTCATTGAAATGCATGGGGGGGAAGCAAACATAGATGTTTGATAACAAATGGCTTTATCAAAAGACTAACCATAATTTTGAGTGTGTTATTATTCATATTCTCGGAAAATTAGCCAAGACAGCATAAATTCTGCCGGGGTATGTAAACGTATGTGCACAACTGTAAATCGGTAGCCTGAATGATACATATGTAGTCAATTTAACTAACTGCTGCAATGTTTAGAGAAGAAAATGCCTCGAAATAGTAAAGAAGATTAGAGAAAAAGGATGCCTGATGTGAAATGAGCCAGTAACTTCCTGTGAAGGCACTTCTGCAGTAATTCCCATTCGGGCCCAGTCTATCACGCAATAACAACAACAACAACAACAAAAACATCAACCAAGCTAATGCTTGCATTGAAATTTGTTTATTATTCTTATAAATGAGCTGTGGCAAAGTGGTACGTAAGCTCGTCACCTGCCACCAAGGAACTCTGGTTCAACAAACCCCCCCATTAGACAAATGGCTATACATTGGTCAAATTTACAAAAAGAAGACATTTTTTATCTTCTTCATGTTTATTATTAGTAAGTGTTTTTGAAACTTTGTGTGAAGTGCTGAAAAGACCAAGGAAAGAACCATTAATTGTTTGTGTAGTTCTGGAAAAGGAGCCCTTTGTGACATTTGTAAATATTTCAAATTCTCTTGAAAGAATTAATAAATCTTAATGGCAAAATTCAGGCATAATGTAGGAGTGGGACAACTATGAATGAAAAAAATAAATGTTGGGCATTGACGGTCAACTGTCATTTCATAAGTTTTAACATAGTCGATAGTGTTAAGGTGCTAGACAAACAGAATAAATTGCAGTATCTAAAATTACCCAAATGATGAGGAATGGATGGAGGATGGATGGATGAAAGCAATTTGGTGACGTGTTATGCTATGTGATTTATACTTTCTCACCTGATCTTCGTCCCCAATGGCGGCAATGTATCCAATAATGCTGTGCATTTCCTCCTGGGAGACGCCCTTGCTGATGTAGTACTTGATGAGGTCGCAGAGCGATGCACGGATGTTCACAATGTCATCTTCACTCAGGTCACTCTCTTTATTACTGTTTTTCCTATAGTGAAAAGCTGATTTCAATATTTGCCAGGTCGGACTGGATTGGCCATAAAGTTTGGAAACTGAATCGTACCCATAATAGAGACGTATGATGTCCAAAAGGAATCGGACTCCATATTTCTTCCGGAACTGCTTCCT
Source organism: Syngnathus scovelli (assembly GCF_024217435.2). Taxonomy (NCBI): domain Eukaryota; kingdom Metazoa; phylum Chordata; class Actinopteri; order Syngnathiformes; family Syngnathidae; genus Syngnathus; species Syngnathus scovelli. Next base: position 6,506,644 of record NC_090848.1, read on the forward strand.
GTTGTCTTTGATGACAGTGGTCAAGTACTGTATATGGCCTTCCAAAGAAAACAAAACAAAACATGAAAACTCAGAACTGCTAAAAGTAATAGTAAATGTCCCCAATTTACTATTTTAAATTTGTAAAAGTATTCTTTCAGTTTTGAGATCTGACCTATACGTAGAGGGAAGTCCCCTTTGTTCCAAATGTTGAAGTTGAACAGTAGATGTGTGTGAAGTTGTTGCAGCAGGCCCTGGTTCTTCTCATAAGTCACCTGCTCTATCAGCAGCTGCATAGCTACAAGCACATTGACATCAATGTGTCCTGCTGGAAGCTGAAAACATACAGCACATTTAAAATATACAATGTACTGTTTTACTAATTCACACATCACAACTAACCCTGACCAAAACACCGCACCAGGAACTCATTGGAAAAAAAAAAACAGGCTGTGTGCGAATGTGCATATTATTTCCTACATAGTGCATCATTAAGGGGTTACACCATTTTATAGGAGTATCCAAATGTCCAGGGAGCAAAAATTTAGCTCACTCAAAAAATTACCCACAATACACTTGGAAAGGTAAATAGTCAGAGATCTTAATGCACCGCTTCATAATAACACGTACAGTGATCATCTGATATATAACGAAGGGAAAAGTAATGAGCTGGCTGTCCGAATTACCAAACAGAACAAGGGAACTACTTTCTAGTGCCAAATAAAGTGTGGGACTATATAATGAATGAAGGATAAGGGTGGACATTCGGACACAGCCAGAGTTTGCATTCTTTGTATTCACTACTCAATTTACGATCACTTAATTTATTCATTCCTCCTGTCTTAAAATATAATCCACTGTATTGTCTGAATATGGTGACAAAAGAGTGTCCTATTAGCAAACACTTTGCGGGAATTAAAGTGTCCACAAGTGCTTCAGTCACAGAACAGTTTAAGTTGATCCTAGTGACCTTTTGATCACACACTGAGCTAGTGAACTTTGCACACAGCGCCAGCATTCCTTGCCGGGCCTCCCAGACACTACTGTGAATGTGAGAAATTAGCCTCAACACACACCTTCTGCAGCAGAGCTCCCAGAGTAGCGACACCATGCGAGTGGAGGAGATTCTCCTGGTTTATAGCATGCCTCTGTAGAAAATGTTTCAGCACCAACAAGAAGGTAGCCACCAGATTCTTCTCCAGACGTGCTTCTGTTAAAGTATATCAAGAATGAAGATTTTATCTGCTGCGTGCTTGTTGGTAATGTATTTATAGGGTGGTGCCAAACATACCTGAAGCCCTGCTTGATGGGAGAATGACCCATTCTCCATCAGGCGGAGTGGTCACATCTGGGGTGATGAAATCTGACCCAGTTGAGGCATCACTATTCGCTTGATCAGGGGTCATGAGTGACAGCTGTTCTAGTATAGGGAACAGCACTTGTAGCCCGCCTACGCAATTGATCATATCCTGTCAAAGATGCAGAAAACAATGAAAACATGCACGGTATGGGTTGTGGAAGAATGACAATGTGCATGGGTAGGCAACTTCGGTCCTCGAGGGTCGGTGTCCCGCATATGTGACTTTTTGTGATGGCCTCACCTTGATGTCCCAGTTAACAACTTTCTTCCCAGTAAGGCGTCCGTGCAGTTTGTTGGGGGAAAGATCAAGACAGATCGGGTTTTGACAAGCCTGTTGGCAAAATTTGGCTTAAGTTTACGTGAGACTTGATATATAATGCTAATTATTTTTAATAGGAAAAAGTTACCTTTGGTGAATAATGCAGCAGCAGTTTGCTTGAAAGGTCACCAAGTTCTGACTCTTGGGCTTTTAAAGGAGACACACAGTTTGGACCTGTATAGAAACAACATGTCAAGCAACATTATTTACAATGACTTTTTAAGTCCTCCATCTATATAATCTCTCAATGTTTACCAGCACTACAGAGGGCTTTGATGTGGTTGGGCTGTAGGGCTTCATGGAACACTATGACACTCGCCAGATGACCCTGCAAAGATGTGGGGCTCCCCCACTCACTGTCCTGGGTCCCTGCTGAAATGAGCTTTGTCACAGACTCAGGCTTCCCACTCAGTAGTCCGCCCCAGGTGTGTGGCGAAAGGATGCTACCCAATGAGGAACGTGTGCTGGGTGAGGTGGCGGATGAGATGGGGGGGTCAGGGATCTGCGAGGGAGGCGGAGTTGTGGTCCGATGGCCTGCTGAGCCGATGCAACAGGAGGTAAATGGCTGTGGGAGACATCAGTGAGAGTAAGCAATCATGTAGAATCCCAATTTCATGTATCATACATTGTGAATAATGACGATAAATGCATACGTACCTCAGACATGGTGGGATACTTGAGGGGGGCAGATAGCTTCTGCTGTCCATCCACATAAATGTAAACGAGACTCTGCCCGAATGGCCTCTTTCCGGGTACGTGCACCACACCAATACTGTGCTGTTGACAAGAATAACAGTAAACCCAGACTTATACTGCCTCTCTGTTAATGTGTGCTATCTCTAACACAAGATATTATTGACAAGGCAGACAATGTGCATAGTGGTGGTTTGAGAAATTATTACAGCGTTTTGCTGTACCAAGTGTGCAATAATAACATGTCGCTCACCCAGAGGGAGTCACAGAAGCAGTTGTCGGGCAGCATGACTGTGACGTATTCCTTCTTTGTGCAAACAGCTACCACCAGCAGACCCGCAGAGCTAATAAAAGCCTCAAACCCCATTCCCCCGGAGGTAAAAAAGCTGCACAGGTTGACAAAAGGGGAAAAAAAAAATCTTAATCCAACGTTTCATTTGTTAGGGATGTCCCACTCTGTAAACTGTGTGCTTTATGAATTATTTTCTTATATACACTATTGATTGTCAATGAAAATAGTGTTCTCTTTTCACCAAATGTTCTTTTTGACTAACCTGTAGAGCTGCTTCCTCTTGTCTTTGCTAATTGGACCCAACTGATCCTGGTCCAGGGACAACCAGGCTAGGAAGCTGAAGGCAGAACCTGGCCAGCGCTGCACAGTTGGAACAGCGATGCCAGCCATGCTGGGCGAGAGATCGAAGTACTGCATTGCACTTTCCAGACCCTGCTTCCGTACCATGGCTAAGAGAGCTTTCAGAGCAGGTCCCACATAAGGATGTGCTTGGTTGGACTCTGGTGGTCTGAGCAGGTGCAGGAGCCTAAGAAGATCTCTGGCACTTAGGGACTGGGAGCCAAGAGAGCCAACCAGACGCAAAAGGCTCTCTGCACAAACTCGATGTAGCCGCCGGTGGCACTCGAGAACAGCCAGCGCTCTCAAGACCATGGCGGCATTGACACAGGTAGTGCGTGTCTGCTGATTGAGGCAGATAAGTCGACAGAGCCAGTCAGCAGCAAAGATCTGCAACTCGGATGAGTCTAATTCCGGCAGCCACTGGATGAGCAAGAGTAAAGGCTCCACATTGCTGATTCCCAAGAGGCCCACAGATGTGTGCTCGCCCTCCACCGCCTACACATGCACCCAAAGACACACAATTGATTACAAAGGACAGGAGCAACAAAACAATAAATAGCCTCACCATGTTCATGAGCTCTTTAAGGAGGTGTCGAGATGGCTGGCCGAGCGAAACGAGGACTTCGTATAAGTGATTGTAACCAATTCTTTCTTTGAACACCTCCTGTGAGGTGTCAGGATAAAAATACATTGCTTTTATTATCCATGTATGATTTCTGTTGTTATTACCAACAGAAAATGACACAGCAAGTTTCTTCCAATTCCTTCCTCGGAAAATTTAATTACCTTGGCAGCCGGTGATTTATGCATCACTGTGGTGAGGGCTTTAATAGTTGCTACAGCAAGAGAGTCTAAGCGTCCTTGTATCACCTGCAAAAGAATCAACATCATCATTGTGTTTTCAAATATATATACATCGTGTAAAAACATGCAGACAATTTAACTGCACACACATAAAGATATACTTTATTTACTGAATTAAAAATATGGGGTGAAAGGATAGCAGTCTTTGGTTTTGATCCAAGTGGCAAAACATGAGTAAAATCATCCTCAGTGGTTAGAACTAACTGGAATAGCTGCAGGGATCAAAGTTTTTACTGCATGTGTTACCTTGAAAAGAAGTAAAATCTCAGTGACAAAGAAATGGAAAAAAAAAAGCACAAAGATGCGTAGCTGACGACAAACACAGAGAATACATGCAAGCCCACACACCAAAAGCCAAACCACGAAAACAAACACATCTCCTCCCAGCTCTGTCCTGCTTCTGTCCCAACAGGTGCAGTGTTCCTCGCCTGATGTTTCAAGAGGATAAAACATGCAACCGGAAACAGTTTGAACTTTGGACCAGCTGGAGTGGGACTGTGTTGAAAATGTCAATGAGCCCACATTCCCTCACACCTTTGAACTCTGGGATGACACATACTACTCCAAAATGATAGCATTCCAATGGAATTCAAGACAATATTTACAGGGGAGGGAAGAAACAGAAATGCTACTGGCTGGCAAAGCTGTGGGGGAGGCATAGCGGTCACTCCTCAGCAAGACAGGAGATGTTTTTGCTATCACAGCATTTGTTGATTTGGTTGATCCTAGATACAGAATTTATTGATGTTTTATTAATCTGTACATTTGAGCTAAATTGCAAGTGACTCTACAGCTGATTATGTCGTCCTGTGTATGTTGTATTTCAACCGATAAATAATTTGCTTCTTCATTACGTTTCGTCTTAGCTCAAACAAAGGAACGTTAATGTATCTGAATGCAAGTCTATCATTCTTCCTGTAGAGTATCGTAATCAATGGATTGTTTAAAACGTAACTTTTTGAGTAATACCAGTACAAAAAGCTTAATGAGAATAGTGTAACACAGAATACGATTGTCTTTTTTTATATTCATGCAGAACATAAAGACTGGATTGTATATGATAGCGTTGAAGAGTTACAGTGTATATTTAGCCGTACGATTAGTGAATCAGCACGCCTAAACCTTCGAAAATGTAATAGATATATTCTGGGCAGGGTCTGGTGAGGGTCTTGCTGTGGAGTGGCCAGTGTTTCTGGTCAGGTAAGGGAGGTGGATAGCGAATGGGGCGGGGGTAGGTTGAGGTGGGACTTCCTCTGTTGTACCTGAGTGTCTCTCCCTCCTGTCAGTAACCTGTTGTTGGTTATATCTTTCTGGTCCTTGTCTGCCGCCGTGCACCTAGCGTTAACCAGCTGACACACACAACAGGCAAGATGTCAGCATAGCGTGTGGGGGAGTTGAGAGAGCAGGAGAAAGGAAGGGGCAAAGTTCGGTGCTGGGGAGGAAAGATGTAGTGAGTACAGCAGCGGGTGAGAGGTGAGAAGACCTGACCCTCAGTTGGGGTCACTGTGGAGGAGTGATGGTGATCCAGCCGAGCTGTAGAGAGTTACCATGCATGCTCTGTACAAGTTTTACACAAAAACTCTCAAGAGAACTTAACGTGGCTAACAGTGCAGCGCGCTAGAGATAGGTTACCAAAAAATAGAAAATAAAATAAAAAAAAGCTTTTGCATCATTCGTAAGAGTCTTATGCTTTTCAAACCTTCTTGCTAACCTTTAAAATAAGAGGAAACTATTACCATAGCTTAATTTTAGTTTTTCTTTTGGGAATAGGTCACAGGCTGTAATGAGCTCGGAAGTTACCTTGCTATTCTGGAGTAGACGTGTCAGATGCTCAAAGCAATTACTATTGAGGAAGATGGCTTGTAGAACTGGCCTGTCTGAACAAAGGAACATGTCCCTCATTGTGTCTGTGTGGCAGAGGGGGAAAACACAGATATAAAGTGACGAAAGCACCATTTTGCAAAACCGAACAGTTGTAGGAACAAGTTGATTGCCATACCTAGCATGTGCACTTGCAGTGCCACAAAGCGGCTCTCCCAGTGCCTGCCTAGTGTTGCCACTCGAACTTTGGCGTGCTGCTGCTGTGGCTGTCGAGCAGCAACCACAGCTGCTGGGTCTGAATTGAGCAGCTTGAAGTAGTTTTCTAGCACCGAGGCGATTTCTACTTGCCGCTGGTCGGAGCTGGCGGCCAGGAGGCACTGCACCACCACCCTCAAACAGCCTAAAGTCAGACATGCCTTCCGATCAGGGGCCTCACTGTCCCAGTCCTCGCCTTCGTCTGACGAACAGCTACCCATAGAGCTGTCCACCAGAACTCGGATCAAAACCTCCATGGTGGCCGGAGAGATGGCAAGCAGTGCATTTTTCTGGAAGGGAAAGTAAAAGAAGTTTGACCGGGATTTTTCCTGTGTTTATAACATTGTTAGGAAAACAAATGTGCAAAACGCAAACCCGAAGCGGAACATAACAGTGCCTTGAAAAGTATTCAAATGCTTTGAACTTTTTCACATCTTGTCAATTTTTAATCATAAACTTGTGATCTTATGTAATCGACCAAAACAAAATAGAAGAACAATCACACGTTTCAATTATTGCTTACGTGAAAAACATTTACCAGAGGGATTCTTCTTATGATCTGTTCACCAAATCTTTCAGGTGCCTTACCTGGTCACCAGCTACTATAGCACCAAAAAGGTGCAGTAGACAACATTTCAAGCTTTCCTTAAGGTGCTCACTCTCTTGAAAACACTCTAGAAAAAAGGACACATACAGAATGCATTAGTGGACCCTAAATCGACCAAGATAGCAGATAAATTAGGGTGCTTGTTTGCATAGAATGTGTACAAAACAGACTGGAATGAATTTTTCTACTTTTTAAGAGTAGAAACATGAATGAGAGTGGGGGTGGAGGGTTAGAAACATACGGTAAAAGAAGGGGACAAATTCCACAGTAAGTGGAGCCGCTTTGTACTTCTGCCTGCTTCTCTCGACTGTGCCCAGCTGCTTTCTAGATAAAAAAAGACAAAAATGAAAAGAATTACACATACTCTATATTCTAGTGGCAATCGGTTGTATCGGCTGGATGATCTTACCCGCAGATTCGATGCCTCCAGTTGCAATAAGGGTCATAGAGGCTCTCGCAGAATGCCAGTGCATGACGGACAAACTCCTCAGCTTGGCTCTGGTCCACCAACTCCTTCTCTTTGGTATTGCTCTTCAGCTGGAAAACCAGAGATACACTTGAGACACTTAGATTTTTCTCATACAGTCAATTGCACACCGAGTGATGTGACCAGAAATGACTGCACTGGCCAAATGCATAAAGATATACAATTAGTGACTCGCATGATGGAGAAAAAACTAGGTTATCAGGGATTTCATAGAACAGAAAACTGTGAGTGTGTTTACAGTATATGTATTGTATCCATATATTGAATATTTCAAAATCACTATAGAATATTCCAGAGACGTGTACAAGATGTAAACAATGGCTGTAGAGCGCTGTGCGGGGTCAGTGGCCTGTGAAGCCACAAAACACCAACGTCCTGAGTCTTTCTGGCCCGACCGGGAGTCATGAATTGATTGCGTAAGCAAACAGCAGCTAATTCAGAACTAATGGACTTTGCTCGCTATGCACGGATGTTTCGAATTCCAGCCAGTCGCGACTATTCCGACACATTTTTTGCCAGTTAGATTCAGAGTCAATTGGTTCCGGGGTCAGCTAAATCAAAGTTTTACTGTCCTGTATTTACAGCTTGCCGGTGACTGGCTGGGTGTACTATAGCTTAATACCTGGAAATGTGATTGTTGTTGTAAATGCTATTTTGACAGAAATGGTTGAGGCTTCACTTTTTAAAGACATACAGTATAGATCATGTATTAAAATGCATTTGAGAGAGAGAGAGAGAGAGAGAGAGAGAGAGAGAGAGAGAGAGAGAGAGAGAGAGAGAGAGAGAGAGAGAGAGAGAGAGAGAGAGAGAGAGAGAGAGAGAGAGAGAGAGAGAGAGAGAGAGAGAGAGAGAGAGAGAGAGAGAGAGAGAGAGAGAGAGAGAGAGAGAGAGAGAGAGAGAATAAATAATAAGGGAGATGAGAGACCTGCTGGATATAAAGTGTCGTCATGGCAATGATGTGGTTAATGTAGGAGCAGGTGCCTATCTCCTCCACATTGGACAGGTTCCTTTTAGAAACAACAACAAAAGCATTAGTGCATAGAAGAAAAAAAGAATAAAGTACACAAATAAGCTTTGAAATGACATTATCTTGTGTGTAATAAATGTTTGTTGTCCTGACCTGCAGACAATAATGAGGAACTTGAGCAGCAGCAGTGCCAAGTTTTGCTGCTCAGGCTCAAGACCATCAGAGGCTTTTTGGACGCACTGCAGAAGTTGATGGCGCAAAACCTGGAGGATGTTGTCTGGGAGAAGGGTCAGTACCGGTGGGGGCTCCTCCAGCCTGCACATCCATTTGTATTATGATCCTTTTTGTGTTTACTTAACTAAATGCAATATGGTTGACATGAAAAAGTCAATAGTTGACTTTTTTTTCCCCCCTCCACTAATGATGTGCAAAATCAGCAACAAAGCACAGAAAGCAGTCTTCGAGGTTTATGAGAGGGCAAGCATTAAAGAAGGAACCATAAAAAACATCTGATTAGAGTCACGCTATACCTTAACGGTGGCTTTTCAAAGTCCACATCCAGACATCTGTCATAGGAGCTGATGAAACTCTCCAGCCATAGCTTCAGGTAGTCTGGGTCCCTCTGAGAAGAGAAAAAGGGAGGCCACAAGATTTAAGATGTCTGAGACTTTGGTGCACGAGCCAAGCAGTTGTGCTTTTAAATTTTTTAGGGATGCTGGTATTGATACTGGTATCAGGTTTCTATTCAACCAACTCCATTATGTTTTATAGTCCACCGACGAGCAATATTATGATTATACTGTAACAAATGCCTCAAGTGAGTGTGTTTCATTTTTTCTTAGACCTGGGACACAATATGCACTTGGTGAAGAAAAAAAAAAAAAAACAAGTCGGACTGCATTCTGAAGGTTGAGAGATTGACAGAGCGGGGTAGTAATGATGGTGGTGGAGATGGGGGGGGGGATCCGATAGCAACTTGCAGAGCGACATATCCTAAATTCCTGGAACAAAGCCCAGACAGAGATGGCTTGGCAACAGCAGCCACAGAGTAAGACTGGGGCTGCAAGCCACGGACAGAGTATAATGAAGCAATGTTGTGCGATTGTCAATTATTATAAATATGCACAATGACACAGAAAATGTTTTTTATTATATAGATTTGATATATTGATCAAAAGAAGTTGCACTACTTATATTTGAATACAAACAAATGCAGCATTAAATGCTCACTGACAGCTCATCACGTGAAGATTGACTGCTTATGCCTGTCTGGGTATCAGCCAAGCAGAACAGGAAGCACACTCACTGCTTTTCTCATGAAGTCATCATGGCAAGCCAGTGACCGCAGAAACACCAGCCTGCACCACGTAGTGAGAATGGGGAGATTTGCACTCAGAAAGACCTTGGAGTCCGAACTATTGGCAACAGAAATATTTACATCTTGTTCTCTTGTTGTAACTGCTTCTGGATAAACGTTTAGCTTTTTAAACTTACTATTAATATCCTCCATAATTACAACATAATTACAATAATTGCAAGGAGTGGCTTCCCAGAAACCTCCTATTGGAGCATCCTTGGAACAATACCTACTATATATATCATGGAGAAAAAAAAAGAAGATATAGAAAAATTCATAACCCAGAATTAGCAGATGAACAAATACATAAATAAACTAACCATATGCATGACAACATAACCTTCTTGGTGGAAGTAACATCCCTTTCTGTCAGGAAAAAGAGTTTGTGTGGCTTTATTTAGAAATTGGGTGTTTGTTGTATGAGCTGAGACTGAATTTATTGCAAAAGTGTTCAATCTTTTCCACCATTTGACGAGTGATAGGGTTACCTCACAAGTAAGTGTAAGACAACTGACTGCAGTGTGTGTGTGTGTCTGTGTGTGTGTGTTAGTGTCCTCATTTTGGTAACAGTTTGGGAGCACAGATGCCCATTGAGGGTTTGGACTGTGGCACACATGGACACACCCTACACTGTATGGCTCTTTTTACCCAAGGCCTTCTTCACTCGACTTGGGGGGAAAAAATTCTCGCACAAACAGACAGACAGAAAGAAACCCACAGAGTGTTATAGTCTCATTCAGTCACACAGACATACACATTTGTTCATAGAAAAATAATAAAATATGCACCGATGCTGGCAAATTGAAGTCACAATGTTACAATAGGAGTCACATCACATTTGCTCAAAATCTAATTAAAAAAAAGCTTACTTTCTTTCATCACATTTAGTCCTTGAGCACATTTATGTCATCACATTGTGAAACATCTGATTAGATGTGCAACAACCAAGGTCACCACTTTCAGTTGTGGCCCTACAAAGTGTCACCGTGGAAGGACACTGGCCCTGTGTCAACGAAAAGCAAAGAGCAGTTGATGACATTGCGCATTGATTGTGATCGTAAGAATGTTCTGATCTGGTAGAGCAGATCAGGCTCTGCTATGTGACATCATATGCTGATTTTAGAATTGGAGTTATGTTGCTAAGGAGCTATGCTGCTGAGGCGCCCAACTTTCCAGACAGGCGTGGTCGGCCAGTTGCTGTGCTTGTGTGGACAACCCTTTGTGGTCGAGGTGACATGGTTGGACTCACTGAAACCACAAGGCTAAAAACGCTCAGTGACAGTGGATTTGAAAGAAGGATGTGGTCTGTGACATCACAGGGTAAAGATGTATTTAATGAGGCGGGTGCACAGGGCATATACCCATACGAGACAATGCTGATATGAAGTCACTTCATTTCAGGAGTATGCAAAGCAACGACAGAAATGAGAAACAAGAGGGACATGATAATCAGCAGAGTCAGTACAACATAAATATTCAATTTTGTCAAAATACAATACTCTTGCCTAGTTGTCAAATTAACCGATTAATCGTCAACTAATCGATTATCAAAATAAATAATTTAAATTGTAATTATTCATTAGATTTGTCGTCATTCATGAAGAGGCTTTTTCATGAATGAATTAATCTATTTATTGAGTTTGATGAAAAGATACATGCATATTTTCAAACTCTGGAAAACAACAGTGACAGAATCCAGTGGTTGTAACATCCAGACCATGCGCCATGACAAGCATGTATTCTGAAAATTCAACTGACTCTCTTTATTTTCCAGGCGACATACTTTTCCAATAAGAATATGACTATCAACAAGTTAATAAAACTATAAATATACAAACATCAGGTGGCAACTGTAAACTGAGAGTACATTCTTTATCCACAACTTCCTCTCTTTCACTCGGAGGCAGCAGTAGCGTAGCCGCAAATGATGTTTTTATAGGGATGCAAGATACTGGAAAACTATGCAAGATGGTTGTTGTATATAGCGATATTTTGCAATATTTAACATGTACCTAAATAATAACATTTGTAATATCTAATGAAAGAATTATATATGTTTTCATGCGGAAAAATAAGCAAGCTCAATGTATTAACCAAGATAATGTTGCATGGCGATGCGTCTGACTGACTGATTATTACTGCTTGTTTTCCGCCCGTTTATCTCAGAAAAATAATCTATCATTTTTGTCTTTTCTGCATCCAATTTCTCATCCAGGGACAATCTACCAAGCGACAACATTGGCTCATGGCCAGAACAAAACCATAAAAACTCATCTTCCTGACAATGTATGTGATGCTGACTCAGTGCAAGCACACACTCCTGAGTCATGGTTATACTTTTGACAAATGACTGAGAAGTGTCTGCGTGCGTCTGTGCAACCACACCACTGGCTGAAATGAACATACTTTCAAGATCATGTGATCATACAAGCTTTACTTCCACACACAGCTTTGCTTTCATGGAGAAAATACTCTTAAGTGGGGGGGTGCTGTACTGTGCATGTTATTGTCAAGGATTAGAGTGGGCAGTGTGTTGCTGCAGCCAGACTTGCATGAGGAGCAGCTCAGGCAGGCGGTTTTGAATGAACGCCTGGAAATGCTTAGTCTTTAAAGGCAGGTGAATTAAATCTAACCAACAGCTGACTCAAACGTGCTGTCTCAGATTGAGTCAGCTCATTCATCACAATAAACATTGCACACCATTCAGAGACAACAGTGCCCGTATAATAATGAGATGATGCATGCAATGATGGATCAATGGGATCGCAACATACCTTGGTGCAGTAAAGCATCCAGACCTCGTAGAGTCTCTCGCTAGATGCCATAACTCCCAGTGTGTGCCCCCGTTGGGCTGCAAGCTCCACAGAGGTCACTTCAGTGGGAGCTTCATGGTCGAACTCAACCTAGGTTTCTGGGTAGCAGCATCATGATCGTCCCACGCTGGCATTACATCACACAAAACAGGGAAATCCACAGAAAAAGGTTCCAAGGATATAGCCGCTGGGGTTTTAAATTCCTTCGGCTTTTCTGGAGAAGGAAGAGACAGTCGGTATCTTGAAGGTTGACTCGATCAGGATAGTATCGGAGACTTAATAGTTATCGCAGAAACTTATCGTAATGTTAAAATCTATGTTACTCTCGATGTACTTTGAGCTGCCCTACTGTATCCAAACAGAAACACCAGTCTGACTCAACTCGATCATCGTGTCTACTTCTTGCGTGTGCACGACATGCACGCAACAACCAGCCTCGACGGTGCGGTAACAGCTGTGTAATACCTACAGATATTTCAATCAAAAAAATAATCCTACCTGATCAAGCTAATACCAAGCTAGCTGTCAAAATCCACCATTCCATCAGTGAACATTCCTTTCCCCTTCTCCTACTCATATGACAGAAACTGCTCGTCTTACAGAACCTGTCAAACCACAACGGTCTTCAATTTTATAACAATGGCGGTACCTGTTTGTTTTGGTTTTGCCAAAGAGAATCTTGGCGACACCTGAGCAGCGAAAATTACTCTCTTGGTCGGAGCAGAACGTGTCAAGTTGGCACAGACAACGCGATGCGTGGAGTGGAGCGCAGCCTTCTGTATGATAATGACGTATGGCTGCATTTCAAAATAAGAGAATATGATTTCAACATATTATGCATTGGGGTTTCGCCACAAGAAAGGACATTTGACGTGGACTCAATCATTCGTTGATTATCATTATGGATAATGTTGGAAAAAATACATGTATTTTATAATTATACTTGAATTTGTAGAGGGAGCACTTTTGTGTATATTGTATAGTACTACTATATCTTATTTTGTTAACAAACCGGATGTGTAGTACACTGTCTAACCGTTATGGTCACACTGGCTGCTAATGCTTCTGTGTTGTCTCGCAGAAGTACATTTGTTAATAACGGAATGTAATAAACGACAATAACAATTGACATATGAGCGTCAAAGTATCTGTCAGTTTGCTTAATGTTTGCGACATTTTCCACTTGCTTTACGGTGCCGATGTGGCCTTACGTTTAGTTGCCAAGGCTTCGTCGTATGTTTCACTTTCTAATGTTGTAGCCCCGCCTAGTGGAGAAAGTATAAAGCTAATTAGGGTGTAGTTACAGTAAATAGAAGACTTTTGTCTTTCAAAAATGAGGAAAAAAATACTTAAGCAATTTGTTATTTGTATTTTTATTTATTCCAATGAACAAAAGGGATGAACTCAAATTAATGACAAATTAGCCTACACCCCTTTCAGGTATCCTAACCCAGATTCAAAGTTTGACTATACAAGGAATCGTAATGCTGGCTAAATTGGGCAATCACATCAAAATCTATATTTAAAAAAACTCAAACTCATGCAACTCATGTCATGTAGATAAATATAGTAGGGCTACTAGAACCAGCAGAAGGCAGCATTGGCCTCTAAATATAGTTTAGTCCCCCACTATTGGTGAAATGGACACAACATAACATGTTTTTCACACTATACAGAATGTATACTGAAAGTTAACAATTATTCATCAATAAAATGTATTTTCTTTTACCCTTTGGGCGTTCAATGATATTTTCAGTGAGGTTCTGTAAATGTGATTTATTCTGACCACTATACCCTGGTATTTTACAAGCCACACTGAGGCCTTACCAAGGTGCCTCAAAGTAGAGATCACATCTTGCCTTGAATATTTTCAACAAACTGCTATGTGAGTTTGAGTGTTTCTTTAAATAGACAAATTAGCACCTCGCTCAAGGATTTTCACTTTTAACTGCCTTCCTGCTCCTATTGCACAACAATATTGCCAGATGTGGTCATACATATAAAGATTAATGAAAGAAGGAGTTGATGGCTGGTCAGGGGAGCAGATGCCACCTCTGTTTAAAGAACATTCCAGAGAGAAGCCCTTGAAGTCAAGTCAAACTACCAACTACACCCCAGTACACTACAAAGGTCATAAAGAGGATAAAAACAAAACCAGAATGATATGGAAGAGAAACATAAATCAGCAGTATCAATGTGTTAGATCAAATTTTAGTTGTTTCCGATCACTTTTATGATCGGTGGATGCAACCCTAGTCAACCTCAGTTTGATGCAGGGTGCGCCCTATAATGCAGTGCGCCTTATGGTGCGAAAAATACGGTATACCATTATTCACAACTGATCATTCTTTAAGATTAGGGGATTATCTGGATTGACTCATGATTTCTTTCTATTTTCTTTATTCATGGCTCTGACGTTCAAGATCTTTCCATCTTACCACTTTTGCATGGCACCCTCACTTACTATGTATCATCAGAAGCAGCAGCTCCCTGCTCAACATATAACTTGATTAAAGTTTTCAACATTTTAAAAGTTAATTAATGACCACGGGGTGTTGGAAATCCCTACAGTACATGATTGCAGCACTGGCAACCCTCCCTTTTAATGGCAAAAGGAAATAGTGAAAGACAGGATGGGTGGTGCTCATCTGTTTACGGGAAGTGAGCCAGGTTTCCCTCGTGGTCAGGTGAATTCAATTTTTATGTGAAAAACATATTTTTTCTTTGTGGGGGGAAAACAGAGTATAACTTGAGTGTCATCTTGATTACAGACCTCCATCGATGTATAAGTGAAACAAATGTGGAGTTCATTTACTTGCTGGCTAGCAGGATAAAATGTAATAGTTTTCTCTTTGGTCGTCACCGTCCATGCAACACATTTTTCTCTTTAAGGTTAATCGTATTGAATCAGAACAGCTTCTCTGCTCCATTCTTTGCTCTGGCAGCTTCACTCTTTTTCCTTCTGTGTGAGTAATTACAGTGAAGATGAGGGGAAAAAAATTGGCCAACTTTCCCTTTCTCCTCCTCCTTCCAGCCTGCTCAACTTGTGCAGCTCCTCGCACAAAGAGGAATCCTGCAACAATCTTTCATTCACCTTCTCTTAGTCCTTCATCTTCTCACCCACACGATACACGTCCTCGTCTGAAGGGAGAAGGAAGGTGGCGGATAGAGTTTCGTGAGTACAATGGAAATTCAATCAGGAAATGGAGAGGGGACTGCGAGCCCAGCGTCCTCAGGCATCCACTCGCAACGCCATCATGGGCCACAGGTAGAGACATTAGAAGATCCAGTTTTCAAAGAGGACCTGCAAGCCTCTAAGAGAATTGAAAGGTTTGACATCCCGCTCGACAGCCTGAAGAGGATGTTTGAGAAGTCCACCGTAAGTATAGAAACTCTTAAATTCCTTTATTCTTTGTTCCATTTGCCACTTTTTGCTTGTCAACAGAGCCTTGCCTTGTATTTTCCTGTGTCGTGTAGATTTCAACAAGGAAGCTGAAAAGAAATGTGAAAAATGCATGCAGAAGCCACAAGTAGCAGGCCAAACATCTGGTAGACAGATTACTGTGGGGAAATTACACACTTGGGAAATTTATCACCTCCCCATCATTTCTTTCTTTTTATTGTTTTTTTTTATTTATTATTGTACAAAAATTACAAAACCAAGTAATCGCCACACAGGAAACACTGAAAAGATTACAACCTTTTTCTTACCTACTCTCTAAATTCTTGGAAAATAATGTAGAAAGTTGTGACATACTTTCATAAATCATTGGTAACTTAAGTATTGAAAAAAATATTTGGACTTATTGTATTCTTTGGTTAAATTGAGTGTCCATGTCTCCTGATTCGTTTTTCCATCTCATCTGGCAACCTGAGAGGAAAGTCTCACTCATATTTTCCGAGTATCTAATGATGACTTTGAAAATCCCAGACGACCTACTTTTTGACCCATTGTGGTTATGAAATTTACTGCAGTAAGTTTTGGGATGATGGTGGATGGAAACTTCACTATGCTCCAAATCCTCTTCTCAATGCCAGAACACAATCCTGAGTCAGTGCATTATGGGGAACGTAGTCATGCCAGTCACTGGCAGAGCACAGACATACTAGTACAGTGCCATTGGATAGTGCTATTCAAAACCCTGTTATTTGAGACAGCTGTACAGTTCACAAGGATTTCAAAAATAACCCAGTAATTATACGTCGGGTGTAGCTGGACTCAGATCAAACATCTCTAAAAAGAGAATGAACCAGGATCACTTGATGTCACATCTGGCAACAGAGGTATAAATACTCCACACAGATGATTTGAGCTAATGATCTGCATCAAAAACATAAAAGAGCCACAATTGCATATTTGGATGTTTTTTTTGTTCTATTCAGTGGAGCAGAGAAAACTGATATTTGCTTTTAGCGTGTAGAATTACCCTGTTTTTGTCATTTGAACTTTTCTGGCAAAACAAAAGCAGATAATTGGAGAGGTGTCGAGATATTTTTGGCTACACATGTGAGATGAAGCATTAGAGTTAATAATACTTGCTTTAGAGGTTTGACCAAATGGACTGCAAATTGCCTGTGCCTCAGCCTTCAGGTCATTATTGAATTGCTTGCGGATACATTAGTGCGCTGTTTGTAATCTTTTTTTTTCTGATAACATCATTGTGTTAACATGTTCCATCTGTTTAATGTATTTTTTTTTCCCTCAAGCGACTGTGTAGTTCGTTACATGAGAAAGGCTAAATCAGTCACAGAATTAGGTACACCTTCCATCCATGCATCAGTCCGTCCGTCCATCCATATAGTTGTATTGTATATTACTTGGCTCTATTACTCCTTCCTACGGCAAATCTCAACATTTGATGATGATTTTTTTTGCCACTTTTTTTTTCTTGCTGGTCCCCATTTCAATTATTCAAAGGATGTCATGTCATTGGTTGGGCAGATTGACACGCTCCCAAGTGGTCCTGGAACTTAAGTCCCCACTGTGGGAGTAAAGTCTGCTTCCATTAAGCCCGAGCGTACGGTGATGGGCAGATTTATCTAAAGTGCAAAGAGCATGTTTTCTTTGCGAGATGTGCTTTGGTGGAGGCAGGCTTGTGTTTAGAGCATACATGTGACCTTTTGGTCATTGCTTTGCACACAAGGAAGAATGCACACATGAAGATTTACATGCGTGGTACAGACTATGTTATCTCTTATCATGCCGGGGTCACCATGCACATACGCCACAACTGGAATGTACTCCTGTGCTGTATAATCACAACCGATTTAAGCACTGTATACACCCAGTATGAGACCATTTGAGTAAAGTATATCGTAAAGACCTCTTCCAAGTTCCTAAAACATTAACAATCTGACTAGTTTGATTGAAAATCATGATATGTAATTCCGTATTGTTGCACCTGCTCGGTGTGGCTGGCCCCAAGGCAAACAAACAAAAGTGGCTAAATGCATCTCGCTGCTCTCATATGTATTTTTTGTTGTTTTATAGCTAGCAGAGCTGTTTTGTCAGAGTATTGGATTGCAAATATAACAGTGACAAAAAAAAAGCTCCTCTCAAATAACACTACTCGTTCAAGATTCCCATTTACTCATCAGATTACAATGATATTTTTTCTGCATTGCTTGATTGCATAATCCCAAACAACTGTATTGTACCATTTATTTGCATTGTATTGGATAAATAACACGAGCCGCATGACGTTCTGCACTGATGTATTGGCGGCTGTGGGCCAGCGGGTGGTAGTGTGGCATAATGTCATTCATAGGTTAGGATGTCATTGCTACCGATACCTTATTATCTTGGTTATTATCACCGGGAGGGTTTTACGTTCATAACCTTTATGAACATATGCATCAGTCCGTGATATGATCACGATTTACATGTTAATTATCTCCTTCGGACCTTATTGTTATGTTTGAAACAAAAATCTAATGGGGTGTCAATGTTTATGACAGATAGAGTAGACACCATAAAGAAAATCATTACGGGGATTTATGTCACTTGATTCCTGATGTACCAGCAAGGTAAGGTGACATCATGAGGAATACATTTAGAGAGCAGAGCTGGTGGTCTGGAATGTTTTCTCAGCATAGGCCGACATGTTGCACAACTGAATTATATATCATCACCACCTTACACATAGGGCTCATTTTGTTTAGTTTTTCACATTCCTGTTTGGCAATTGCAAGCTGTCTGCTTCTATGATTTTATTTTGTTTTGAAGCCATTACATAGAGTAAATCCGCTCCAGTTAAACAGTTGTTTAGTCAAAACACACACGCAAAGAGAGGATCATGGGAAACTAGCCAATCCCTGAGGAAAGCCAAAACCCCATACACCAGCATTGTTGATTGCACTCGGTTAAACATTAAATCAACTAAAAGCCAAAATGTGTGTGTGTGTAAAATAGTAATCCGGACTCGATGTGGACGCTGTCATCTTCAACAAGTCTATTGAGCTAGTAAAAATTCCATTAACTTTTACCAGGCATATCTGACATCTCGCTTTCACTGATTCGAATCTTTTAATGGAGTTGGCAGCGGGGCCATTGGATGCCAGTTGCAAATCTGCTGTGTGTGGATGACTTGTTGCTGCCCGCCTGGGCTCTGGCAATGGTTCCAGTGAGACTGTCAAATGTGGCACAGGAGTCATTTTAATAAGCAAGCTATTGGCCTTCATTTGCTCTGTCTCGTTTTTGAGTGTGCTCTGTCAGAAATATGGGTCGAGGCCAGGTTCAGTCTACTCCTCAAACATATGGGCCTCTATTTTCCTAGATGTAGAAATGTTGACATATCATGATTTTCCTGCAGACTTGCTGCATCTTTTTAAGAAATTGTCTCTTATGCGCCAAGGTGGGCGGTCTGGTGTACGGAGAGTGGGGTGCATCCTTCATATCTGAGCGGCGCCTTTGACAGTTTGATGGCACAACGTTGGCTAAACTATACCTGCTGGGACTAAATCCGGTGGAGTAGACTGGGTGTTTTGGGAGGGAAATGTAACATAGGCAGGCAGATTTTTTATTGAAATTGGATGTTTACCCCAACATAAAATATTAGAAATGATCATAATTCACTACAGGATGCATTATCGGGTGCCTCGGGGTGAAGCATAACATACATGTCCGTACGTCCACTGCCACAAGTAATTTTTCACATCTTACAAATATCGTACATATTTGCTGTGTCACCAATTGTTTGCATTAACAGTAGGTTAAGATGCAAGAGCTTATCATCTATCTATCCTTTTGTCACTGTGAAGGCTCTTATCTTTCATCCCTGCCTGGCATCACATATAAAGAGAAGTGGTCTCCATGTTGAGATTTCCGATGAAAATGTTTGGCTTCTTATCTGCTGCTTATCTTTTTGGACCTCATGAAAAGCAGACTGCGAAGCAGAGCTTAGATGCCCATTGAACAAGAGGTTTGACAAGACTGAGGAGCGACAGCTGTGCAAAGGCCTTGTGTTGTGCCTCTGTGCTCTGCATGGTACTGCAAATCCGGAGACGATGATCCACCATGTTCATGAAAGTAAAATGTGATCGTACTCACACACACGCACTCTCACACACACCCACGCACATGCATGCACACATACACACAAACACACACACACTGAAGTCAAGAAGTGCATCAACAGTGATGGTTTCTCCTTCTAGCATTGAACCAGAACTTTCCACATTCATTCTGGTCAACACATTGGGTCAACCTGGTAGCCATATTGGGTGTGGCTCAACCAGACTCTCCTGCAGGGTCTCTAATTTTGTTTCATATTCAAGTCAGTGACTTTCAAATATTTTGAGAAGAGAGCACAGACGCATGGATAAGCACATTTAAATTGGATTTACAGACTGGAATAATCATAAATATCTCAATAAATTTACATATCTTCTGCACTTACCGTAGGCTATCTTAAAAAAAGGCCTTTGATGATGGTGACAGAGTGTGGCAGAATTGTTTCATCAGTGAAGGGAGATGATTTTTCTGACATGACTTCAATCCCCAGCTGGATGTCTATTTTTGCCTTAATTCGAATGTCAATAGTTCAAAAATGTCAATAATTTCACTCAACTTCATTCATACAGCACTGCACAACAGCAGCTTTAAGTGCTGTACAAGGACAATAATTAAAAGAGTAATGCAATTATAAATAACTATGTAAATGTTAAAATCTAAATATATTATGTAAATAATATAAATACATATTCTTGTAAGGGCCCTCCCGGTCTCTCGGCGAAAATTCCACCAGCCACCATTGAAACTAAAATCAAGGAAAAGAGGTAAAAATTACATCAGTTTGCCACACTGAAATCACATGCAACCAAAAATTAAGTACCTTTTTCCGGTTAAGCTTTAGTAAGAAGTTGTTTTGTCCAGTGTCAACCAATGTTAGTTCCTTGACCAGCCATACACAGTTTTCGGAAGAGCTAAAAACAGAGCTACATCTCCAAGCCACATTGTAATACGTCGTGTATAAATAGCAGTGCAAGCTGATGTGGCTGCTGATGCTCCCTGAACATCAAGATAGCATCAAGCATGATGAAAGAGAGTGAAATATGATTTATATTCTGAAAGGATGGAGCCAAAGCACTATTAAAAGCCAAGACTGCTATTTTATTGAAGACTATGGAAAACAAAGATGCACTAAAATAATAATGCACTAAAAAGTAATGGAATGTACAGATAGAAACGCTAGAATTCAAATGAAGCTCACGTTTTAGCAAATTAATCATGAAACATTAACACATGCGCACACACGCACACGCACACACGCAGGGCGCTTCTGGCGCAAATAACCTTTGGAATGACATTGAACTCATTGATCGGAACCCCGGTGTTTTTGTGCTGCTTTGCAATGTGCTCCTGTTAAAAATGGAATCAGAGTGAGTCATCATTTGGTGCTGCCAACAGTTGTCAGTTGGTGGCCTCTGGAGGGTAATTACGGGAATTACTATATCTAAAGCCAACTGCTAGTCTGAGGATGTTTACATGTAGAGCCGATAAAAAGTTTAGGAATAATAATAAAACAAAGAAAAATGTCATGTAATACATATTTTGTATCACTAAGTATTTGACATTTGGCGTTGCTTATATACCAGCAAAAATGGGGAATACCGACGGCACAGCAGGAGCTCAGATGGTTTAGGGTTCTTTGAGAGCCACGAATCAAAAAGCTTTGCTTCAGCACTGCCTCCTACT
The DNA here is from genome assembly GCF_024217435.2 of Syngnathus scovelli. Lineage (NCBI taxonomy): Eukaryota > Metazoa > Chordata > Actinopteri > Syngnathiformes > Syngnathidae > Syngnathus > Syngnathus scovelli. Next base: position 6,527,993 of record NC_090848.1, read on the forward strand.
GCTGATTGAAATTGACATCAGACTTGCATCAGGAATGTCACGTGACCAAACCGAAAAGACAGGTGAGATGTGACATTGCTCGGATGCATTAGTTGCAATTTGACTGTTGCCTCTGTCTGATTTTTATTTTTCAGTAAGCTACAAAAAATGCCCTTCAAACGTATTTAATTAGTTGGGCTTGTGATTTTTGAAGAGGTTCCCCAACGATGTAGCGTTTAATGGCATCAGAACTAATTGCTTTTCCATTTTTCATCCTCTCTAACTTCCGCCTTACTAATCAGTGCTAATTCGTGGTCCTCCATAATTGCCTGCTCTTCTGTCCCTTCTCTCTCTCATTTTCCTCATTCATCAACTCCTCAGACTTTCATAGTACTAGCCAAACTGCAAATTTTTTCTCTTCCGCTTAATTGTTCAAGCTCGCATACATGTCATCATTCGTCTCTTGGTTGGCTTTTAAAGTTTTAAACCTTCAAGTTTCAAGCAAGTACCAAGTTACTGTGAAAAAAAATCTCATCAAGTTAGCACGTGGTTCCAGCAAGTCGTGTCAAGTCAGAGAATCTTATATAATAATATAATGATATATATTTATTTTTATATTTCTATATACTAATATTACTTAGGAGAAGGGTGGCATACTGTCGGCCTAACAGTTCAAAAATGAAGGGTTTGATTATGGCTCTGGTCTTCCTGTGTGAAGTTTGCATGTTCTCCCCATAACTTCCAATGTCTTTCAAAACAATGCATGGTCGGACAACTGACCACTCCAAATTGTGTGATCGTGAGTGTGACTGGTTGTCTATGTGTGCCCTGCGATTGGCTGGCATTCAGTTTGGGTTCTATCAGTATAACAATCCCCCATGTGGCTGAGCGAGCCCTTCATTTGTGTGCTTTGCTGAAATTGGATATACGTTTTGGAGTCCCATACCACATGTTGATCTGTCTTTTATACTTTTTGCATCTTTCACTGAGCCTTCAAGTTTATATAATCCCATCTTCATAGTTTCACTCCATTTCACAAGCTTTTCCCTCATCTTATCACTCTTACTCAACTTTGTTTCCTCTGTGCCTATGTTTGTATAAGATTGTCTTGCAATTGCTGTGTTTATCCATAATGATGGCTAGCAGATTTGTGCTGTTGCATGAGAAAAAAAAATAGTGTAAAAAAAGCAGTCTTTATTCCACTGTACAGTACACACATATCTTGCAAAGAGAGAAAGCAGATAATGAACAGTCCACAAACTGTGTGTGTGTGTGTGTGTGGGGGGGGGGGTGTAGTGTTGCATGAATGTTCAGTATTGCATAATATCAATAGAAGGCATGTGCTACTCGTGAGAGCAGGGCAAATGATAAGCTTTGACGTCAGGGAGCTAGCAAAAATTACACAATAAATTAAGAATGAATAAAGTGATGTATAAAGTGATCCATCACTTGCTTGATCATCTGCTCATCTGCCATAACATTAGGTACGTCTGCACAATCCATCCATCCATCCATCCATCCATCCATCCATCCATCCATCCATCCATCCATCCATCCATCCATCCATCCATCCATCCATCCATCCATCCATCCATCCATCCATCCATCCATCCATCCATCCATCCATCCATTTTTTGAACCACTTATCCTTAGCCACCTCTAACTTCCCCCTTGCCAGTGAAATAGGTGGTAAAAGATAATTTATTTATCTTAGACTTTCACCTTGGATTTTTTTTATTGTCATTTATATGACATGGACTACTGGAATGAAGAACACTGGCTGAAGAAGGTTTGCCTGGTGCAGTGTGGATTATGTTTGAGAGCTGCTGTGCCAGAAAAGCCATCAGGCACTTAGGCCAAAGAAATGTCACAGTGCTTGTGAGTGGTGTATGCTGCACGTGTTCCAGATGCAAGGTGCAATCTAATTTGAAATGATTTTCCCAAATTGTGAGTGACCTATTTTCTTGGCAGGCTCCCATGAGTCACTTACTGGCCACGGGAACCTGCATTACTCCGCAGACATAATCATTAAATGACATCTCTGAGGCATTACATTCCTTTGCAAAAATACCGAGATAATATGTGAATTACAAATTGAATGAGGGACTGGTTGCATATGAAACACTCAATTGAATATATACCAGGATGGAGAGATGGCAAAATGATAGATTAAACGCACATGTTTTGTGGTTTGATTGTTGTGCTACTGCATTTAATATTTATACGTTACATAGTTTTCCCGAGCCCATAAAACAATCGAAACAAAAAGATGAAGCATGCGCTGCAGCGGCAAAATTCTGCCTCAACATTTTGGCAGGCAGCCTCCTGCACGTGCGAGTACATGGGATCACAATTGTCATTGGTGGTGTTCATCTATGAGCTAGTTCTCCTGATAAATACATAGCCATAGATGTCTATTGCTAGCCTAGGGTAGTCAGTTTTTAACTTGAAAAGGTTTTGATCTTGACTGCACCGGAGGCGACAAATTAACTCCAGCACGCGTTCACTATGCCAGCTGTGGGCAGATCATTTTCACCAATAGGTGTCAAAACATTAAATCGGAATAAGACTGATCAAGGAAGATTTTCTTCACGGGCAAAAATATCTATTTACATTGCAATAACTGCTGGTTGTTCTGAAGGCGAGGTGCATGTATGGACAAATATATTGTTGCTCTCCGGAGCATTATAAACCAGGCAATTTGAAAGTTCTGGACGATTGGATGATGATACGCTAAAAATATAATTAGCTATTAGCACACTTTAATATTTCATGCTGAGCAGTGAAGTCGATTCAACCCTTAATACAGCTAGGCACAACTATGTTTGAAAATATTTCTAAATGTGTGAAGTGCTATTATAATATTTTGTCATTGTGGTATATTTGTGGCTTAAAATATTATTTTAGGCAATTACTATTTTTTTTTTATCTCAAAGTTGGAGCCTGTTCCTCAGATGCCTGGTTGCCAAGCAATCACAGGGCACATATATACACACATTTATTAAACCTTCAGTCTTTAATTGCCCCAAGAAACATGTTTTTGGAAGAAGCCAGAACACCTGGAGAAACCTTGCACAAACACAAAGTCCACATTATCTGCTTTCTCTCTTTGCAAGATCTGTGTGCTGTTCAGTGGAATAAGGGCTGCTTTACTTTTTTCTACATTTTGATTTCTTCTATTTTTTTTTTCTCTTGCAACAGCACAAATCTGCCAGCTATAATTATGGGTAAACACAACTATTGCAAGACCAACGAAGGCACAGACGAGACAAAAGTTGAGTAAGAGTGATGAGACAAGGGAAAGGCTGATGGAAAAAGTATAAAGGACAGATCGACATGCCGAGACGTGGCTACGTCTTGCCAATATCGTACTTTATTTACGGATCAAAAATTGTCATGACATTTCCCCATTTGCTGTCATGGTACCCTTCTGTTTTGGTATCACAAAAACTAAGTAAACAAAAGTTCTGCAGAAAAACAATCAAAACCGAGCTGTAGAAACCAGAAGTGAATTCATATAAAAAGGGACTCAAATTTAGCAGTGCTCCTGAATTGCAGGTTGAAGTCACTTTTTATTCAATACTTTCAGCTTCTAGTACCCTTGTACCCAGTAATATTTCTTACAAAATCAAAATATTTCTGAGCCTTGAGTAATTGCCAGGTTAAAAAGTAGAATAAGACACAGAACAAACAAGAGAGGACAAATGAATCACATTTAGCAGAGAAAGTCGGAGCAAAGATTATTGGTAGAAAACGAAACTGATAGAGGTTGACACAAGACAAAAACGTAACGTTTCGGTCCGCGTGACGGTCGATCAGTCAATGTCTCCTTCTAATGGGCAGACACCGATGTGACGAATCTATGAAGGATGGCATATAGTCATCTCTCCAGGCAATATTACGTGCACATCACTGTTACCATGGTTTCACTATTTCCCCAGTTGAATGGCTTTGCAGTTGGTTTATATCACAGGAAATGGTCCCAGATGGCCAGAATTGATTTCATTAGCTGAACTTCTTTTAAGTGGATCAAAATTTCCCTTCCCATGAATTGGTTCTCCATTGTGAAGGTTTGCCATTGTTCAGACAGATTCCCATGATTTATTCTTACAGATTATTCCTTCTGTAAATGTGCTGGAGACCATTACCCATTCACCTTCACTGGCATGAGTGAGACCCTTTTAATTTTCCCCTCGTTCTTCCTCCACATGGGGACCGAAAAAGTACCCTATTTTCCGGACTATAAGGCGCACCTAGTAAAAACCTCAAATGTTCTCAAAAGCCGACAGTGTGCCATATTGTCCGGTGCGCCTCATATATGGACCAAATTCCTAAATTCAAACTGGCCCGAAGCATTGTGTCATGAAATCAATCATAAGTGGCCTGCTGAAGACTTTGAATCATGGATCAAAAAGACTATGGATCATTATTTTATGATTATAAAGTAATTTGTTGCGTCTGAAGTTGAAATAAAAAAGGTAAAATGGAGAATGATTTGATTTGGATTAAAAATCTGACATGATGCATTAATGGTGCGCCTTATAGTCCGGTGCGCCTTATATAAGGACAACGTTTTAAAATGGGCCATTCAGTGAAGGTGCGCCTTATAGTCCGGAAAATACTGTACCGTAGATGCAAATATGTATATAAATTTGCACACAACTGAAAAATGTCAAAACATTGCTGCTGGTACCACTACTCTGTTCCTTTGTTTTGGTTCAAAAACGGCCATTGTGGACATGAATTCCGCATATTTTGTTGTGCCATATGTCATTCCTGTACCCAGTCCAAGTACCATTTCTAATATGTACTTGTTTTCAGTGAGTAACATCTGTGATTCCCTTCTGTTGTGAAGTCAAAGGCACATTTTGTGAAACATGAAGCATTGGGGAGTCAGTTAAAACCATGTGACGATGCTTAGTGCAGCTCAGTGAATTGAGTTTCATTCGAGGTGAGAGTCACTCGAGAAAGAGTTAGAATGACAGTGACAGAAAGGGGATGATTATGAACTCTCCATGATGGCTGTGAGAGTGTGATAGTTTGAGGGGGGATGCAAATGAGAACGTTTGGAAGATTTGCAGGTTTGACAACATTTTTTTTTCTCTCAGAGTATTTTTTTTAAATAATTGGTTGACATCTAATAACTGCATGATTTTGCCACAGGCACCGTGTGCATTGCGTGACTAGAGTGGCTCCATGATGACGCCCTGCAATTCAAAGACCACTACGGGGAAAACATAATTTGCATAAAACAAACACCCATACATCTGCAAACACACACACACACACACACACTCACACACACGCACACACTGAATTTGCAAATGGAAAAACATGTCGTGTAGGCTGACTTCTAAGTTGTGACAAAATGCTTGCGGAAGAAAAACATTTCACCAAGGACGCGTCCTCATTGACGTTTTTTTTTCCTAACGTGGAGAATTAATGAAATACAGCAGGGTAGAATCTATTCATATTCAACCAAGCGCACTTCCAGTCAATGCATATCGTGCTCATCCATATATTTACTTGTGCACTGTGCGTACACCAAATGAGCAGCACTTTCTGTGATTATAATTGCCAGCCAGTAAACCTGGATTCAAATCTGACTTTGTCAGAATGTCATTTCGACAACATGCACATTCCCTATGGATCGACCTATACAAGCAGACATGATTTTGTACAGCTGCACTTCATTCACTCCATTTCATCTCTCCATCTGGTTTCCGCAAAGAAAGTGCTTCTCAGCTTCCAATTATATGTGGCTTTGGAATTATGAAGTTTTGCGAGCAGTTTTGTCAACTAACTTTAGATCTTACACTTGATTGGCGTTTGAGTCCAAAGCAAGCAGAAACACCACAAAATTGCCTTCAGAAATTTAACGTACTCTATTTTTGTGCTCAGCGCCAGTCTAACAAAGTGCAGAGTAATTGTGCGAATGGGTAAAGTTTTCTATCTTTTGTTGATTTTGTAGACTTTTTATGACAAGCTAAGCAAATACCCCGATGCCTTGCCCAAACATACAGCCCTGATCATCCTAGATTTTGGTTAAATCCATTACTGGTTATTTCTCCACATAAACATGCCTGCACCTCTGAGATAAAGAAATCATGATCGACTGATCCCTCTCATAAATATTAATGTTTATTTCTACTAAATGGTGTCTTGAAATTGCAGACTTCTTGGTAGCATAGTAATGACGTTGCACTGATGATCTATCGAGAAATCTTATTGCTCGCATCTTCTTAAGGAATGGCATTTTGTTAATGCTGCAGTTGTTTTTATTAAGTGCTCTAGAAATAAAGTTTAATTGAATAGAGGCACAATATCATGTACTGAAAATGTAGATACAAATTTAGTGTGAGAAAAAGTGAGAGACCCCCTTCATGATAATCTACTGGATTTTTCTTCTTCCACTCTCGAGTGTTGCGTTATGCTTTTATTTTACGAATGAAACAAATTACCTGTGGATATGACTTTATAGCTTTTTTTTTTTTTTTTTAAATACATGGGTACTTTTTAAATACATGGGTAAAACAGCTGCTGTCCTGAGGTTCTGAGATGACCTGATGTGTCACCTTTTGTTCAACACAGTAAAAAAACAAAAGCGCAGGTGTTGTGATGTGACAGCTCTCCTCCTTTTGTTCTCTCTGTAACCAGGAAGTGACAAGCATCCATGCATCACCATCCAAACAAGCGACATCCAGATGTATTGTGCTGCCCGATCAACCACGAGATAAGCCAATGGCCTTTTGTCTGGATGACAGTTTTTGTGAGTACTTTCAAAATGTAATGTAGATGTGTGATGGGAGTTCCGGTGTTCTTCACAGGCTCTAACACATTTTGCTGTAGAACATAGAAAAAAAACATCTTGGGTACACTCGATTATTCTTGCCAGATAAGACTCCCGGCCTGGAACACTTTTAATAAGGACACTTCACTCTCAAAAGATAACTATGTCTTTTAGATGCTATGCCTTCAGACTGTGATAGCAACACTGGAGAACTCGCCTGTAGTTTGTTTTCAGCTGATTGTGATAACGGTGTGTAGACTAAACCGTGACTGTGTATGTATGAGTGTGTGCAAGCACGTGTGTGTTTGTGCATGTGTTGGCCCAGTTAACTCACAACTCACTATTCAGTCTGCTTCAAAGTTCAATGCCCCTCGAGGTCGTACAATTGGGAATCTCACCAAAGGTTTGGGAAAAATACAGTACAAGTAGCACATGAACTTGCGAATTCAAACCACCACCATGTCAGCGTCAAGCTTTGAAGTTGGCGCTGTAGGAGACGGCAGCCTTTCCAGTAGCTCTCTTGTTTTTGACTATTTTTTGACTTTTTTCGACCTTTCGGATTATTTATCTTATTATTTATTTATATTTTTTGTCTATTTTTCTTTGTTCTTTAACTGGTCAGCTCTTGACTTTTAAGTTTAAGCTCGTGCTTTCTTTATTTATTCACTGCTTTTCGGAGTTAGTGGACACTTCTTTTTTATCATCATGCGACGCGGAGCCGGCTTGCTCACATACTTGAAGGAGGAACTGTTATCGCTGAGATTAATGGGGCAAGCTGGACTACGACACGACATCCCGGTGGAGCTGAGGAGAAAGTACCGGGGCTGCAAAGCCGGTGCTAAGATGAAAGCCAGGCGGTCGGAGAACCGGAGGAGATATAAACCATCGATTCCTTCCGTAATCATGGGGAATGTGAACTCCCTGTCCAACAAGATCGATGAGCTGACGGCACTGAACAACCAGCGGACCTACAGGGAAAGCAGCGTGCTCATCTTTACGGAGACATGGCTAAACCACCTCGTACCGGATGCTAACGTGGACCTGCAGGGTTTCACTATGGTGAGAGCCGACAGAGATGCCAAAGCTAGTGGAAAACGGAAAGGTGGGGGTCTGGTCGTGTATGTGAACCATCGCTGGTGTAACCCGGGACATGTTTCTGTAAAGACTGTGTTGGGCTGCCGGGACCTTGAGCTGCTAGCGGTTAGCTTGCGGCCATACTACCTGCCGAGGGAGTTCAGTCACGTGATTACCATCTGTGTTTACATCCCTCCGAGCGCGGACGCAGCCACTGCCTGTGAGACTATACACACTGTCACAGCCAGGCTAACGACTCAGCACCCCAATGCTTTTGTAATTATCTCTGGAGACTTTAATCATGCAACCTTGGACTCTACTCTGCCCGTTTTCCATCAGGCTGTTGACTGCCCCACAAGAAACAACAGGACAATAGACCTCATGTATGTCAATGTGAGGGATGCGTATAAGGCCACACCGCTCCCCCCACTGGGGAAGTCAGACCACAACCTGATCCACCTACAACCAGAGTACACCCCCCTGGTCAAAAAACAGCCCGTTGCGACCCGCACCATCAGGAAGTGGACCCCAGAGATGGAAAGTGTCCTGAGAGACTGTTTTAACACCACAGACTGGGATGTGCTGTTCGATCCGCACCGTGAGGACATAGAGGGGTTGACACACTGCCTGACGGACTACCTGAACTTCTGCATGGATGTGGTCTCTCCTGTTAAGACAGTCCGCTACTACCCGAATAACAAGCCTTGGGTAACACGGGAGGTCAAAGCCGTCCTGAACAGGAAGAAAGCCGCCTTCAGGAGCAGAGACAGGGAGGCCATGAAGGCAGCACAGCAGGAGGTAAAACACTGTGTGAGGGTAGCCAAAGACGCCTACAGGACAAAGGTGGAGCAGAAGCTGAAGGAAAACAACATGAGGGCCGTCTGGGAAGGTGTGAGGACTATCACGGGCCACAACATCAAGACCAGGGTCGTTGAAGGGACAACGGAGAGGGCGAACGAGCTGAACAACTTCTTCAATAGGTTTGATCGGCCCTCGACCCCCCCACCTCTACTGCAGCCATCTCTCCTTCCCTCCACAACACACCACCCCCGAAACGACACAGCACCCCCACCCTCCTCCTCCTGCCCCCCCACCCCAGATACCACAGCACCACCACTCTCCACCTCCAGCCCCCCCACGCCAACACAAGCTCTGCCTTACTTCACAGTAGACCAGGTCAGAGGACAACTGAGGAAGCTTCGACCCAGGAAAGCACCAGGCCCGGACAAGGTGTGTCCCAGACTACTGAAAACCTGCGCTGCTGAACTGGGGGAACCACTTCAACGGATCTTCAACCTCAGCCTGCAGCTGGGGACAGTGCCTACACTATGGAAGACATCCTGCATCACGCCGGTTCCTAAAAAGACCCGGCCCAGTGAACTGAATGACTTTCGGCCGGTGGCACTCACTTCACACCTGATGAAGACATTGGAGCGGCTCTTCCTCGGTCTCCTCAGACCTCAAGTGCGACATGCTCAGGACTGCCTGCAGTTTGCATACCAGTCAGATGTTGGAGTGGAGGACGCCATCCTCCACCTACTGCACCGAGTTCACTCCCACATGGATAAGGGAAGCGCCACAGCGAGGATTCTGTTCCTAGACTTCTCCAGTGCGTTCAACACCATCCAGCCCCCCCTGCTCAGAGACAAACTGGACAGGATGGGAGTGGACCCATACATGGTGACCTGGATCTCCAGCTACCTCACAGACAGGCCACAGTACGTCAGACTAAAGGACACCATCTCTGACACTGTGGTCAGTAGCACTGGAGCCCCACAGGGCACAGTGCTGGCCCCTGTACTCCCTGAAGGAGTAATCCCAAGGGATTAATAAAGTTGAGTCTAAGTCTAAGTCTAAGTCTATGCAAGACCTAGGCGATCCTCATGAGAGCTTAGCTCAGCGAGGATAAACAAAGAGGCACGCACACTTTAAAACCATACTGCCCTTATAGCGTGTACACAACTTATGTAATACTTAGTATGTATAGTTGGCACTCCAATTGTTAACATTGCAGGCTTCTATTCCCAACTGCATAATGTAGATGTATACTGTACAGGACAGGAGTCAAAAGCAATCAATCGATAATAAATCGATTATCAAATGAATCGCCTCATATCCTAATAATTGAGTAGAGACATTTTTAACTAAGAGATTGTTTGAATCTTCTGATTTCAGGTTCTCAAAAGTAATAATTATCTGATTTCTCTATTCCTTGATGAAATCTGATTGTTTGTGTTTAATCAAAATAAGTTATCTGCAAACATCTGGTTTTACTTTGAAAAATTCCATTTGATATTGCACAAAAACATTTAGAAATAATCATCCCAGCCCCCCTATGTAGGGAAGGGAAAAAAGATCTGATTGGACTTGCATTTTAATAAACGCACCATCACGCAACAAATTCAGGTGTAATCAGGAAATGATTGAATTCATTCAGTGCTCAAATAATCTGCCATGCATGTGGGCTGGCCGAATAAATTCATGCACTATTCAGTCAGGATAGCTCTGTGGGTGTGCGCCTCCAGTACAAAGGTGACATGTTTTTTTTTTTGTTTTTTTTTTGGCATTAAGCTAGATGTAAAACTATTTTAAAAAATCTCCCATGTTATTTTTATTCTTTTAATAACAACATTGTTTCTCATTGCATGTACAAAAGTTGTCCGTGCATTCCATAAACATCGATTTTATTTTATTTACACATACTAAATTTCAGTCATACGAATAAATTTAGAACCACTCTGATAAATGAGGCTCCAGGTGAGCAGTGGCTCATTTGCATGATGTAGTGCCAGTCTTTCAAAACAATTTTCATCAAGGGAAAAATTGGAATTCAAAGTGTGTGCCTTTATTTTTGAGTATTTTATCAAAAGCTTTTAATTGTAGATCTGGAGATCACAGCAGAAACACAAATGTACACACACAAGCAAACAAATTGGGAGCTTCACTATGCCAGTACACCTTTGGAACCCCGCAAGGAATTTAAAGCTGGAGCCGGCTGATGATCCTCTCCCGTCATGTTCTCCTGACCGCGTAGCAGCTTTTGTCGTCGTTGACAGGTTGTCACTGACGTCGCGTAATCTGCAGGGTCAAATGACTGACAGTGGCGGCAAGAGTTGTTCTCGAGTGGCAGGAGTCGTGCTGGGGGACTTTTTTTCTCGTAAAGCCGTCAAGTTTAAATAAAGCACAGTGGTGCGGTAACTCTTCTTTAAACAGATGCAAAGCTCCCCCACATATCCCCCTGCAACTGCTCTATATGAATCCTTGTTTACTTGTTACAACTACATGTGTCACTCACATGCTTCATAAAATAATTCAACACCAAAGCTCTGCCTCGAACAGAATAATGCATTTTGTTTTATTTTCTACCACATCCAGCATAATGGTACCTTAAAATAAGTTTTGGAAATGTTATTTTACAATTGTAACCCACCAGGGCATCTCATTGTGTTGTCAAAAGGGTTGTAACTTTAATTTTTTTAATTACAATGAATTTATTACAAATAAATGTACATGTTAAAACAGGGGTCTCACTCATAGCCCACTGAGTATTTATTTATTTTATTTTTTTTGCACCCCCCTACTGGGCATCACAGTTTAATGTAAGCGCAGCCCCCCACCCACATTTTTTTAACCGTGTCGTTATGCTGGCTGCTTTACTTCCTTTTTTCAAAAGTGACTTATGGGCTTCCATAGTACAGGCCAATGACAGCTTTCAGGGAAATATAAATCTGACGTGACGCCAAGAGGAATAAAACGATCTTGCCACATCTTTTTCAAAACCTATGCTGAAGAGTGAGGTTGCCAACGGGAAAAGCCAATTTCAAGAAAAATGGGGGACAGATTTTTGTGTTTGCACAGGGCCACACTGACATATTTTCGTTGCACAGGGAAAGTTCCAATGATCATGAAATTAGAAGTCAGTACTCAGCTCAACATGTACCTGGGGAGATGAGAGAGAAAATGAGGAACTATTAATTTTCTGAATGGCTATTAAAAAAGATTGAGAAGATTAAATTCATTGTACTTTTTTGGAATACTTGAACCACTTTTTTTTGTGGAATACACACACCAATCTCCAGGGGCCCCAACGTAATTTGGGTATGAGACCCCTGTATTAAAAAATGAACAAATTTTAATTCCATTTTGTGATTCAAACAATGCAGAACATTCCCACAGTGTCATTACAGAGCTGGACATGTCAGAGCTTATTTAACGGCTGCTAAAAGAAAGGAATCGCCCACGTTATGACTAATCAAAGACACATTTCATTAAAAGAAAAAAAGAAACTAGATGATGGAAGCGTTCTTTTGTGCAAATTGTGTAAGCATCCCCCCACAGCGATTCAAATGTCAGAAGAATAGGTACATATGACATGCCTCTTTCGAATGTGAGGTACCATAAATTAATTTCTGTTAATTGTTTATCATTCAAAAACTTAAGCACAAGCATAAAAAAGAAGCTATTCTTTAGTTTTACTTTGGGTAGTTAGTGTAGGCTTTCATTAGGTATTCTATGGGAGTGCGTTTATTTTTCACTTTAGGAACAGGAAATCCATGTGCAATTTCAGTGGGATTATCAGCCGAGTGCAGCCTCTCCTTGAGGCCGATAACCGCACTTTTCTCTGGTCAATGGGCTGCCAACAACAGCTCACGGGATGGGCTCAAGTCAGTAAATACAAGTGATCACGGCTAATAATAGAGAAAATAGACATGAATAATTCATGTGAAAAGGATTTAAGCTTGTATTGGGGGAAGGATAATGCACCAGAAAAAATGAATGAAAGGCTTTGGGTTGAGGTCAATGGTTTATGAAGGGATTCCTGCTTATGTTGTAGGCCAAGGCAACACAGGAGGGATAAAAGAAGAACTGTTTCAGTAAAATGTGTGCTTCTTTTATTTTGAAAGTTGTGCTTTACATGTAGATCAGTACAGGCAAGCGAGACCTACGACTTGTGTTTGTAGTGTTCCCACGATTTACCAATACGATATATTTAATGACTTTTAAGTAAATACTTTTCCAAAACAAAAAAAAAGACTAGCAAAAAACAATAAAAACAATGTAGCACATGCTGCAACATGCACTATTTATTGGAGAGATGCAGTATTTAATTAAAATAAGATAAGGCAGAGAAGGTCCCCAACTAATCTGGAAGAATATTCACTGTTTCCGCAAATTAATGGGAATATACACTGTTTTTTGTTTTTTTGTTTATTTCGAACATTAAAGCAATACAAGAAAAAAGAAAAAAAAATACAGAAAATGATAACTCCATAGTACAATAGAACATAAAAAAAGAAAAAATGATATTGCATTATAATTTTCCCTTTATCGTAAATTCGTGTTTGTTCTATGTCGGTAAATTTTGTTGTCGTATGCTCTGTTTCGCGACAGCCTTAGCTTCGATGGCGTCCTGTGCTAGACCCGTCCCTTTTTGGTCCCCCCCTTATCTCCTATTAAAAGAAAGTTATGTCATCACAGTAATGTGGTATGATAGCCTCCAATTTATTGACAGGCACCCACAGGAATTTTAGAAAAAGTATGTTTTAACAAGTGTAAATGTTTGAATAAGTTAAGTAGTGTTGAAAGCATGTGTTCCAAGTGAGTTAAACTATGCAAGTTTGTTTTGCTTTTTATTTGGTCTTAAGCCATTGTTGTTGTGAATACGACAACCTTGATCCACCAACAATCAGAACCTTTCCACTAAATGCTCCATGTAAGATGAAAGAAGATTGATGTGTTTGAGTCCTGTGGCAGGTCAAGGTGCGTAAAGTATGTTTATAAGGAACTGCAAGCAAACCTCCACAGATAGACGATATAAAGATTTGCTAAGAATTTGTGAAGTGGGCACTTGAAGACAACCTTCCACTTTTCTGCTATATTCTGACTGTCTGCTGTATGCACACTTGCCCCATTTTTGCTCATCTTATTTATTTATTTATTTATTTATTTACTTATTTATTTATTTATGTTATTTGTTTATTTATTCATCGCTCTTATTTGTTCATTGTTTGTGCCTTCTTGTTTTTACTTTTTGTGCTGTTTGCTTGTATGTATGCATATTGTGTAATATGTCTTTTCACCGTGGGATAGTGGGAAACGTAATTTCGATCTCTTTGTGTGTCTTGACATGAGAAGGAATTGACAATAAAGCAGACTTTGACTTTTGACTTTGACTTCCATATTAATCGTAGTGCATGTTTAATCCACCCTCTAAAACTGTTCGTCTGCCAGTGGGATGGTTTTAAAAATATATAATAAAGATGATGATAATAAGAGTTCAATTCTTCAGTGATTCAGTGAAATATGATTTATTCATTAATAAAATATGATGACATCTAACACATATCTACACAAAGCACCCTGATCAAATTTTTGGATTACAGGTCGTCAAGCTCACGAGAATGTGAGTAACCTCATGCCACAGACGGGTGAATATAGAATTTTTGATAGTATTTTCCATACTGTATGTTAAGTCTGTGCCCGTAACACCGCTGTGACATAAGTTAAAGGGCATGCCGGGTACCTTGATACTTGATTCTAAAAAAAGGCCAAGGCGCATGCACCAATCCTCTCCTGTAAGTCCATCCTATTTTTTTTACGAAGGGGGATTCTAAAATAAAATCAGCTGTCACTGCATGCCAGGGCCTCACTGCTGAGCAGCACGCGGCTGGAGCTGGCCTCCAAGCTATTGCATTGGACTTGACTTGTTTTTTCAAATAAGTATTTCTTTCTGGAGTTGCAAGGCCGTTTGCTATTCAGTGGGATTCTATTGACATCACTTGTTCAGTGTGTCCTAGGCAGAAGGTAAGCAGTCATTGTGAATTACCAGAGCGCTTCTATAAAAATAAGCACGTACGTACAAATTGATTTCAGCCAAAGCACAAGTGGAAGAGAACATTGGAAAAAGGAGACAGCATTTGTGCTTATAATAAATTGTTTTAATGGCTGGGAGGTGGAAAAGGAAAAGATTGTGGTATTGGGTTGCTGTGCTGCAAGCTTCAAAATGTGATATTTCTGACTCCACTGGCGACAAGCTCATCGGCAGTATTCTGAGAGTGTGGCGAATGAGAAACAAAAGTGCTTAGCTGAGCACAAGGAAGCACTCCAGGGCAATCTGGTCTACATATAAAGAACTTATTCTGATAGATTTGACAACTCAATTATTGCGCCTGTTTTGCTTTCATCTGTGAGGAGAAAATCAGCCTCCGTGGCTGACATTTCAATTAGTCCAGCTCATTTGGGGCGATCTCGTCAACCCTCACCAACCAAAGACTTTGGTCCGTAATATCAAATTGGGTCGCTTAAGGAGTATGGTGTGTGGGAGCCCAGAGAGGGAGCTGTGACACCATCGTGTTTAGTCCGGGCAGTATTCTTGCCTTGCCATGTAACCCTTAATCACTGAAATAACTCATTTGTCTCCGTCTCTCCTCAGCAGGCGTGCAGGAGAGTCAGGGAGGGAGGCCACTCAATTTCTGAATTTGCATGTTTTAGCCAAACCAGCATGTACATTTAAGCACTTATGGTGTAACACTGTGAATAAAATCAAAGTAACACATCAGCAGAAGTAAAACAATGCAGATGATAGCAGTTTCTAAGGTTTCCCGGCGCCAAGAGCATATTCGTTATTGAATGCCCATAATAATTAGGATAGGGCCATACTTCTTTTATGTCACACTCACATAGCATGGGCCTCTCCACACTCCCCCCCTCCCCTTACTAAATCTTTCCCTCTGCAAGAGAACATGATGCTGCGGTAACAGGCGCTAAATAAAAAGACCCGAGGCTGGCTAGCTCACCTTTGAGCTATGGCAATTTTGCAGACGACATACCATTGAAAGAGGCTGTTGTCACTGCCGTCATGCTTCAAAAAGCAGGTCTCTGGCTCTGTGACAGCTCCTGACCATGACGTGATCATACATCTCTGGTGATAGATGAAGGCGTTATGCTTGTGCTTCTGTCATCGTGCTGGTGTGAGGTTTTAAGACAGCCTCAGGTGTAGGATATCTGACCTATATTTATAGGATAGACTCAGTAAAAAACGGTTTATTTTCAGATCCCACCGGCTGCCTATTACTCACCACACACTAACATGCCGTTCGTAACAGAAAGCTTAAACTGGTGTCATGAGGACAGTATGTTTTTATCATGAGGTGCTTGAACCATAGTCATTAATACCACTCAAAGTCACTCTCTAAATCCGGTGGGGAACATTTTCCTCGTCAGGAGTTATTTCCGTTTTGGTCCGCCGAGGGCCATACTAGATTAATTGTATTTTTAGAATAAAATATTAATACATATGATTTGTTTCCCCAGTCACGGTAGAAAGGTTTTAGCAGACAACAAACATATTCACCTCTATGTAAGCAAATCAATTCACCAAAAATTAACCGTGCCGTTTCAAGAGAAGCTGGAGTGCATCCCAGCTGACTCACTCAAGAATAACTAACAAGACATTCACTCCTAGTGTCTTCAGGGGAAGAAAAATACCCTGACTTTGCATTAAATCGATTAAGCCACCTTAAAACTATGCAGTTGAACTCTTAAAAGTGTGATTAACACATCCAGGCTAGTGGACTGGAACGCAAACTCACTATGCATATTTACACCGGGTTTGCCGCCTGTGCCGGTGAGGTTCATGACTGGGATACACTTTTAAACAAATAGTTCATATAAGTGGCAGACAATTTTAATACGCCTTGTAAAACGCTAAATAAAGAATTAATAATGAAAGCCAGAGCAAATCTAATCCTCAACCCGATTTGATCGCTAGATAAAAGTATCAAATCTGATCAAAATTCAAAGCGAGTTAGGAAAACAATGCAGCATTTTCTATCCTATCTAACTGTGTGGAAAGGAAGAGTAACACCCTGGATCACTTTCAAACTGACGTCTGGAGGTGAACACTATGCCATCAGTGACTTCTCTTACAAAGATTATTCAAAAACTTTCCAATTTGGTCAAGCTCTGAGCTAGAACTTTAATTAAGCAGCATGGTGGGGAAAAAAACATGACAAGAAACACACTGATTATTGTGCAAGCTTTATTGTGAAAAATGCGCAAAAGAATATAAAAAAAAAAAAATCACATTTTCTTCTGAGATGTGGTGGTGAATGAGGCTAAACAGAAAAAAAGATCATGCGTGGGAGTGGATCTACTCTGATGTGAGCTATAAATCATGCCTTTGACACTTTTTGTATATAATGTACAATGCCTTAAATGGTTTACACGCACTCCAAACTTTGGACGGAGTGATGACGCTTTGTAGTTTGTGTCAGTTCTACAAAGAAAGTGATTTCTCAGTCTAGTTGTTTGTTATAGCCTGGCCATAAAATTGTCATACCAATTCAAATTTTCAGTAGAAAAATATAAATAAATAAATTAATTAATTAATTAAAAAAATAAAATAAAATAAAAGGTGATTGGGTTAATCTCATCACTTTAAAGCCTTGTTGTGTGTTGAAACCACAATGTACACACTGCATTACATAAATTTAAGTATGTAGAAACTGCATAGCCAAGCACAAACTGCGACAAATAAATGCAAGCATATTTGATGGCACAAACGAGATCTTCATTTTGCCCCAAAATGTTTTAAAGAATCCGGTGCAGCAGCGCTCCACAAAATCTTCTCATGACTATCACAATTCATTCATATGCAGCAAAAACTGCATCTTATGACAAAAGAACAAGGCGTAGGATGTCAGCATGTTCAAAGGTTGCAGGTTGTGCCGATAATGAGCGAAAATCATTTTTATGTAGGTTTTTCTTTCATCCCACCACATTGTTGCCGCGAGAGACCGAACATGTAAAGAGCTAAAAGGTCCAGTGTGGGTGTGTGCTGAGACACGGTGAAGCGTTCTGTGTTGCTTAATGATGCTTTGTAGCGCAGAAAAGTCAAATGCAAAATCAATGGTCTCCCCTAATTGGCGGTCCACAGGGGTGCATTGAGCAAAATGGAGAATCATAAACTCGTGTGTGCTTATTGATGACTTTGTTACAGATTCTCTTGTCTTGAATAAATATAAAGCATCAATAAGAAAACAGAATGCTAAATAACTCAAGTATTGTCTCCACTCAGAGCCCAGAAATGATGACATTTTCATGTTTATGTGTGTATGTAGCTGCAGAGGAACAGCCCATTCAGGGGAGTCGGGCTCCAGACGCCGATGACCGTGAGAGCAGCGAGTCTGTGTCACTAAAAGAGCGTCTGGCCATGTATCAAGCTGCTGTGTCCCACAAAGAAAGTACCAGCTCCTCCTCTGCGGCGGTAAGACCATCTATGCAGGATTTAGGTGATGGTGTGCTGACAGCCAGAGTCGTTCACAAGTTCACAATTTTGTGAATAACTGCTACTAGTCCAAATGAAAAATGAAGAATAACATTCCACAATGTAAAATTTCAATGTATTTAATCATCTATGCTCCATAATGTCATAAAAATAAATCTCTGCTTGTAAGTGCCAAGACGGAAAACCACCGCTTTACGCCTGTGACCCTCAGGCAGCACTCACTGCATTAAAGACATCACACAATGATTGTGTAAAGCATATTACCACGTAGACCACATGTGTCAAACTCAAGGCCCGGGGGCCGGATGCGGCCCGCCACATCATTTTTATGTGGCCGCGAAGACAAATTGTGCATCAAATTCGTGTGTTATTACTAGAATTGCGGGCGGCTCGGTAGCGCACTGGGTAGCACGTCCGCCTCACAGTTAGGAGGGTGCGGGTTCGATTCCACCTCCGGCCCTCCCTGTGCGGAGTTTGCATGTTCTCCCCGAGCCCGCGTGGGTTTTCTCCGGGCACTCCGGTTTCCTCCCACATCCCAAAAACATGCTTGGTAGGCCGATTGATCACTCCAAATTGTCCCTAGGTGTGAGTGCAAGTGCGAATGGTTGTTTGTCTCTGTGTGCCCTGCGATTGGCTGGCAACCGGTTCAGGGTGTCCCCCGCCTACTGCCCGATGACGGCTGGGATAGGCTCCAGCACGCCCGCGACCCCCGTGGGGACTAAGCGGTTCAGAAAATGGATGGATGGATTACTAGAATTGCAAATTGTCGTCACTTTTAAAAATATATTTTTCTTTTAAATATTTGACCAGTTTTTACTAGTCTGATTTGCAAATGAGTTATTTGTCAGTTTGTTTTGTAGCTTTTACTGTATATAATATGAGGCGCTCATACATTTATTTGGGTTGACAGTCATAATGGCCCTCCGAAAGAAACTATGATTACAATGCAGCCCGTGAAAAAAAGGAGTTCGACACTCCTGACGTAGACTCAGGAACACTTAAGAAAACCATTGTCAGTCGACACAATAAATTATATTACTTGGCACAGCTGCAAATTTTATGATGAATGCGGATGAGATTTTTTGACTCAATAAAAGCACATCGATCTGTGCGTGGTGGATGTCACCAAGTTTCATTCATCGATATGACACCGATGTGAGATCATCTTTCCAAATTATTGTGGAAACACATTCATCGAATGAATTATTATCATCTTTCAAATATTTTCATAGCACCAACGCCATTCGTGATTCACACACGGGCGCAGAATCTTGCTGCTCGGCGATCTCCAATCGCCCACGTCACATGCACAGGAGATCTTGCAGTTTACCTGCCAATGTCATGCACCTACCCAAGCGAGCAAGTCTATTTCTTTTCCACAATGTCAAACATTAGTTGTGCTTTGAAAGCAGTTACTTGATTACAGGGCTTTTCAGAATGCCCTTGGAGAGGTAACATTTTATGTGAAATTCTTTTCAGAAAGGATGTGCTCTTAGTGCATTTCTTGTCCCTTCAAAATTGCAGTACACACAATTTCTAATATATCCTTTTTCTGCGCGCGTCACATAATAGCAGTACGGTCGGCACAGCTTCAAGCAAGATATACTGAATCATTTTTGTGCACTTCACTGCTATAATAGCCAGAGTTGCGGTGCCACAACCTCCCCGACCTCACTTAATGCTCAGTGTCAGGCCTCTTGTGGCAGCACTGACAGCTGAGAGCTAGGGCCGAGCTGCCAAATAAAATCTGCATGGGATCCCGCCCCCCCCACCCCCCCCCCCCCCCCCACCCCTTCCTTTCTTCCACACCTTAGGCAACTGTCATAGGTATAGCCACACAAATTTGTGTGGTGCCTGAAGAACTCGTGTGCCCTGCATATCATCCAACAAAAAAACAAAAAACAAAAAAACAACACACCTTTGTTGGCATTTCTTGCCATTTAAAATACAGCATGCTAAACCCATCTGGGATTACATTTCAACACACTGTGCTCGCCAACAAGCAGCAGTAATCGTGTGTGTAGCGAAGTAACAAAAAATCTCCATTGGCCACTAGAACAATCCTTCAATATACTGCACATCCACTTGAAAACCTGGCGCCCCCATTCTCGTCGCACTGGGCCAAGATTAACAACACGGGAAAGAGATGATTGTCCTTTACCACTTTACTTTTGACCAACCTAATATCGGACATCAAAATCCGGCGGCTAATTAATATTGAGTTCAGTGAATGACATACAGGTAATTGCAATGCTATAATGAGAGTCCATAAATGACTGTATACTCACATTTGCTAAAATATTGACTAAAAAGAATTTAAAGTGGGTATCAATCCTTTTCTACAATTTGCATAACACTATCATTGTGCTCATTTTGTTGTTGCATGTCAGAAATCATTTCCTTTTATATTCAATTGAATATGCAACAAAGTGATGCAAACTGTGCAAACGCAAGTTAAAATTCTACCATGCAAAGCGACAACCATCTATCAAAACCACAGAGAAACGTCGCCAGCTTCTCTGGGCCCAAGCTCATCTGAGATGGGCAGACATAAAGAGGAAAAATGTGCTGTGGTCTGGCTAATCCGCATTCCAAATTGTTTTTGGAAACCATGAATGTCATGTTCTTCAGGCCAAGAATTACTATCTGGATTGTGATCAGCCCTAAAAGCCAGCATCTGTGATGGCATGGTTGTTACTCCCCATGGTGCAGAAAAATATGTGAAGACACCGATCATGCTGAAAGATACATATAGGTTTTGGAACAGCATCATGGATCATGCTAGCTATTTATATAGCACCAAATCATAGCAGAACTTTTCTCAGGGCACTTTTTAAAGACCTTACCTGTCACTTATTAAAAGATGGACTGAGCCCCAACTTGACCCCAAGCGAACCCGACACGAGCAAGCGCTGGGCAACAGAAGCAAGGATTCCTGGCTCTTGGGAAGAAACCTTTAACAGACCCAAGACTCAATGTGGAGCGGCCGTCTGTTTCAACCAGTTGGGTTTGAAACTAGACAAAGACAGAGAGAGGGAGAAAGAGAGCACATGTGATGGAGGGAAAGAGCGAGAGCATGATACAGCTGACCATCAATTCACACAAGGCTGACGCTAGAGGCCACAGGCCACATAAAAGTGAAGAAGGCTACACATCAGGGGTCGCCAACCTTTTTGAAACTGAGAACTACTTCATGGGCACTGATTAATGCAAAGTGCTCTCAGTTTGATAGCTTACGCATCTGAAATGACAGATTTGCCCCAAATGACCTTTCTGTTATTATTAATATTTAATGATATTCAATTATGAGAAGACCCTGATTATGTTAATGATGATTGATTTGTAATGATTGGATTGTGTAGATATGTTTGACAAGTTTTGAAAATGAAACTGAGGCCAAAAAAAGAATGCAACCACCGGCCTGCCAGCAATCCAGACCTCGTGTTCCTTTGAAAATGTGATGAAGAAATAAATCGTTAGATACGACAACAGAGAGTCAGGACTGCTGAGCAACTGAGGGTTTATGCCAGGCTGGAATGGGAAAGCAATTGAGGTCTAGATGGGTAAATGGAGCAATATGAAAGTTTGATAAATATCTGACGCTCCTTTTTTGTGTCTAATCTTGTGTTTGCCCAAATAATCCCCTTGGTTTATTTTAATGCACTGTTAAAGAAAAAGGGATTATGATTGAACAAGTGGATCCCGCTATATAACAACACCCTGGACAAATAGGTTTGTAGAGCTATTCGAAGTTTGCTTAAATACAACAGTGTAAGGAAAAAAAAATGTTGGAGACACTTTTTACTGTTCTCAGTTCCCAAACAACATTTTGAGTATTTTCTTTAAGAGCAATAGTGATGCAAGACAGTGAAAAATATGCCGCCGTCCCAACCTTTTTGGGAATCTCTTGCGTCAGGTATCAAATTAAAAATTACTAAATATTTACAAATAAAGTTGATCAGGTTGAACATTTAGAGAGTTTTTACTGTATTGCATTGAATTCAGGTTGAAAAGGCTTTGCTTTTTTTTTTTTATACACACTATTTCAACTTAATTAGAATCGGGCTTTGTAAATACTGTGAACTTTCTCTTTTGATTTCTCTATTCTTTTGTATTAATGTATTATGTTTTCCCAGGTGATGGAGGAGTCTGAGGCCTGCTCCCTGCCTGGTGGCCTGGCCAGTGTGAAGAAACAGTTTGAAAATCAAGAATTTGCCTCATCGTCTTCTCAGTCCAGCAGCACTCAGGTCCATTTTCAGCAGAGATCTGTGCAGGTGAGAACTGTTGTCATTGCCATTGTTGATGAACCCAAAAGTATGCAGTAGTACACTCTTCGTATTTCTCTGTAATCCAAGTGCGTGTACATTCTTGACTCCAATTGGCTTTTCCCACGAACCGACGTGCAAGAAGAAGAAAATGAAGTCGGTACTAAAATATAGTTTTCAAACTATAATTTAGCAGTGACAGAAGCGAAGATAAAATAAAGATGTCAGACTGACAATAATGATGGGCAGACTGATGGACTGTCAATGACATAGTTGGTCGGCTTGAAATAATGGCGCTCTGACAATGATGGATGGAGGGCCCGGCCGCAGGCAAATGACGACTGACGGACAAGCAACATTTACTGAACGCACACTCCTGCACCAAAAACGTTCTACACAGCATTGTATTTTTCTTTTTTTGTTGCTATAGTAACAGACGGCTAAAAATAATGGCCAAGGCAGTAACTTTTATTAAAATAACCCGTAACCGAAAATCCCAGGTGGTTGTTTTCCAGTGCATATTTGCTAGCATTAGCACTTGAGGCAATTTAAACAATGATAAATGCTTCTGACAGAAATGTCTACAGCAGTTTTTCAAGTCCTTGGAGCTGCTTGAGTGTAGCAGCAGGTACATGTTGTTGTCAAGTGTGTGAACCATCCAGGACGACAAGTGGCACGAACAATGTTAGCCCTTATCCTGGTTAGCAGGCTGGTTCCCAAGCTCTCCTCTGTCTGTGTGTTTTTCTGGTCCTGTCTGCATTTTCACATTTCGCGTGCCACTGTAATAAGTCAATCCCTATTTTTAGACCTAAACTTGATTTAAACTCACCATTGTATAAGTACCGTATTTTCCGCACTATAAGGCGCACCTAAAAAACCTCCAATTTTCTCAAAAGCCGACAGTGCGCCTTATAATCAGGTGCGCCTTATATATGGACCAATATTGAGCCACTACAGCAGGCGTGTCCAAAGTCTGGCCCGCGGGCCAAATGTATATATCTTATATATGGACAAAGTTTTAAAATGGGCCATTCATTGAAGGTGCGCCTTATAATCCGGTGCGCCTTATAGTGCGGAAAATACGGTAAGTGGAATTAGCAATACTGTACTCTGGTCAACCGGACATTTGTGGCTGGTTGAGTGCAGTGATCTTTATTTGGATTTCCAATGAGCAGATCATTTCCCTTCAGTTATTTATTTGCGTAGTAAATTAGTGAATTCACGTGGTGAAGGTGTTTCTGTAAAAAAGTTCCCCTGCAGATGTAAATGTGGCCATTTTTATTTGTCAATCAAAGAGGTCATCATCAATGTGCATCATCTATGCACGACTGTGCATGCAGCAAATGCCAGAACACGTTAAATCTCATCCCAGCGAAGCAAGGTCAGATCTGGCCCTCGATTCATTCTCCCCATCTGTTCAGTGAGATGGAAAGCCGAGCGGATGCACTGAGCGTAAAAGACCTTGCTGAGTGCTAAATTTTACATTGAGGTGTGTGCGAGGAATGTCTGCGTTTGTTTCATCGACTCAATGCTCTCCCGCCTCAACAGAAAGCACTTTACAGTCAGATTCCCTTCACAGACATTTTATCCAGGATCTATGCCATGTTTTAAAGCTTGTTGAACATTCAAAAGATATAATCCTGACATAAGTGGTTTCAGGAGCAGAGGCTGTTTCTTTCGTGTTAACTGCAAAAGAGACAAGCTCAAATCTACCACTTGCTCACACGCCTTTGATTTGGAAAAATTGGCTAATGCGTTTTCTATACAATTCAAAGAGAACATGTAATTCAAACTCTGCTGAGCAGCAAAAAAATAAAATAAAAAATATCCACAGACCATGAAGGGCTTATT
Source organism: Syngnathus scovelli (assembly GCF_024217435.2). Classification (NCBI taxonomy): domain Eukaryota; kingdom Metazoa; phylum Chordata; class Actinopteri; order Syngnathiformes; family Syngnathidae; genus Syngnathus; species Syngnathus scovelli. The sequence continues at coordinate 6,552,240 of NC_090848.1, forward strand.
AAGCTTTATGAAAATTACTCTCCGGCTGTTTCAGCTTTCAGCAACTATGTGGTGATAAAACCGAGGTTTATAAGCGTAAACTTATGTACTCATCAACCGCATATTGGCTACAGTTTAATGACAACCGTACAAGAACAGCATCAACGTGAAAATATTAGCACCATTCACCACAAGAGAATACGAAACACTGCTCTTTCAGTAGACAGTTTGTTTTCACCAGTGGACGTCAACCATGTCAACAAAGAGAAAGAAACATTTTTTTTTACTAAGCAATCACTGCAAAATCAGATTTTTCTTTGCACTTCACTTTTAGTGGGTGTCATTTGATTGAAAACAAAATGCCCACTGAACGAATGTTGCGAGTGCAACAGGAATTCAATGTATTTTTCTTGATTGGAAGGAGGTGTCCTGTTCTTCTGAGGTGACGGTGAGAAGTAGTGTCAGAGAACACGTCCCCTCCGCAATCATCTTTCAAAATCAGCAAGAGGTATTTGAGTTGCACATCACACCCATATGATTCTGGACTTTTTGCTCCAAGTCTTGAATATTACAAGCATACTAAGCAATTCATGTGGTGTAGATCAAAAACTTGTGACTGTGAGCATGCTAATGATTTGCCTTCTTCTTCTGCAGGTAATGCATGATGAGAGCGTACATCATAACAATGTGGTCGCAAGTCATGGAAAATACAATGAAACAGGTTAGTCTGCTCTTTGTCTTCTGTACCATGATGATCATGTTTCACACCCTGCACATTAATAATACTGTACATGAATTAACCATTTGGGTCAATGTTCAATGCACAGTAAAAAATGGCAACGTATGAATGGTAAAATATCAGAAAGGGGAAACGGAGAAATTGCCGCTGCATGGTTCCAGAAAATGAAAGTACCTTCATTTATCTTTCCTCTCACTATGAAGGACTTAATGAGGCAGCCATCTTCTTGTGTCTAATTTAGTTAAGCTTGTCGGAGGAGAGGACCTACCAAAGGTTTCCACGCAGTCTTTGAAGCAGCAATATGAAAGAAACATCGAGGAAGCCACACCCCCCAGTGAAATAAAGGTATTGAATGAGCTATATGACACATAAGTAGAAAATGAGGCCACATGACATGATCAGAGATGTCGTAACTTCCAACCTGACCAACAGCAAAGTGAACATAGACGTGACATTTAATTCATTTGAGAACATATTGTGAATTTGCTGACATGACCTTAAACTGTTCCTCTTGCCATGCCCACTTATGAACCACTTAGGTCGATATGGATTTTAACCAGTTTCAGTGGATGCCAGTAAGCCAGGTGTCCAAAAATTCAACCATCACTAGTCACCAAAACTCCTCCTCCGTGAAGACCACGGCCTCATCTGCAGTGTCTTCAGCAATGCATGAAACAACAGAATATTTTCCTCCTCCTCCACCTATGAATCTGCTGGAGATAACACAGGAAACCCCTGAGAGCAGTGCCCAGCCCGATAGGCAAGCAACCCAGAATAAAAGCAATGTTAACAAGGAGCAGTACTTCAAACACAAAAGCATGGCTGAACTAAAGCGCCTGTACAAGCATATTCATCCAGAGGTGCGCAAGAATCTGGAAGAAGACTACCAAAGTCATCTTACCGAGTCAGAAAATACTCAGGAAACGGTGGGGGATGTTCAGCAAACATGCTTTATGTTTGAAAACGAGGGTTCAAGCGGGAGTACCAGTCCTGATCGAGAATCTGTGGAGTGGGATGAGATCCTCAGAGGTGAAGTGCAATCCAGGCGCTGGATGTTTGAAAACAAGCCATTGGACACGATAAAAGATGACACCCCTGATGAGAATGAGGTTAAGAATATTGCGCAGCAGGAAATCATTGCTGGGAAAGACGTCAGATACACAGCATGGATGTTTGAGACTCAGCCCATGGATGCCCTCGGGTCGGAGACACTTGATTCTTCAGATCAGGCGCAAAAGTTGACCGATCTTGCAAGAGGAGATGTCCGTACCGCGACTTGGCTCTTTGAAACGCAGCCGCTGGACTATCTGAATAAGATCTACCAAGAAGATGAACTGGATGCTGTTAGCACAAAAGACATCACCGGAGGAGATGTGAAAACCGCTCGGTATCTCTTTGAGACACAGCACCTAGATTCACTGGGCAAAACAGAAACCATCGAGGAGAGCCATTTCTTGAGCCTGAAATCTGAGCTCGAGGAGGTGAAAGGGGATGTGAAGACAACCACTCGCATGTTTGAGACTCTCCCCATGTGCGTCATCAGGGGGGATTCGGGAGAGATGCTGGAGATCACGACTATTCGCAGGGAGGAGACCGAGAAAGGAGACGTGAAGACGTCACGTTGGATGTTTGAAACCCAACCCCTCGACGCTATCAACAAAGACCTTGCTAGTATAAAGCTTATCTGTGGCATTTCCATGGAGGACAACGTTAAAGTGGGAGTCAACAAAGGTAGATGGCTTTTTGAGACAAAGTCTCTGGACACGATCAATGAAGAAGAGTGGGAGGCCACCAGGATAAAAAAGGAAGAAATCATTGGAGCTGACGTAAGGAAACACTGCCTAGTTTTTGAGACTCAGCCTATGGATACGTTGAAAGATAACGCCAATGCTCGATCTTTGCCCTCCGAGGAGATAGTTGGAGGTGATGTGCAAACAGCAAAGCATCTCTTTGAAACCGTCCCCATGGAAAATCTCAAGGAACTAATTGAGGTGGGGAAACTTAAAAAAATGGCAGCAACTGAAGAAGAAAAGGGCGACGTCAGGCATCAAAAGTGGGTTTTTGAAAGTCAACCTCTGGCGAATATAAGAGAAGAGAAGAAAGAAATGATGAGAACGGTCAACATTGAAGCGCTAGACAAAGGTGACGTGACAAACTGTAAGGAAAAGTTTGAACGTATGGATTTGAGTAAATGTGAAGGCGCCCAGAAAATTCAAGTTGAAGGTGTCACAAGTGGATCTGTCAAATCCAACCGGGTTCTTTTTGAATCTACACCTTTGTATGCCATGCAAGACAGCTCCGGCCATTACCATGAGGTGAGGACCGTAAGGCGAGAAGAGATTGTCAAGGGAGACGTGCGTAGTTGTCGATGGATGTTTGAAACTCGGCCTATTGATGAGTTTGATGAAAGTCTCCAAAAGTTTCAGCTCATAAAAGGCATATCGAAACAAGAGATTGAGTCCGGGGATGTTAAGACAGCCAAGTGGCTGTTTGAAACGCAGCAACTTGATGCCATCAAGCATGTTGATAGTGAAGAAAAGGAGACGAAAGAAGAGACTGAAATTGAAAGAGGAGATGTGAAGACTTGCAGGTGGCTCTTTGAAACACAACCAATTGATGCCCTCTATGAGAAAGTTGAAAATAGCGAGGCAAATGTTCAGGAAGTGCAGAGAGGTGATGTCAAAACTTGCACTTGGCTCTTTGAAACCCAAAGTCTTGACAACATACGTGACCATACAGAGTCTGAGACCATTTTAAAAACCTGCACTGTAAAACAGGACGATATCCAAGGAAAAGACGTGCGGCTGGCCCGTTTTCTTTTTGAGACCGAGAATCTTGAGAACCTCACTGGTGACGACAGTGAATCTTTCAGAAGGGTCACCGAAATCGACATCCAGTCAGGTGACGTTTCCAGGATGAAGTACATTTTTGAGAATCGCTCGTCAGACATAATGAGTTCCACTTCGAAGGAGACAATGCAGCTGTTGAAGATGCAGCAGGCTGAGGACATCCAGAAGGGCAATGTGGTCAATTGCACCTGGATGTTTGAGAACCACCCAATTGATACAATCCACGATGAATCCAAAGAAGAAAGAGAAATTCGAACTGTCACTGACATTCAAGGGGGGGACGTCAACAAAGGTCGTTTCACTTTTGAGACGTTCTCCCTGGATCAAATTAAAGACAGATCCAGTGAGTCTGATATTTCGACGCTCACAAGTATCTTTAGAAATGATATAGAGAAGGGGGATGTCAAAAACTATACCATGATGTTCGAGACCCAACCTCTGTATGCTATCCGTGACAAAGAAGGCCATTACCATGAAGTCACTACAGTCACCAAGGAAGAGGTCATGAGAGGAGACGTGGTGGGTGCCCGTTGGTTGTTTGAGACCAAGCCTCTAGATTCGATCAGAGACTCGGAGGAGGTGTATGTTATAAAAGCGGTTACTGAAGAGGGTATCAACAAAGGAGATGTTAGCTCTGCAAGGTGGAGGTTTGAAACACAACCTTTAGATGAAATTACGGAGGAAATAAAAGTGATGTCCAAAACAGTTGCAGACATCCAGGGTGGTGATGTGAGGACAAATAAGCAGCGATTTGAGACGGATGAAATGTCGCAAAAATACATCCGAACGGTCAGCGTGAGTGAAATCCAAAAGGGAGATGTCAGATCGGCCACCTGGATGTTTGAAACGCATGCCATTGATGAGATTGGTGAAAAAGGAGCAGAATATGATGGTTTGGAGAAAGTGACAAAGGAGGAAGTGATGAAAGGGGATGTCAAACAGTCTGTGTGGCTCTTTGAGAAGCAGCCGCTCGACAGCATCAAGCACACGGATGACACTGAGCTTGTGGTTGAAAGGGAAGAAATTCCACAGGGTGATGTAAAGACAACGACGTGGCTCTTTGAATCGACGCCTTTCAATGAATTCAATGAGATGACTGTGGAAAAGAGAGACATTGTGGGAAAAAGCGTTAAAGAGACACTTGAAGAACTTTACTCTCAGAAAATGGTTGACTCTCAAGGCATCCTCATTGAGGCAGATGAAATTGGCGATGTGCGAATGGCAAAGTACAAACTGATGAACCAGGAGACCCCCGAGATACAAAAAGAAGAGATTATCCGCGGGGACCTGAGGAACATAATGTTCAACCTATTGAATCGCAGGGAGACCACCGAAAGGGGGATAACGATTGACGTGGAAGAGCGGGGCAACATCAACACCACAGTAGAGCAACTGTTCAACCAAGAGAAAGGCAGCAATGTTGAGAAAGAGGAAATCCTCCATGGGGACATCCAGGAGGCCATCAACAATTTATTCAGGAACGAGAGTTCTTCCAAACACGGCATTCTAATTCAAGAGGATGAAAAGGGAGATGTGAGGATGACAATATATTCCTTGTTGAATAAAGAGGAAAAGGCAAGTATGGAGAAAGAAGATATCATTCAAGGGAACGTCAGCAAAACCCTTCACCGGCTCCTTTCCAACTCAGGGGCAGAGGACGCAAAAAAGATAAGGGTAGGCGAGATAGAAAGGGGTAATGTCAGCTTTTACACGACGTGCATCGAGTCCGGTGCCTTGGACTACTTGAAGCAGCTTCAATGTGAAGCAGATGAAACGGAGCAAGCAGTAGAAAAGGAGTGCATTATTGGCGGCGACATTGAGGAAACCAAAATCCTGCTCAGGAAGAACCAACAGGAGATTGGCCGCACAGTGGCAAAAGATGATATCGTTCCGGGCGACGTGTGCAGCATTGTTCAAGTCTTCATGACGGAGCCCGCTGCGACTTACAGAAACCTGGAGAAACAGGACATTGTGAAAGGAGACCTTAGTGCAGCCTTGGATTCACTGAGTCAAGCCGTGAATCAAAAAGCGGCGGTAGAGAAAGAGGAGGTGGTGAAGGGAGACATACCCACAACTCTAAGATCTCTGGAGAAAGCTCAGCATCAGCTAAAAGAAATGGAAAAGCCAGAAATATTACGAGGAGACATTAAAGGGGCTCTTGAGTCACTTGAGAAGTCTGCAACTACAAAGTCGGAAAGCACCGTTGAAGATTTAGTGCCAGGTGATGTCAAAGGGACCCTCAAGTCCCTGGAGGAAGCCAAATGTGCGGTCAAGGAAGTCGAACGAGAAGAGGTTGTCAAAGGTGACATCCAAAATGCCATGCAATCTTTACACGAGGCTTCCAGTGAAAAGAAGACATATCAGCATCAAGTGAGTGAACAGGGGGATATTAAAGCAACGATCCAGCTTCTCCTTGAGCCAACGACCAGCCCAAGAATGCAGCGTCGGGGGAGCATCGAAGGAGATGTGAAAACATCCATAAAATCACTCTATGAGGGACAGGAAACAACAATGATCGAAAAAGAGGAAGTGGTGAAAGGGGACGTTCAAGGGGCGATAAAGTGCCTGATGCAAAGAAAACAGTATTCAAAGCCAAAGCGCGGGCACTCAAAAGCAAAGGCTCCCCAGAAAAATCCACTAACTACCGGTATAAATCAAGTGACACACGAGCGCTTACTTGAAGAAAATCGAAAGAGCATAACAGGCACTTCAGACGTTGCTGTAAAAAACCTCTCTCAAAGGTGTGAGTCGCAAAAGCACAATGAAAACAAGCTCCTGAAAACACAGGTAATTACCAATGAGGCCTCTGTGACTGCATCCAAAGCAGACAATACTGCTGGGGCCTTTCAACAAAAGAACATAAAAGAAGAAAAGCCCAATATGCTGCCCCAACAGAAAACACAATCCGCCAAGGCCATTATGACAAAGACTAAACAAACATCTAATTATGAGCACGCAAATGCTAAAACAGCTGACGCGAGTACAATTAAAGAGGTACACAACTCATTACAGACAAACGTTTCCAACAAGCAAATAACCAAAACGAAGACGGTTCAACAGTCCAACATCGTGCACCAAACGGTCTCTCATCAACAAAATGTCATCATAACTGAGCATGCAACTCAAAAGCAAACAGAGAACCAGGCTTTGGCACAAATGAAAAGCTTCAAAAACATGAAGAGTACCTCTAATAATCTGGACATGGTGACGCGAGGCATGCCTAAAAAGGGTAAGCCGGAAATTCATTTCCCGCCACCTCCCTCATCACCACCTCCTCGTTCTGAGTCTGAGCTTTCCCTCCCTCCACCTCCATCTCCCGTTCTGGAAAGCCCAGCATCCGGCTTGTCCCGAGCTGCCGCCGCAACCCAGGAAAGTGACCTTCCACCACCGCCGCCGCCACCTCCTGTTGAAAGTGGAAAATCTGGCCCAGAATTTTTTCCACCTCCTCCTCCAACTTCCTGCTCTGGTCAAGATTTCCTTCCTCCCCCACCTTCACAAGAAGAACTTAATGCAATGCCTTTGCCTCCTGCTGCAAATCCAGGGAAGCCCGTCGGTAAACCTTTGTTTAAAGTGCCCAAAGAACCAGAGGCACAAAGGCCTGTGCCTGTGCCTGTTAAACCAAAATGGCAAAGAAACATTCAGAGTCCATTGCAACGTCCCACTCAGCTTCACCTTCAACAAGAAAAACCTACAACAGCACCCCTCGGAGAGGTCAAAGTTCAGGAAAGTTTCATAGAAGCAAGACAGCAGGATGCACACAAGCATGTTGAGACAGTCAAAAAAATACCCAAACTCCCATCTGCAAAACTGATGCAAAACCCAAGCCCACAGCCACCCAAAAAAGTATATCCTCCACCCATGAAGTTGCCACCGCCCCCTGAGCCAGTTGCTGCGCCAAAGCCGAGGCCATACGCTAGCAAATTTAAAACCCCCCTCATGCTCGCAGAAGAAAAATTCCGTCAGCAGAGAATGGAAAATGAGGACACGGGGACAAGCACAGTCACAACTCCCATCTCTCCTCCAGTGAACATACAACCCCCCGCCAATGTTGACACTTTGCAGTTTTCCACATTAAGTGGGACTGAAAAAGTAGAGACTACAGAAGCACCCAAAGCAAAAGTACAAGTTCCCAAAGAAGAAACTTCAGTGCAACAAACAACTACCAAGAAAATCCCATCTCAGATTCCTCTGGGCAAGCCCTTGATCTCTGTTGCAAATAAGAAAGTAGCCCCAGTGTATTCCAAAAACTCTTTAGACAACCAACAATTTTCTAGTAAGAACTCTGAAAAATTACTTTCCTCAAAAGTCAGCGTGTCAAATCAAGCTGCACCCGTACTCAAGACTCAACCTGAACACAAAACCTCAAATGTCCATTCATGCGTTAATGTCACCTCTTCAGTCAGTGAGCAGCAGCAGGTCATTAAGAAGTCCACAGCCGCTATTATTGATGTCACACACCATGGTCTATCTCAAGAAAATACACATGTCCAAGGGCAGGCTGCAGTAACGGTGCAAGCTGAAGATGTGAAAAATGCCAATGAGATCGTGACAAAAGAAGGAAAAATGCCTCCTTCTCAACCCACAAAAATCCCCAAGGTAACGCCAAGTTTCAAGGTGAGAACCTTTAAGATGCCTGCTGAGAAAAAAGATGACAAATGTGACACTTCAGGACAAATCCATGCAATGAAAAGCGAAACGCTCTTACAGCAGCAGGCAAGCAATGCGTCACAGAGGAGTGAAACAAAATCGACCCAGGAAAGCACCCATGTGACATCATCAACGAGAGAATTTCTAACAAAAGACAACAGAAATTTGGGGTCAGCTAAGGAAGAAAGTTACATGAAATCTGTGCAAGGGAATAAAGCCAAAGAAACACAACCACTTGAAGTCACTGTTTTGATGCCCGAGAAGTCTAAGACAACATCTGTCTCCCAAGTTCAGCAGAGCACGAGGACACAGCAAGTCCAAAGACAGCAGGAGACGGTTGTGACAGAGAAGGTGGTCCAGCATAGCAGTCAGAGGCAAGAAGCTGCTCATACGCAACAAAAGCAAATCAAACAAGAAGCTCCAGAAATAATAAAAACACAGACAACAGCGGCAAAGTCAAAAAGTGACACATCGGTGAAAATGACTCATGTGGACCAGGCCCGTTCAGAAGAAATGCCACAAGTGGAGAAATGTCACCTCTTGCAGAATCTCCTCACTCAAATGAAAGAGTTTGAGGGCACACCAAGTAAGATTGAACCCACCGTTGTCGGCATGATTATAAGTGATCTCCCTGACTGGCTGGTGGGATCAGAGCAAAGAAAGAATTTAAGTGGAATTGCTAAACAGTCAGGTAAGAAAAAGTTGAAAGACATGATAGCCTTTTTGAAGAACATTATCCAAGTTAAGCTCACAAATCTAGAGGAGATACTGACAGCAGTGGAAATGAAAGCAAAAGAGTTCCCTCCCCCGCCACCCCCAGTGCCTCCAAAACCAGACCAGAAGGTCATAAGTGGCATGACGACAAAGTTCTCTAAAATCAGCATCGGTTCGTCCAAAACTGAAAAGAAAGGACCACAAGAAAAAAAGAGCAAAGTGCAACAGGAGCTGAGTGAGGCAGCAGATCAGAGAGTCCACTCCCCATTGGCCAGCATCCGCACCCCGTCCCCTACCTTCATTAGCATCGAATCCAGAAGGATAGAGTCACCGCTCAGAGGCACTCCGTCACCACCGCCTTACAAGTCTGTCGGGACGCCTCCCTCTCCAGCTCGAAAGCGGTACACCACCACATCAACCTTCCGGGCCACGCCATCTCCCACCATGAGCCGCTCTGAGAAGATGATGAAATTGAAAGACACTACCTCAAAGGATTCTTGCACCCCCACTCCTCCACCTACCATGGCCTCGGCAGAGTTGTTTGTGGATTGCGTAGGGCGATCGTCTCCGTGTCTCAGCCAGCCGGTATCGATAAATGTGGCAGAACTGGGCGACTCCATGATGACAGTCAAAGACAAAAAGTGTTTCTTTGAGGAGGCCCGGAAAGCAGAAGTAAGCAAGTCGTGCCTTCGGAAGGATCCGATCGATATCCCTGAACGTCTCGAAGCTGATACGGAGGAGAGTGCTCAGGTTTTGACTGCAGATATCCTGAAAGAGGACCTGCCAAAAGTGGACATGTCGAAGCTGGTCAATAAATTTGAGTCTCCGAAAGCAGCGGTCTACTCCAGGAAAGAGCCAATAGTGATTGCAGAGAGGCTGGGTAGTGACACTGAAGACGCAGAGGCCGACCAACGCGCCCTACGAACGGAAGAAGTGGCGACATTCAACGTCAAAGCGATAAAAAACGTTTTTGAAAGTGGCGAGCACAGTTCTCAAGCGGCTCGAGATCTACGAGAACAAATTGAAAAAAGAGAAGCGGACTTTTCCCACTCCAAGCCAGTGGATCAATCTGAAACATCCTCACACTTCTGTAGCATTGATGACTTTGGGAACATGATGAGGAGCGAGGTGCATTCTGAGAGCTCGGGGAGCTCAGTGACCCGAGGCAACCCTCCATCCTACGCTGATGTCGTAAGAGGCAGAGTTGCAACACTTGCTGTGCCCTCCGATGCTTCTGCTGAGGAGCTACTGCGAAACCTCCAGCAATCTTGGGCTGAGAGCCAAGGAGGCTTCCAGAATGTGGGCTTCAGCGTCACGGAGCAGAGGAGTTCACAGACTGTCACACATCAGCAGGAGACTGTTGTGATGGGTAATGCGAGCATTGCCGCATGACGACACTAAACAAGCTTGATGGTGTGTTTTGGTTTGTAACACTTTAAGACGTATACATCCTGTGAAAAGAAAGATTTGATTAATCAACTATCTGTCATTATTGTCCTAACCCTGCTTTGTGATTGTTGTCATTTTGAGCAGTTTACAGGTGCAGTGATTCAAGCAATTTCACACCTCATATTTATAGTGCACATTGTTTGCTCATGCCACCTGGTGTGATTCTAGCGATAGCACTAACATATCGAAATAATATTACTCATACATTGTGTGGCGTTGTCTCCAATAAGAAGAAAGCAAGCATTGAGTTTAAAACAGCTGCGGATGAGAGATTTGGTACCCAATTCACCCCTTGCCACTATCACGTTGCAATTTTATCAACTGTCTACAAATACGATGTGTCAACATTCTTTCGGCGTATCGTGCTGCTCTTTTCCATGCACCAGCAAACAGTTTTTCCGCTGTCATCCTGCATCTCAGAGCAGAGCAATTACATTTCTCCAGAAGATAATGTGAAATAAAACAATATGTGAAGGCATGTACTCGTGAGTGCTTAGCAAATACCACCAGAATGATAACACTTTCCACGGCTTCAAAAGCACAATCACTTGCCCAATTGACTTTGTTCTAAGCCTTTCTCGGGTCGAAAATCTGAAACACAGAGTGAATTATGGTCACGCTGAAAAAAAAACATTATATAATGTACCGCATGGATGCTGTGAGTGTTTTGAAGCATTGCTTGTGAACCAAAGCAATTGGCTAAAAAAAATTGTTAGCAAACCGATTTGTGAACTGAAGTTCCACCATTAATGATTATGACCTTCTTGTTATGCTAGCCACAATTACAACAATGATACTGCAAGAATGTTTGAAATAATTGCATCATGGTATTGCTGCATCGGGTAACAAGATTGTGTAGTCCAGCTGCTCAATATATTTATTTTTGTGGTTGTAGTTTGCAGACATGTAGAACTGTTTAAAATTGTTCACATGTCACAATATAATGCGATGTGGTTGAACACCCTTGTAAACAATGACCACAATAACAAACATTTTTGAGTTGGTGTGTTAACTTTATTAACGTGTTTGTTTTGTTTTTAGATTTTTGACACAGCTCATTGCATGTCATTGCCACTTGGACAATGTTCTTTAAGCTGCATGCTGTTGAGAAGGTATGTTCATGCAAGTTCAAATGGCCTCTTCTTTTTGTGCAGAAGATTCAAGTTCCAGATTCCGAACTGTGCACGGTGTGTCGGAAGAGGGTGTACCCCATGGAAGCTCTGATTGCAGACAAGCAAAACTTCCATAAAACCTGTTTTCGTTGTGACCACTGTCGAGGCAAACTAAGGTGAAGTGAAACAAATTGTTTTTTTTTTTTTTCTCCAAGAGTTTACCTGCTTTTTGTGCTTCTTCTTTCACAGTCTTGGCAACTACGCATCTCTCCATGGACGAATGTATTGCACGCCACACTACAAGCAACTCTTTAAGGCCAAGGGAAATTATGACGAAGGATTTGGACAGAAACCTCTCAAAGAACGATGGAATAACAACCCAAAGGTTTCAGTTGAAAAGACGGTTATCAAATCATCCTTGCCGGAAAAGAAAGTGAAACATTCCAAATGTTCCACTACACAGAGCAAATTTATTTATCGGGATTGTGACAAAAGCTCAACCGGGAATGGAAAAAACAAATCCACAAGTAAGATTTCTGTTGTGTGGCCTCCTCAGGCTGATTCCCCAAAGAGATCCTTCACTATCGAGGAAGAGCTGAAGTTGATGAAGCCGTCATGGCCCCCGGCAGAGGGTTCAGTGCAAGAAAAAGAAGTCACTCAGTCATTTAAGCCTGCAGTGAAAATGGGTGGCATCCCCCCTGCTGAAACTCAAAATATACTCGAGGAGAGAGAGCAAGGAAGCGCTTATTTAACCTCCAACATGAGAACAAAAGAGGAGCCTGCAGTTGAGGCTTTCATTTGTCCTGCCTTTGGCTGTCAGGAAGCAGCGGGTGAGCGTGCCAGCCAGGAAGCGAACAACAGTTCCTGCGACTATTTGCCTCCGCTAGACTCAGTTGTGGAGTCGGAAGTCAGGGAGCAAAGAGAAGAGATTTTGGATGAATTTGTAAAGAGTGTGATGGAGGAGGAAGAAAAAGAAATGATGGAGGAAGTGACAGGAAATAACAGCGATTATGCGACAGGTAAAAATATGGGTACGGTTGAGGAGGAGTTACAGGTGAGCTCACCAGAGGTGGAAACCCTCAATTTAAACATCAACAATAACAACAGTAGTCTGCTGCTTGACCATCACGTCTCGTTGCAAGGGTTGACAGAGGATGAGGAAAAGGGCTTTCAGTCCGACCCTTTGACAGACGCAAGTAGAACTGCTTTCCGAGCTGACTGCGGTGATGAACAAAACTGGATGCCAGCTGAAGTGCTACAATTGGCACAAAGGGATGACGCCTTTGTGCCAGCTGCTGCCAAATGTGCTGAGGCCACAGAATCAGATCCAGACGTTTTCACACATTTTCCAGAAGAGAAAGCCAAGGGAACTTTTTCTTACAAGAAGACAGTGGCTGAGCCCACTATTAGCACGTCCAGCTTCCTGGAGGACGTTTTTGCCGGTCTCAGTACCAGTGGCTCCACTCTGCTCTCCGACTTGGAATTTGACATCTTTGGGGAATCGGCCGGGGAGAGGCCTCCGCTGACAGCGCTGGACGATCTTTTGGATTTGGGACGAGAGCGGAAACAAAAAGGCGACCGGGCAGATGATGAGAGAAGAAAGGACGGGAGCGGCCACGACGCTTCTCTGTGGGCCCCTGACGAAACTCTGACAGCAGAGGAACAGATCAAGAGGAACCGCTATTATGACGATGATAGCGACGATTATTGAATGCCAACCATTACAGTGCAAAATCAGAATCACACAGCATCGACCCCTCTCAGTTACTATACACGTCCATGGAGAGATGAACTGCTTTCATTTAAGCTTTCTGCAGTTTTAGCAAAGATGAGCTGCACCTGGTGTGCACAATAACATGAATATTTGCTCTTGCACAGAATTCACTTATGACTTGCTGAAATTATATTTGCAATAACACATTTCACATAGATAGCTTTCCCTGAAAAGGATTGCTTGAATGAATATATCTGAAAAAAATTCCCCTTTTTTTCCATTTATTGTCTGCATTTTGGGTGAAATAAAGCTTCATGAACTCAACGGTTTATGACTTTTTAATGAGTAAGTGCAGCGAGAAATGAGAGCAGCACTGGCGCTGGGGTGTTTGATATACACTCACACGCATAAGAGGCAAGAGGGGATCTCTTTGGAGAGAGGTATATTGATTTTCACTGATACAGAAAGACTGCGTATGACTACGTTTCCCATTTAGTTACTGCTTCCTCTTACAAAAAAGAAATTATGGTACTACGTGTATTTACACCTTGGCTAAAACATCTGGTTTTAGAAAACAGATTCTGAGGAAGTGGGTTAAAAAAAAATCTTATTTTTTTTCCATTATTAACGAAATTTACATAGTAGAGGGCATGAGGACTAAAATACGTAATGCCCACAGGAGCAAAACAGAAAAGATAAGATCTTTTCGGAGCAGGGGGCAGAGAGCTTGTAGGTTTTACTTAGCATTAGAACAGCGAAGCAGTGCTTTTTGTTATAATATACACAGCACTGGTCTGCATAAAAGCTGAATTGGAACACAGGGCCATGATCGTTTGCTCATCCTCTCGCACTCATCTTTTCCTCTTAGAGGCAGCAGAACACTTGTGGAAAGGTGCACAGAGGCACTCATAACAAACAGGGCAACTCTGCTTGTGGAAAAACACAAGTACTGCTTGCTGCATATTTTTATTTTTTGCACATTGCAGTCAATCGCAGTTATGGGAGTCCCAATTAGGAAATAGCAAATTACAAGTATTCTATATAGTTTCTACAAATGTTTGGGAAAACCAACAAGGAAGTGAGCACAAATTACAAGCAGAAATCAAGGACTTGGTTGGAGGAGGGTTGGTTGGTTGGTTTCTTGTTAAAAGCAAACAAGCTAACTTACTGTAGGTAAAAATTTGGCAGTCTGATTCTCACAACTGATTTCTCACAAGCGAAAAAAAAAGTGAGCCATAGCAGTTTGCACTTTGTACTTCATGAAATAGAGTTTCAACTTGACATTAACACCTGTCAACATGCCATATGTGGGTGAATTTGAGGTTCAGGTGAAAAAATATAATAATAATAATACTAATTATATATATATATATTTTCTTCACAAGTCATTATAAAATCACATTTGATGGGATTTGTCTCCAAAAAACACAGCTTCTGTGCAAGTGGAGAGGAATTAGCTGTGAGTTAAGTGAAGTTGACGTCGCCAGCTAAAACGGGTTCAACGGGGATACATGGATGTTTGAAATATTGTCGCTTTTTGTCCAGATGCCATCACCAGAACTGTCAATCATTTCCACTCGCTCCATTGCTTCAAAGTCAGCTTCGGTTCTGCACAACACAGCATCACCCGCCTACCAAGGTTCGTCCCCCTCGGTCCCGAGACCGAAGGAGATTGGTTACTATCGCTCCACTCGCGATCATCTGGTTGGGCGGCTGCTGTCCTCTCGCCGGTTGCAGGCTGCCCTCAAGAGCGTGCAGCGCGAGGTACTGAACGCCAGTACACCAAAACAGATGTCGGAGAGCAATTCATCGACAAGCTGAACAACGAAACCGTAGATCACCGGTATGTGCACGGAAATTCTCCTAATAACGCGCGCGTTGTTCTGCTCTGTGCTTGCGTATCTTGCGTGCGTGCATGTGTTTTTAAGCACTCATATTACGCTGCAGGTGCGCTTGGTGTCATCGGAACTGATGAAGGAAGTGAGCTTTATTGTTTTTTCTTGCAGCCTCTAATGAAAATAGATTTCACATTTGGACAATTATTATGGATTTACAACAGTTGCATTTTGACTTTGCATTAGTTACTGAACCAGTGGTGCGCGCACGGTTATTGCTGCGCTGGTTCGTTATAAGTGTGAACGTGACGTTTGAAGCGCATGCCATCATCTAGTGATAAGAAGCCTCTGCTACTCGCGCTTGTACGTGGGGAACATTGCAGCGATGGAGAACGTCCAGATTAGTGCATTGTGCATTTCATAATACCCAGCCAGCTCTTCATCGCCTAATAACAAGGTTGCATTTGGCTGCAATGTTAGTGAAATCCATCATGCGCATTTTGGTACATAAAAAAGTGCTCAGTTGCTCAGGCGGTATATAAAATAATTACAAATACCACTGTCAGCACACATTCCATGAAAAACTTGAAAATACTTCATTCATGCTTTCTGGTAAATGGCAGAGCCACAGGTGGCGCTGTAACCACGAGCTCTAGGGTCATTTAACATTTCCTTTCATTCCAATTTGTAAAACCCTTAAAATGCTATTTCCTACTCACTACTAAACACAAAGACACTAAATCAAACATTTGAACAGAGAACACAGTGTTCACTATGGCCTTAACACCAACAGCAACGTTCCGTTTCTTTCTTTAAGTTTTTTATTTTTTATTTTTTTTTATTTTTTTTTACAGTTACTCTCAAACGCTGAAAACTATATTTTGCTAAATAATCCAGAGGTTGAGTTTCACAATGCCTGCTTTATATACCGGTAACTTTTTTCATCTAAGTAAAATAAGTTATCACTCAAGCTACCACAAGAGAAAATGACACAATTCTAATTAAGACCATTCACGCCTATAAAATCCTACTGTATTTGTTCGTATTCAGTCTTTTATATTTTGTGTGGAACAGCGATATTCTGGATCGCTGCACTTGTTTTAAATGACATACCGGAATTGATGGCCTGGTGTACTTAAATTAAGCCCCTTGTGTCGCGTTTCTACAAAGCTAACTAAATAGGGCTGTACAATTATTCAGAGTTCGATTACAAATGCGATTATTACACTCTGTGATTAGACAATTGACAATTGTAAAAAGAAGATTAATAATATGCATTATTATCCAGTGTATTATGTTTGTTTATACAAAGAAACCACAGGTGAATTTACATATTTGCACTGTTTTATTGTGGAATCATTAATTTAATACATTTTGTATGGTAAAAAAGGAACTTACATAATGATAGAGTTTCAAAGAGCTAATATGTCATTTTCTTTTTTTGTACCCCAAAATAAATCATCTTTGAATAATCGTGATTTCAGTTATCACCAAATTAATTGTAATTGATCTATTTTTCACAATCGAGCACCCCTATAACTAAACATCTATTTTTGCTTCTATAGCATGAAATAATCATACGGTACCTACCTTGTCCAAAGAACTTTTTTTTCTGCCGAAGGCTGTCATTCAAAATGTCAAATTGCACAGTGGGGAGGCATACAGAAGCAATGGTGCTGTTTTTGTAAGGTCACATTCTTGCTTAGGAGGTTTAATACACTGGCTTGAACTATTTTGAACTATTTCAGGTATGGTGTGATAATGGTCATCCTTCAGAGACCTGACAAAATTAAGGAATTGTACTTTGAGTACAGAAAATCAAAAAATTTCTGTATAAAAGGTTCTTTTAGCCAATTTGTTAGCAAAAGAAAAAGCAAATGATAACAAAACAAAATGTTATATATATTTTTTCCAATATACTCGACTTTGCAGCACTGCAGGCTTTCACTTTGTAGCCGTATGACTCAAGCCTACCACTCACTATCTCTGCTCACTTAATCCTCCCAGATCAATTTAGAGACATGCGCTTTGACACTTTCTTTGACTGGCATTAAAAGATCAAGACACATCATCTTTTCTAGAGCCATGTTGAGGTCAATAAATCAGCATGTTCTAATGACTTGGTATTGTAATAATGCCCGTAGAAAAACAAGCCAGTTTAATAGCACACGGCTCCCAAATTCTCTCATTTGACCCAAATGACCAGATAACTGATGCTGTCTAGAATGACGAGGTCGGATGGAGGTTGTCTCTTTGAATTTCTGAACCATCCCACAGGCCTTCCATTCAATTTGTGGGTCATGACACTTGGTAATTTAATCTCAATTAGGCCGCTACCTGGTACACACCAAGGACTTCATATAAAGGAGATGGGAATTAGGTTCACCAAAGGCCAGTAGAGGAGATGAAGAGATTCTTTTATTTTCATAAGAAAAATGTCACTCATGCTGCAAGAAACGCTCTCATTCCAGTTTATGACCAACTACAGTATTTCCCATCACATTACACTCGTTTGTAAAAACACCTCTGCACTCCCTTCGGTATTCACCTAATGTGTTCGCTTATTCATCCCTCATATGGGGCTTACATGTGAAGGCATTCTTCTTCTTCCTGTCAAGATTTACTGGCCAAACATGACAGAGAATATATATTTTCACTTCAAGGGTGGGAAATTGAAATAAGAAAGTTTTTTCTTTTGCGGCCAAATTGGTTTTACCTCGGGCACAAACATAATTTCCAAATTAATACATATAAACAATGCATTTTCATACAGGAAGTGTCTGGAATTCAATTTATTGGTTCAAGGCGACCCTCCCAGATGCAATAAAATGCCTGTGACATTGATGAATGGGGCTTGTGAAGTACACGATAGGATGTAGTATTTCAAACCAGCGGATTGAATTGCAATATACAATGTTGACGCAGATTTTTTTGCTTTTGATGCGCCTTCTCTTGTCAACAATGTTCAAAGGGAAAATCAGTCAGTTTGTTGGTTGTTACACTGGCAGTGTTGGTGCCTTCAGGGAGATTCACAAATGTCAGTGTTGCTTTTTGTGCATCTCCCGGGGAAGCTATGTTTTATTAGGGCCTTTAGTTTTCTTTCACCCTTTACATTATACATGTAAATAGACAGTTATAGGTACTGAATTGCAATTGGGCACTGCGATCTCACAGTGGGCATTTCATTCTTCCTTTAAAGGATTAATAATGCTGTTTTAATTTTCACTCTCGGGCAAATGTCAGACAGTCCCAGCCCACACTTGTCTGGAAAAGAAGTATAAAACACACAAGGGTTGGGAAATTGACTCATTGCAGCGGCCAAATTGATAGATATAAGCAATACTGTTGGTTGCAATAATCTTAGTGTCAGCATTGCAGACCACCAGGAAGCCGTGATAAAAAATTAATGACAAAATAAGCATCTCAATTACATTCAAATTGATCCATACAATGGATTAAATGCTCAGCCTGGCTCACATGCACAATGAGTCCGGTCCATCCTCTGACAATCAGATTTTAAGACGGTGGTGTGTAAAATGTACTTTAATTTTTGATGTGTGGATTATTTTAATGAAAGCCCAATACAGAAATGGTTATTAAAACACAGAGAAACAGGAACAAAAAAAATGCACACTATGTTCTCTCAAGAGGTTCCTTTCTCGACTCCGCTCTTACAGCTTGTACGTGTTGTCTTGTCTGTTAGGGTTAGGCAGAGGTCATTGGTCCTTGAGGTGCTATTATATAGAAATGATTAATCAATATTCTGAGCGGGGAGCCTTTAATAGGACAATATGCCTCCACAAGGCAAAGGTTATATTGCCCCTGGAACTTGAACAATGGACCTCAGGGAGGGGGCATAGTAGAGTCAACAAAAAGTCATCACATGCTTTTTCTTGCTTGACCTTCTCATTGAATAATGAACAGTCAACTGCAATCTACAGTGTATTCATGCATGCCTGCTTTTTACTGTAATTACCGCAAGCGGTCTTCACGATGGTGTCATCTCTTAAAAGGTTCGGAGGCTCTGGCACTACTATATTTATTTTGTCCTCTTTGAGGGTATTTTATTTTGAAGAGCTCTGTACAAGACTTGCGCAGTGAAGCTTAACTTACAAGTCCAAATTATTCAACCCCCATTTCACATTTGCTGTAAACGGCTCAATTATGATTATTTAATGGCCTTAAATTACACCAGTGGTTATCTGTATGCCTTTGGTCAATTGCTACAGCTTACTTTGACAGCAGTAATATTAATCACAATAAAAAACTAAATAATTTACATACAGTTTATAACATTTTCTGTCTGTCTGTCCATTTTCTTTTTTTTTTTCTTTTTCTGCTGAGCACATTAGAGATGAAACCGTATCTAAATTTCACATTGACATTTATATTGACCAAAAATATCAGTAATAATAATAACAGTATTTTGTGCATTGAACAACAAGGAAAAAAAACAATAATCCCTTTATTTGATATCCCGCATATTAAGGTCACAGGTCAGCTGGAGCCTATCAAAAAGGTGATTATAATTGTGATTATAAAAAATTGATCCAATAGCTGCATTGTTTGTAGAACACAGTGCCCAGTCCCAGTGGGTTTATGACGTGACTCCCTGTTGGGTTCCAACTTTTATTTTCCACCAAACATTGCTGTTGTTTGGTGTCAAAGCTGCGATTGTTGTTGCGATGGCTCAGAATGGGAGTCATGGGAGTCTTTACAGTGAATGCAGCCATGCAAAGATCTAGCGGTCATTTTGTTACGTGGCCTCTCCTTGGCTTCTTACTGCTCCCACGCAGGCTAGCATCTCCAACTCCCGCAGCTGTTGGCTGCTGGCACCTTCGCAATTTGTGCACAAGGCTCGGAGCAAAGCCTGCTGAGTTCCCTTCCTGCTTTGCCAAGACTGTGACAAAGTCCCTCCGAGCCTCTGTTATTGAATTTGGGCTGAGATTTCCTTCGCCAAGCTGACTCTTTTTTTCAAGCAGTTGAGCAGCTTGGTGTTATAGTGGTTAAATATTTATGGCAATGTACTTTGGGAAAAACTGAATAATTGGAGTTTTCCAGCTCCAATATTTGTCATAAAGTGTGCAAACAAAATCCTCTCGCTCTTGCTAATATCAGCATCTTGCATGCTTGTGTATCTTGCTGGAGGTGATGACAATTTTTATTTGCAGTGTTATCAATAGGGCCAGACTGATGATTCAGCCAATACATTACTACTCGAAAACAAAAAAATAGGCAGATTTTGACAGGGGCTGATATTTCATTAACACTGTAGAAAATGACACAGGTAATTAAATTCAAATTTCACTCAATGCAGGAAATGACAAAAATAATAATATTAACAGAGCCACCACCCACCCTCTCCAAAAATATCAGGTATTTGCAGATTTTTTTTCTTCTGTTGTAAAGTTAAATTAACACTAAAACCTGCCTGTAATTCATATCTTCATTGCATGATTAAGGAAGCAAACAAAGTTATTTCAGTCATTTAAATGAATCTCCTGATTGTTTGTGTTAATTTGATCAGAGTTGGCATTAAAAACTTTAAATTGGTTGGGCTATAGTTAACTGTATTCCATGGGGCCTTTATTATTCTCTTGTCAATTTAATTACTGGAATTTATACCTCTAGGTGCCATATTTGGATTCTAAACTTTTCTACCTCAATACTTTAGAGCCATTTGATTTTAAAGTAATGAGGTGCACTCCCTCACATTAGCCACAGACTAATCAAACTTTAAATGACTGTTGATCACATAAAATGGATGTTAGACTTAAGTATGTGTTCAGTCGTGCTGAACGTGCTCCTGGCTACCAGCAAGCAATTTATAAAACGTCTCAATCAGGGTAGTTTTCATTTGCTCAAAGTTGATATACTGCAAGTGTGAGTCATTCAGCTTGTGTACACACAGTGTGTGTATTTTTATGTCATTTATTATTGCAGCCTAGCTTTTTTGTATTGAGTAAATAATAAAACACAGACTGAAGTTTGACCCCCAGTCATCAAACACAAAGTATTTTCCTGCCTTGCAAAATATCAAAAGCTGTACGTAATCTCCGTGACTGTGCAGCAGATTTTCATCAGAATTCGCTCTCAACAAGTATGCAACCCTCTATGGACCCATTACATATTTCATGTGTTTGACTTCTTGGCCTAATTATAGCGCACACGCACAAACACCATGCAGAGCACCATTAATCCTGGCCTAACAAGATGTAACACCAGTGATTTCATACTAGAGTGGTTTGATACTTTTGATGCATGTTTTGGCATTGTTACCCAATGCAAATTTAACATTTGCTCCTCTTCTTTATGTCTCCCGAAGTGACTCAAATTGATTTTCCCTGTAGGCAGGTTACACTGGATTGCAATTTATGAACTCTATTTTATCCCAGGCAGTTCGGTTTATTATGGACGGATCAAACAGCTGAGCTGTGGATCTTGACCAGAACTGTAGTTATTATTGTCATAATTAATGTAAGATAATTTTAATATGTACATGTAATATAATAATATATTATACTGAGAAATAAGATTTGAAACTGAAAAATGAAAAATGTGAATCTGAAAATGTAAATTATGCACCTGAAAAAATAAGACCTCAAATCTCGAAATATAAATGGAAGCAAAAAGTGAACATAAATAGTTTATTCAAAATATTACCCCAAAAAAGCAGAATTATTTTCAACCCAAAAAATGTTTCATACAAGTATTTTTGTTTTGAATACATTGATTTATTTTTCAATATTCAAGTTCAACAGATTTATTTTCAGTTTCAAGTTTTATCTAATTCAAGCACAAAACCTTTGACCCCAATCTAACTATAAATTACCATTAATTTATGCTCACAGTGTTATTATTTGTGATTAGTTTTCCCCAGGTTTTAGCGCTTAATATTTCTTGAGAAGGGCCAGAGTTATTCAATATTCCCTTCTTCCAAGGACTTCACTGCTTGAATTTTTATTTTGTTCTCAAGTAGTGATTGAAAAAGAAGAACAATCATGCGTTCCTCTTCAGAGCTTTATTTAACTTGCTTACATAAATGCTGATGGAAACATATCAACATCTTGCTTGAACTAAAATCTGCAAACAGGGACTGAAATGGTACCTCGCCAAAAACCTAAGAATCACCAGAAGTTGCTCAAATAAAATTGACCAAAGAAGTTTTTTTTAATTCTTATTAATGCAAATATCAAGATGTGCTTCATAGGAAAGTCTCATTTCAAATATCGACACTTAACACAAATAAACTTTGTTAAACAGTATCAAATATACATGTCAGTGTATGTACATAGAGTATATATTTATGCATTCACTGCATATGAATGAGAAAAAAACTTTCACTTGATTTTTTAATGAATATTAGTGAATATTTGTGTCAGTTTATTCCACCTATTGTGACTAAAATGCCCCTTATTTCTCCATAATGGTACACAACATTTTCAGCTGTAATAAGTAGTTGTCCATCAGGTCCAGCAGCCACTGCATTAAGGATAATTAAAACAATAAATCTTATTTGATTGAGATTGATTCATCTGACATAGGTCACCTAGGCGTAGGATATGTAATTTGTGGATGGTCTATAAAATAGACATACGTCACCCTCGGACATGTAAATTATAGACAGTCCCTAATACCGACAATGAGATCATAAACATAAAACGTCCGGCCAAATTTTTCCTTGCCATTACACTGCATCTTAACCTATTTGACTGCATTCGATGCCATCCATTGTTGATACCGACAATCCATTATCGTCAAGCAGTCATGTTCATTTAATTGAACCTATCGTTGCGGCTTGCGTG
The DNA here is from genome assembly GCF_024217435.2 of Syngnathus scovelli. Classification (NCBI taxonomy): domain Eukaryota; kingdom Metazoa; phylum Chordata; class Actinopteri; order Syngnathiformes; family Syngnathidae; genus Syngnathus; species Syngnathus scovelli. The sequence continues at coordinate 6,575,083 of NC_090848.1, forward strand.
TGTCTCAGCTCTTTAGACTGCCCCAAATTTTGGACGAGGGACGGTATCCTGTGCAACACCAACGTGCCCATAAAGCGTACTTTTCATATCTTCTTTCTTTCTTTCTTTCTTTCTTTCTTTCTTTCTTTCTTTCTTTCTTTCTTTCTTTCTTTCTTTCTTTCTTTCTTTCTTTCTTTCTTTCTTTCTTTCTTTCTTTCTTTCTTTCTTTCTTTCTATTGTTCAACCACAGCAGGAGTGTCATTTTCAAGTAATTCTGAATGATTGCAAGCATTGCTAAAAGTGTGTTTGTTTTTGCTCAAATCGAAAAATTGCAGAAAAGGGGCTGCAATAAAAAAAACAAGCTCTCATCTTCCCCTTGAGCACTTTTGATTGTAAAGCACTTTGGTGGTTTGATTAGTGTAATCATTTCTTGGAATGTGTTTGTTCTTAAACATTAGGAAGTTTGCGTTCCGTAATCCAAATTAGCCACTTTCTTTGCAGAGAGGTTTGTGAATATTTTATACATTGATTTTTAACCTCGACCCTTGCACTGAAATAGCTGTCACGGAATGGAGTCATACTTTGCAAAGAACAGACTACAGTTTGACAAGGATGACTTATCACAAGGTCCATTGGTAGAAATCCCTTGGCGCTCCAGTTACTTCAGAAATGTCTGTCTTAGTGTACTGCCCTCACGGGAAAACCAATGTAACATCAATGTGCAACGGTTCGTTCTGGTGAGATATGCCACGTGTCTTCTTCAATATGTAAAGTTCATGCATTTTTTAAGAAGTGGTTGATTACCTCCTCTGGATGAGTTTTCATATTTAATCAGCTGTAGGCTGTGGGTTTTCCCCATTAATATTCAGTATATCTACATGACACACGTATTTACATGTCTGATGTTTTTACTTTGAAGTTTTCAGATAGAGTATTGCGTAACAGTGTGACCATATACAAATCCTAATTCCAGTGGAGTTGGCACATTCTGGATAATGTAAATAAAAAGAGAGCACATCCATCCCAATCCTTTTTAATTTAGATTCAATTAAATTCATTACAAAGATGTTAATGTTCAGTCGTTATTGTTTTGTTGTTGTTGCAAATATTCAGTCATTTTGTAATATGATGGCTGCAACACGTTCTAAAAAAGCTGGGACAAGGGCATGTTTATCATTTTGTTATCATTTCTCCTTTTAACAATTCTTAATTAAGCGTTGGGGAACTGATGATATTATGTGAAGATGTTTTACATGGGTGGATTTTTCCCCCCCTCCATTCTTGCTAGACGTAGCTTCAGCTGTTTAAGATTCCAGGGTTATCGTGTTTGGCTCTTCACACAATTTCAATGGGAGACAGAAACCCACATTGTCACGTGTGCATGCATGGTAGAGATTAAAAAGTATTTGCGAATATAGTGACGACCTGTGTGAACTGAATGATTTTCTGAAGTGTTCCTGAGCCAAGGTGAAAATATCCTTTGTAATCATAAGATGCTGTTTTTTTTTTTTAATGCAGTGCTGCGTGAGGGATCAAAGGTCATGGTCAAAGTTGTTTTTTTTGGGCTTGCTACTTACGTGCATAGATTACTCATGATTCTCTGAATCTTTTGAGGACATAGAGTCTATAATATAGACCATCGATAATTAAATCCCAACATTTTTTCTATTGTACCCTGAGAAAGGTTATTCTTAAACTATTGGACTACTTGCTCATGCAGTTGTTCACCAAGTTCGAGTGAACCGCTGAACCTTTCCCTTTTGTCCTTTTGTACTCCATCATGCCATTCTTCTCTTTCCAATTTACCTTTGCACCTGGTTTCAAATGTTTTTATTTTATTTATTTTATTTATTTTATTTAACGTTCCTCAACTTTCTCACTCGGGTGGCACGGTGGAGCACTGGTTACCACGTTCACCTCACAATGCAGAGGTTGCGGCTTCGATTCTGTCTCCTGTTTGGGGTTTGCATGTTTGGAGTTTTGCTACAGTGGAGTGTTTGGGGAAGCGTGTTTTGAAAAGTCAGATACGTGTGTTCCCTTACTGCCACAGTGTAATAAAACGAGCTGATGATGTTTCTGACCCTGCCATGCAAGAACATCGGGCCACGTTATAACATCTTCCTCCCACTCTTATTCTCATAGGCATGCTTGCTGTCCATCTTTACAATTACTCTGCTTGTGTGTAGGTACTTATTATTAATATCTTGCAACTTGATTACATCACCAGGTAGTTGGATCACTCAAGTTGAGTATACCGGTTACAAATGCCAACATGAATAAGGACACGCATGTACCTCATACATGACAAGAATGACTAAAGAACCAAATTTCAGAGCACAAAAAATGAAATAACAGAATAGCCTCATCGTCACCTTTCTTCAATTCTTTTTCTCACTTTGAGGGAGTGGATGCTGAAGTACATTTGTACTTGCTGACTTTGCTCTTATCAATCACCCCAAACAAAAAAATACCCCCCCCCCCCCCCCTCCTTATTGTAAGGATTTAAATAGTAAAGAATACAGTGTGCCTGATGCATTAAAATTCCTTGATTGGTTTAAGTGAATATTCTGACCTGACCTGGCCAGGCCAGCATATGTTGTTACATGATGGCCCCGATAACAGTCCTAATTCTGCCACTTCTGTCTTTGTATTGGTTCCACTTGCCATGTTGGATTCCTTCTGCTTCTGACACAGAATTTGAGTGCTTTTGCTCCGTTTTTTCCCCAAATACTGGTACTGTTAGTGCGTACTTGGTGAAATAGTCTGAATTCACCAGCAGGCGACGCGTTAATCTCAAAAGCCCTGCACTTATTACAAGCACCTTCTAATAAAAGCAAGGCTGTAGGAATTAAATCACGCTCTCACTAGTGTAACCGCAATTCCTCAACTCAGCAAAATATATGGACCTTTGTTACTGAAATGACTGTTGGACCGGCAATCCTGTCTCCCTCCCCCCGTTTGCTGCTCTTGCCTCTTCACTCAGCTTTATCATCAGCTGCTGTCCTACATGGCTTATTGCCTTTTCCACTCTCAGCTGTCCACCAGGCTGAAAAGGCCTCCCAGGAAGAGATTAGCTTTCCAATAAGTCGCTGAGCATCCACCTTAGCATTCGGCGCTCCCCAGAGTGAATGCTGATGAGCGCAAGCAGGACTCTGTAATAAAAGACTTGCAAGTATTTGCCAACCATGAGGCAGGCTTTAGGGCACATTCACAAGGGAAATGATCCCTGCTGTCCATCTTGTATCACCTTTTGTGTGAAAGATAAACAAGCTGTCCATGCTAGCTGAGGACTATGTATACTGTAAATGTTTGTGGAGCTCTATAACTTATCTCTTCTTTCATTTTAAAGTTGTTATTTCTTAGTTTAATTTGAGTTGCAAGTGACAGTGGGGTGCATCTTGGGGGAAAGAAAGATCATTGACCCATCAGTTGGGAAATTCATATAAGCGCTTTGTGACAGCTGCAGCTGTTGCGAAATGCGCTATATGAATAAAGTTGTATTTTATTGTAAATGCAGATAAATCTTTTTCATAATTAACTTAAGAAAAGATATCTTGTAAGGGAATGATGTTTTTATGTTGGTTGTCATTCTGGTTTATAAATAAACCAAGATAATCTGGTTTATTGACAACAAGAGATACTGATTGTTTTGACGAGCTTGTTTAATTTTGTTCTTGTCATCAGTGCATACAATATGGTTAAGATTCCCTAATGCAGACTTCTGAAAATATATATTTAATTCATCATTACTGTGCAGGGTTTTTCTTGGCTCAAATTATTGGCACCATTCTAATCATTCGCACATGAGCATATGTTGGATGCTAAAATTAAAAATATATATATACATATAGTATATATAGTTCACATTTAGGGTTTGTAAACAATGTGGTGACATTATGGTGGAACGGCGTAGCTGGACGCAAAAAGATACAGCGAGCTTATTTAAAAACGCAGGTTAGCATATTTCAAGTCATATTTTGAGTGTTTGTCGGAATGGATGCGAAAAACGGTCATTTGAGTGAATATCTGAGTAAACTCACTCTCCACAATTGTAAATGCTAAAATATAACAATGTGAGTGTGGACTTTGATGCTGTGAGGTCACAAGTGTTGCCAAGTCGACAGGGACAGAAGACATAGATGTACCAAGCACCTCATAAAAGCAGAACTATTGTGCTGATCGTTTTTAAAATAATTTTAACAAGTTGAAGTGGGCAATATGTGCGTATAAATTTTGGTCATAGTTTTCAGAGGTTTAGCGACCTAAAGTAGTTAATGGAGTTATGAGTTAAATCCATCACGTGACCACACTCCTAATTCAAAACAGCTAACCCAAATCAACGTTCCCTGACCAAAGGAATGGCGCAGGGTAGTGCATTTAAAATAGGACATTTTTTGTCATTGTGCACTTGATCAGCTGCCAATCGAAGTGGCTCATCACATTCTCATTTAATGCATTCTGAACAGCAAGCAGAACTCCACGGGCGGATGATTTCAAGCTGGCCAGGGATGTCACAGATCTGTGCTGTCAAGTGGGCACTTGAAGACTGCCTTCTACCCCCATCGTTCATGTCACAGAGTCATTTTGACCAATATTATGCATGAAACATTGTGGGGGGGGGGGGGGGGGGGGTGATATCATGGTGACATGAGACCTTTAAAGAAACACGTTGATACTATACTTGAATAAATTACCTTTTTTTAATGTGAGCATATATTATTTTGGCTGACTCTGCATATTAAATATGAGTCACTGTCACATGCATTTAAAAAGTTAATTCCATATGACAAGCACTCGCATCCACGGATTAAGTCACAGCAACAAGTAGCTTTATGTGATTAAAGTACAACTAACGCTATTGCAAACCATGACTATTTAATTGAGTTCAAGCCGTTCTCGCAGACCTTAAAACAGATTTAGACTTCCATCAAAGTGATGTATCTGCTTTGTGGTGTTGTTTCAGCTATTCTCTCTGTGCTTCACGGTAGTAAAGAATTTGTCAGTCGATTGTTTTCATTTGTGCGCCACAGATTTGCACAGGATGCAAAACTGTTTATGACTATTCTTGTGTCATCAAGAATAAGTTTTCTGCTGTCTGTAGGGCAATTTATTTTGGGGGAGATGAGAGACTTTTGAGTTGCACCTGTCTGCTGCTTCCCACCACTGTTTCATTTGTTGTTAGTGGGGAATGCTATGAAGAGTGGGAGTTGCTGAAACCTGCAATGTTTGGTCCAATTAGTGGAAAAGTCACAGTGATGGGACAAAATTGCACGCTTGTGCCTAATTTGTAGTGATTTGTAAATTGGGTGAATACTGGACGGAATGGATAATAAACATTGTCTGTAGTTACAGTATTATAATGAAATTGATTCGTTCATAATAATTGACTGGAAAGCACAAGAGGTGAGATGCGAAAAAAGGTGCGAGACGTCGACAACGTATCATCTCTGGAATGATGTCTATGCTGTGTGTTTATTCAAGTGGTGATTCAATGAATGTGAGAGTGGCTAATCTTCCTTTGCTTGTGTGACAGTTAGGGTTTGTGTTGAGCGTAATCATGGGCATTTCGTCCAATGTCATTTCAGTTCGTCCGCCTCAGGAACATTCTGTGAACTGAGTATGGAGGATGAGTTTTTACAAAATAAGATGGAAGTGGGTTTTCGTTCTGTAATCGTCACTTAAGTACCGACAAACAGAAACATACCCAGCTTGTATTGTGTGTGTAATCTTCCGATGCAGACCGAATGTGAAATATCATGACCTTTGCTTGTCTTTTGCATGTTAACTATGTTTGTATGCTGGAGTTAGAAGGAGTGCCTTCACTTTGCTTCAAGAGAACAAGAGGAGGAGCAATTCTCCATTAGGAAAGTTTCCACATAACCAGTCAAGCTGCTAAATGCTATTTAGCTCCCATTTTAAACTTAAGGTTGAAAAATGCTTTTCACATTTGTTGAACTATGACTTTTTTTTTTTTTTATGGACTGAACAGTGATGAAATTATTGAACGACAAGGATGGACAGGAACTATATAATGAACACGGACAGAGGGATGAGGACGGGAGGGTTCCCAAATCAGGGATGAATGACAGAGGACGGGACCAGCAAAATTTTGTAAAGTTCTTATTTCTAGTTCAGCGCCTGTGTCAGTACATGATAAATATGAAGCATGTGTGTAGTATTTCACTCAACCCATCCTTGAACACATGTCCCACAAAGGAGAAAGATGCATGCAATGCAAATCCTTGCATTGAGCCTAAAGGGAAATGTGCTTTCGATAGTTTGCAAACATGTTTTATTAAGACTGTGTTAGACTTATAATCATATCAATATAATATCTAGTAGAAGAGTGCTCGTGTGGTTGGTGGGTGGCGAAGAATGCAGGCAAACTGCATGAACTTGTTTTCTTCGAAGTGTTGTGGAACAGCATTGTACCATCGGTGCAGACAGGGAGTATCTGGCGAGAACACCTCAAGGTCGGTGAGAAACGAGAATAACATCACGTCCTGGTGGTCGGGGAAAACCCAACCGCCAGACAGCTGAGGCCGGACACCTGCACTCAGCGATAACACCTAGATGGGGAGGAGATGGCCATCGACCAATCTTCACACAATGTTTTGCATGTTTTAATATTCATATTGTGTTTCTTTAAAACTGGGCAACCCGGAGGAATGTGTCGTCTCTTGTTGTGGGTCACAAGAACGCACGAGTTTTGGTGTGAGGGACCCGGGACCCAGGCGCCTGTATTAGTTCGCTTTGTCAGGAATAAACAATTGGTAAATTCGGTCTGATTGATCTGCTGGTCTTCTCTTTGACAGGACGAACTCACAAAATTGTTAGGTGCGCCAGTGTGTGGATTAGGACATAGCAACTCATGTGTTAAGTGTTGATCGCAATTTGGAGTCAGATCAATAACTAAAATCCGTAGCCTAACAAGCCTTTCTTACCAAAACATGAACAAAAATTCATTTCCTGACTCATTACAAACCAGTTACTTACAATCTGGGCTCAGTTAAGGTTCAATTGAAGCCAGAAATATGAAAACTGAAATAACATGTCTCCTATAAATAAAGACAACAATTCCATTGCGTTATCATGCAGCAAACATTTAATTTATGGTAACAAAAGAACTGCTAAACGGTGAGTCCTCAACACACAAATTCCGGCACGTTTTGCTGATTTTTGATTAATTAAAGACCATGGTTGATGAGTCCTGTGTATGTGTGTGTGTGTGTGTACCACACATTCCCACAGTACCTTGTTAGTCATCAGACCCATGAACACATGTTCAGTTTTCATAACCGCGATGCATCCACCACCTGGAGGGGTAGATGCCTGGGTGGCATTTTGATGCGCTGTGTGCAGCTGACAGCTTCAGTATAATCGCTTCTCGCTTCCCATGAAATTTGCTTATAAGCCTTTCGATGAATGTCAATCTGGATTTAGTGTTAGCAAAAAATGCTGTGTTGACGCAAATGCAGTTCTGTCTCGTAATATAATCATTTGAAAGATCGTATTTGATGTCTGTCACTCACTTTAGCTGGATGCGTGCTGCAGGACTTGGATATGATGTTTAAAGATGTTTAAAACTGTGATGTCAGAATCTGTGATGTCAGAATTTTATTTAGGTTTGGAAATATTTTACACTCCCTCAAATTGTCTTATATATATATATATATATATATATATATATATATATATATATATATATATATATATATATATATATATATATATATATATATATATATATATGCGTACCGTATATATTTGATTGAAACCGATCTTTAGTTAATTTGTCATTATCTAACACATACCTTGACAGGCCATAATTTTAGACTTAAACTCAACTGTATTCATCCGTTGGGATGACTCCCTCAGGAAATTTTGGTACCAGGAGCTCACGCAGAAATAGCACAAAAGAGAACATTGCACATGAGTGATAATGTTTCAGATTTTTGTTTCTTTCCCCTGATAGAAATGGCACATTCCACCCAATCTTGAATGGACATACAATTTTTGCCCAAACTGGGATTTTGATAACTGTTCAAAATAGATACTATAGTCTCTGAATAACCTGCACACATGATTTCTCTGACGAATGAAAGATTATAAATTAAGAGTAACAAATTGTGTTTGTCTAAGATTTTTCACTACATGCCAGATTGATAGATTTTTTTCTGCCCGCAAAATATGAAAAAAGGGCACCTTGGTGATACAATAAACTCACACTTATTTTTATTTACTGCCATAGATATTTGTGTATGTGTGCAGAACACAATGTAATAGCTTCTTCTAGTTTTGATAACTGGCTTCCATTTTGACACAGTAGGCTACTTGTATTGGCTTTCATTACATTGTTGTCATTAAAATGTCTGAGTGGTCATAATTATGTTGACAATCAGTATGCATGTTACGACTAATTCACATTGACTGCGGAACGGATGCGTTGCAGCCTTTGGATGGACGCCGCAAGGGAAATAACGCATTGGAGCATTGGTCCGTACGTAGTCCCTATGCAGAACTCCGCAAGATTTTTCCGGATGCTGCAAGCATATTTTCACAAAGCTAAAGAAATTACACGAGCCAGACAGGAAGTGGGGCGTCGGCATACAAGGTGGATCCGGTATATTCCCAAATCAAACTGTTTTCCGTACTTGTATTTTTTTTTTTTATTAAAAAAAAAAACATTAGAAATCTTCAAGGTTTATGACCACACACTTTTAGTTGAGAAGCACTTTTCTAACACCCTAACATTGCAAGGCGTACTGTACAAAGCTTGCCTTTTATCTTCCTATTCAGACAGCCCACTGTTTTCCTCCAGCTTCTGGCACCCTTTGGGTCAAAATCAATCTCAATTTCCCAAAATGAGCTCATCTTGACTAGCAGTACAGTGGAACGGATTTTTCAAGCAACACCTTGCACTGGCAGGCACAGACTGGCTGTAACAGAAAAATTCCATCTCCCAAACTCAAACCACCCAGTTGGAAGCATAGCACTGAAAAATCACTCATGGTGGAATTGAAGAATCCTGCATAACCTCTGACTGTTTGTCTTGTTCATGCCTCCACCTCCTCATCCCAGGCGAAAGAACAACAACACTGGCAGGTTTTGTTTCCGTGCCTTGGGGTATGCCATATTTACTCTTTCTACAAAATAGTGGGCAGGCCAACCGGAACAAGAAGAACATCTCTTATGTTCTTGTATTTCAAAGAGGTCAAATCCTGCTATACAATCCAATTGATCCCACTAAGTCCTGTCACATTAGGTTGAGCCATACGACATTGCTTTTGAGCAGCACTGCAGTGGCTGCAGCCTTTCAAATACTTGGCATTCATCGCCAACTGTTAGTGTTTTCTGCTGCTTATTCAGTCATACATTCATGAATGTATTTGTGCTGCAGAGGATTGCATGGAATTTTCAATGCGATGTTGATGTCATGGAGCGACACAGGCCACAAAGAAAAACAGTGTGTGCCCAGGATTGGTGAATGAGTCAGCCCAACACTGAAGGCTTGCTTCCCACTCAACCTCTTATTTTCTCACCCTATATAGTGGATCTCGCTGGCTTTGCTCCTGCTTTGTCCTCTTGCTTGTTCATGTGTTAAAACGTGTCCTCACCTCTCTCCCTGACTGCCGCGTGATAGCAGAAACATCCGTTGTTTCCCCCTGCCGCCACCAACACACCCATGTTTAATTTAAAGACCATGACAATGATTCGGAACGGCCATCTTGGGCTCTGTTGAAGAGAAATTTGTTGAAAATGATGGCAGTCAGGATGATGATGATGATGATGATGATGATGATGATGATGAGGATGGATCCTCTGCTCTCTTTGAAAGGAAGCTGTCAACAAGACTGTATTTTGAGGCTGCGCGAGAAAGCGTGACACAGGAAGCAGCAAGATTGGTGCCAATTATTGTCACTTAATCCATTTGTCACAGAATAGAATTAAGCACACGGCTTGGCTTTTTTTCCCTCCATAATGGTTGCCTCAGATCAAATGATTGATTGATTGTCCTCTTTCAGTCTGTTGATTGGTTATCACAATGAAAGCGCGTTCTTCACACACCTTTGGTTGAACACAAACTAAAATCCAAATCTTACCATGCAGAGCTGAAGTGGCCAAACAGAAGACACATTTTGATTGCTAAATGAATTTGTCCTAGGATTTTTGAGTTTATCAGGTGTCTGCAAATAACTCTTGTCCTGAAATGGCAGTATTCAAAGTCTGCACTCATATCCCGCTGGTTTTGTTCTGTTGTTATTCTTTTTTTGTGTCCCAATAGAAGCTTTTGTGCTGTTTTGAAGCGATTGATTTACTAGCTTTTTGCTAGACGAGAAATGATTACTTTGAAATCACTACACATGTACAAGAAGATCTTCTTTCATTTTCTGTAAGGTTCCTTCAGCAATCACTGGTTGTTTTTTCCTCCCCCCCGAGTCAGAGTTGTTGAGCATTGCTTGGAGAAGTGCTCCCCAAACATTTTCATCCCCTGTGCAGCACAAAATCTGAGATTTGAGGAGTTACTTTATCAAATGTTTTTAATTTTAATCTAAAGGTTTTTGGGTTGAGTCGCTTATTGTGTTCGAGTGCGCTCGCCTGACCTTCTAAATATCCATGAAGCGACATTGCTAAACAAAGAAACTGCCAACATATGATAACAATATTATTTCTCCGTTTGTCAACTGTAAATTTGAGATTTGTACCATACATGTGGACATGATAGATAGGAACCATTGAAGCCTTGGATTAACTAGCTAATAATAAGCTTTTCCAGTTGTGCAACCACAGCGTGTACTCTCACAGGGTACACACAAACAATATATACTGCACATGGGAGCACTTGAATTAAATGAGAGTAAAAGTGATGAGAAGTGTCATTTTCACAGTAATTTAGGACATTGGTCAACCTGATTGCAAATTCCTGATATCTTAGTATCGTTAAAATGTTTTTTATGATTGACTGTAGTTTAAATATGTCGTGGGTAAAAGATTTGTGTTGGTTGTATTTTGAAAGGTGATGCATTATTTTTTCTGCTTAAGTGTGGTCTGAGGAGGATGTAAAGTGTGTGAAGAGTACGTACATATTGATAAATCACTGACTTGCGCTTCAAACGTGCGTATGCATTATTTAGCACAAATTTGTGTGTATGCACTGTTGGTGAATGAGGTCCATTGGGTCTTTAGATGCCATCGCGTTTGAACATGCAGCTGGAACACAATTTTCAAGTGTTTTCCGTAGAGTTTTCAGCATTTTAATTGGTCTTGTATACAAATGTAGGTTCAGGTAACTGTCTTGTTATATGTGCATTGTCCAGCAAAATTAGTTCTTTGGATTTAATGCATCCTTGATGAGAAGTGGACAGCACATTTGGGAACTGGCTGGAAATTAAACTCACATTTTATGTTGTAGCAAATTCAACAGTTGTTTTTTTTTTTGTGCATTGGGTGGTGAAATTCCCCTTGTCTTGAGCGCTTGAAAAGGCTGCAGACCTTTTTATAGCATGCATGATAAAAAAAAAAATAAAAAAATGTTTTAAAGGCCGGCCTGGTCAAAGATAGAACCATTACACACTGTTTTACATTGTTAATTTAAGTGAAGCATCTTAGGTTGAAACCAACAATCTTAATGCACAATTGGATGTTCTAAACATGTGCTGCAGGATTTATGAAATATATTGTCCACTTACATAATCCGATTGGATTTTACCATGATCATTTTTGTATCGTCACCTTCATTATTGTGCACTTTCTGACCTGTGGTAGCAGTTCACTGAAAGTTGTTACAGAACATTCTGTCCTTGCTTGCAACATTAAATTCCAACAGTTTGCCCGTGGCAACGAGGGATCCAATCAACTCGTGCAGCTCGGCAACCCCCATTGTCTCTTTTCTCTTAGACTGTAGCATGAGGAAATTAATACCCCTCATAATTGTGATGGTTGCCATCAAGGGGCGTATGACTGTAATTGAACATGTAATGATGCAAAGGAGCAGAGTGGGTCTCTAGTGCTTGTCTCCTAACCCTATGATTGTGGGTTTGAGTCTCCTTGAGCAAGCTACTGAATTTCATGCGATGCTGTGCCATCATGAAGTGCATTAGGAAAAAGCATTTTGAGCACCTTGAAGGGAGCAAACCATTTACCATTATATTGTAAATACAAGGTCTTGCAATTCTCTGTGTGTGTATTTATCTGCGATGTTTGTGTGTATTTTAGGAATAATCATTCCAACCATAACAATTTTTGGCACTTGATACATCATTATATGAAATTTTAACATCATTTTATTTCCATTACGCGTGAACATGAAATCACATTCTTCACACTTAAATGCATGATTGGATTGATTGTTTCAGCGCTGGCAACTGGCAACCCAAACGCAAGAGGAGACAAATAATGTGTTTCTTTTTGGGGCGGGGGGGGGGGGTTATTAAATGTCTTCACCTCATCAACACAGCAGTATAATTAGTTGCATCTGATTATGCTACAATTTGTGCCTCTCAGTCTTGGAATTGCAGCTATTAGCTGTTCAGAGTGAAGGGTGAGCCCCAAGTGCAGACTAATTGTATTGTTTTAAGTGGAAAGAAAATCCAGCGCTGATTAAAAGAGGCGCCGGGGGTGGCAGGTGGCGCCTTTGTGACTGAGGCTCAACTTTGGGTGGCTGTTAGACTGTCTGCTAGGATGCCAGAACAAGACTGCAAGACTTCATTTGTCGGAATGAGTGGGCAGAGTAGACAAAGGAAGCGCAGAACTTTTCCTCAAATTACGACAGCACCACAGAAGGGATGTTGGCTGGAAGGCGGACAGTGGAGCAGAGAGGCCTCATTGGGATCAAAAGGTGTACTCTGTCATGCTTTGACAGGCTCGCTGGGGTGGGGAAGGGTAAAAATCAATGACAGTGCAGACAGTTATAACAAAACCAAAGAGAAGATAGTCCATTGACCTTCGTTAATTCCTCTTGATTGTTTGGTGCCTATGCACGAGTTTTCTCCTTGTCATTTGTTTTCCATTCACTCTTTGAAAAGGTGTTGCTCAAAACACTTTCAAATTTACCTGAACTTTTAAATTCTGTCCTGTGGCAGCAGTAAGGAGTAGGCTGATGCGTGGTGTTGCCTGCTGCACAATCGAGATGACATATGGATGCTGAAGAATGCTCCGATAGCACCTCACTCATTAAACATGATTGTGTGCACTCAGAGGTCACTGAGATGTTCCGACCTATTTATTTGTCTTGTGCGCAGCTGCTGGCTCATACTGCCATGAGGGGGAAGAAATAGGGCATTCCTCAGTTGCTCGGCATATATTGCAAAGCATAGAATTATTGGCTGGGTTATAGGAAAGTCAGTTTGAAGGGACTGGCAATTAAACCTGGGAATTTCAAAAACTTCAATATCAGTGATCCCACAAGACTAATAATACAAGTGCTAAACCTAGCCAATCCTGAAAAGGCTATGTTGATGCATGAACTCAGTTGTAAATAAGATTCATATCTCTGTTCACCCAAAACCTTTGACGAATAATAATGTTTTGTAGTATACATACATCTACTGTGACCTTCCCATGATAATCATTATTGTACCGTCAGATGAATACCATAATAAAATTGAACCCTGAGATTTAGATATCGTTACATCCCTGGTCCTTATTGATACAGAGGAAAAAAACATTGCAATCATCATGGAATGGTAGTCATTATTCACATTCTAGTAATTAACATACTGACAAGGGGGCGTTACTTTTTCCAGCATCTGAAAAAAATGACTTTAATTGAGAACACAGGCACGGCAAGATTCCATAAGGAAAGTGACTAAGGTCTGAATTAGCATTTGCAGGCAGAGTAGTTGCAATGCGACTCGAGCTTGTTTGTAATATACCAATGAGTATGTCTGCGCATCTGTCAAATAAGCTAATTTGCCAGGTGACTGGCTGCCTCCTTAGAGCGTCTGCGTCTGTGTGTGTGTGTGTGTGTGTGTGTGTGTGTGTGTGTGTGTGTGTGTGTGTGTGTGTGTGTGTGTGTGTGTGTGTGTGTGTGTGTGTGTGTGTGTGCCTCACAGGCGTGTGCGCTCTTGCATGCATGCGACTGTGTGAGCTGGACGTGCCGCCTCTCTGAGAACACATTTCAGTGTGTGAGTCGCTTGTTAATGGAAGTGTGTGATTACTCTGGATTTGAGCCGACAGTTCGTAGTAGCTGAGCTCCGATCAGGTGACTGACTCGACGTGGCTGAGGCATGCCACTCAAGCTGGAGGGCAGGAAGGGCTTTCCAATTATCCAGAGGGTTCTACTCTCTGCCTATTAGCAGGAAAGTCACAGGGCTCCAGTCTGACTTGAACTTGTCTCCTCACTTTCTCTGAACATTATCACTGGTGCTGTTGGTGATGCAGGCAGAAGTCGATCTCAACTATATCGACCAAAGTGTTGGTACAGTGGCGCTATTATATCCATAGAAAAAAATAAGGGAAGAAAAATGGAGACCCGCCTAGTGGGAAAAGTTTGTTACTTCATCCAGATGGCATTTGTGAGGTCAGAAAGATCACTGATGTTAGATGAGCAGGCCTGGTCAACATTCTTTGTTCCATGTCATGATTGATGGGGTTGAGGTTTTGCTGCCTCACTATTTGCCTCACGATCCAGTTGAGATTATTGATGCATCTGGCATGAATACCGTAATTTCTATTTTAAAAAAATCTATATGTTTTGAGGCTAATCTGAACCCTGAAATGTTATGATAAAATGGATGCCGTAAAAAAAATGAATGAACGAACATATACCAAAAACTCACACAAGCCTGGTTTTGTCAAAGTATATCACAAATGTAGTTTTTCATTTACGATTGACTGTTTTTAAATCATTATTTATTTATAATGACCCATATGTCCATACTTATGAAATTAAATACATTCCTAGACACATTTTACGCAATCTTTTCTTAAAACAGAATTATTTTTATGATCCAAATTTTTAATTATCATCCTGATTTCATCGCATTTCAAGAATCTAGACTTTTTTTTTTTTTTTTGTGAAGAAGGGCTTTTAACATTTTGGGACTTTTTGGGTATTTTTGGATGGCGGTAGATCTTTGTTTATTTTTAATGGCTTGGGTGGATTACTAATATTTAACTCGGCACGCATGTTTTATTGTAATGAAAGACTTAAGAGAAGATATAAAATGTTCTTATTCATTTGCTTGGATGTCTGCTTATGACAAAACAAAAATGTTCATACCTCACTCACTCACTCACTCACTCACTCACTCACTCACTCACTCACTCACTCACTCACTCACTCACTCACTCACTCACTCACTCACTCACTCACTCACTCACTCACTCACTCACTCACTCACTCACTCACTCACTCACTCACTCACTCACTCACTCACTTCAGTCCAGGACTGGTGGAAGAAATAGTAATACATTTTCTGGCTACTTGCAATTGGACTAAATTACCATTCACAGGGTGATGATTTTATTCAATTACCAATTAGCGGTGTAATTCGCCGCATCAAGTCACACACCAATTCACATATCACTCACATCAAAAAACATAGTGAGCTGACTCGACTCAGTAGCAAGGAAGTGAGCAAGAATTCTGTAATTGAAAGATAATATGCTGAATGTGTTCATTTGACTTGATGTTAGCTTTGTGTCAGTGTCTGATGTCATCTTCGGGGTGGAATTAGTACCAAAAAATGAGTTAAAATATAGCCTCCGCGTCTCCGCATTTTAATGGAGTGAGAAACTACATTTGATATGAGAGAATTAAATGTGACCTTTTGAAGGCATAAGTGAGTCTTGAATGTTAAGTTCTCATGAAAGCACATTCATCAATAGATACATCCTCCTTCATCTGTTTGTTGCCGTAGATAACTGAGCCTGCAGCATACAAATGAATTATCGCTGGTAGGAAACAAAAGGCATCCCTTTGTCTACTTCAAGCAAAACCAAACTTTCATTGGTTTGCAGATATTGTTGCTGTCCGACAACAACATTGCATGTCCACAATTTTGACTCTTCAGTCATTATACTGAACTTCCTTCATGTATTTTTGAGCACAACTTACACTTGTTGTAACAAGGCTTTAAGGTTTCTCCAATTGCCACCATTAGTGTGCATCAAATATGTATTTCTCCTTCAGGCAGTGTTGCTTTCATTTACTTTGTTTTGTTTTGAAAAATTATGAGTATTCATAACAGTAACTAAGCATTTTCTTTTAATTTATGGACTAGCAATGTCATTTATTGAGTACATGGTTGTCAATGATCATTAAGGCTAATCAAAATACATTTGGTAAATTATTATTTCAGCAGATTTCAATGTGTCTCTATCAATAGACTACTTCAATGTTTGTAATGAGATGTGATTTATGGGGTGCAACTTAGCTGGAGATGAGAACGCCCAGCGTGCTTGCTTAAAAATGCCGGTTAGCGTCACATTGGAGTGGACCCAGAAAATGGTCACTTGAGTGAATATGTGAGTAAACTCACTCTCTATAATTTTTAATTTTTATTTAAAAATTAGATTTTAATGGGACGATTTTTGGTGACTCCTACGCCCGCCCTCACTCACTGGATAGACAATTTAACAGGAAAGAACCTTTATCTTTTTTTTCCTAATAGCAACATCTGTGTAATGTATATCTGTAAAATGATAAACCTGATACTTCTTCCTCTTCATTATTCCTCTTCTTTCTAATCTCCTATTTCGTCTTTTTTCTTTTTCTTTTTATTTTTCTATTTCTTCTTGCTCTTTATATTCTTCTAGTTTTTCATTTTCTCTGTATTCTTATATATATTTTTATTCTTGTATTTCTTCTTTTTCTTCTTCACTTCTGTTTTCTTCTGGTCTGTGAACAGCAATGAAATTTTTTAATGAGATTGTAGACTGTGTAACCGTTTTGAAAACCCACTCTCCCAAACTATTTTTCTCAAATATTCATCTTCGGTGGGCTCCACTGACATTCTTTTTTTTCTCTATTTCAGGGATAGGAAGTTGGCACTCTTATTGTGTTGGAATGGAGCCAGCTGCGTCAGGTACGATATGCAACACTAACTCCAGCTTCCTGTCAAATTGCTGCTCAGTCAAGGATTACGCCTATTCCTGGGTTTAAATGGCCCTTCTTCATGAGCAATGCTCTCCCTACTGAGAGAAATTTTAAATAAAAATTGTTGCCACAGTGGTTTTCATCTAAAATCATGTTGTTTTATGAAAGGCTTTCACACCTTTATTGCATATGCATCAATCTTGCATGGGCTAATTATGCGGAAATGCTGAGAAAAAGCACAGATGCTTTTTCCGTTCTTGAATTATAAGATTGTTGTAGTGTATTAAATGAGCCATCTCGTGCTAAATCGACTTTTGATCTTTGTGCCATGTTAAAACGCCAATTCCTCACCAAAAAGATCCCCAAAGTTATGATGGTCATATAACAATATTGAGCGATGTGAAGGTACAGTACCTATTGTATAGATTATATTATGTTTTTCCAAGTGCGTGTACAGGAAATAAATTTGATAGATATGAGATTTAGAGGTGACACTTGCTGATGTGAGCTTTCTCAGGCTGCAGTGATGGGGCAATTTAACAATTCATGCTATAGGTCCAGCAATTTGAGCAATTTGCATAGAGAGTGTCATAGTAATTTATCAAGGCCATTTCAAAGGGTGCTTTATCATGTCCAGTGGCCACATTCATTTTCCCTATGAATATTGTGCAGTGACCTCCTACATCTTCTCCATGTGTCATTATGTTATTGAATAGAGCACTTATTCAGAATAAAATGCAAACACTGTGCCTAAATTGTCAAGCGCCGTTTTCCGTTGTGAGTGATGAGCAGCCAACAGCAATGACATACTGGTCTGACTTTATCCGCTGATTCATTTAGGTGTGTCAGGAAGTCTTTCCACAGTCAAGAAGAAACGTTTGTTTCCTCATGAAAATTGCAGGCCGTCATTCGATTTTTGTAGATGAATCACAATGGAATTAAAGAGAGCCATTAAGAGCATAAACCATGGCAAGTGGCCTCAGTGGGACATTCTTTGTAGTGCAGTGGGTGGTGAAGAGCTGATGAGTGGGGAACACTTTGTGCCTGTGGGCAGTTTTTCATCCCACATTTGGTTTCAACACTATAAAATAGAATGGCTTTAAGCGAGTTAATAGAAAACCTGATTTATTTGAAAAGAAAGAGGTTTATCTGCATATATTGTTTTGAACCATGTAAATGTTTAAGAAATAAAGCTGCTTGAGGTTTCAAATGGTAAAAACAGGATTAAAATTTGATTAAAATTAAATTGTCAAAAGAACGTTGAATACAGGAGATGCTCCTCTGATCCTATTGTTGAATAAGTGCTTGTTGATTTATGGCGTGCACCAGGACATCTCCGTGCTGTTTAGAATAAAATGGTAATAAATTCAAGCGCGGAATTATTTGTCTCGGCTAAAATCTGATTCACTGCAGCCTTCTTCAAAGACTTCACCTGCTATGTTCTGGCAGCTTAACTCCTGTCATAGAGTGAAGATCACACAGGGATCAGCAAGTAGCAAATGCAAATTAGGGTTTTATTGAACTGGGGTGATATTGGGTGATGTTCCTGCATCAGAGCAGTGTCAGCAAAACTGCCACCTAGTATGATGACTGCACTGTAAGCCCACCAAATTATTGTATGTACATCAATAGCTCCAATGATATTCACTGTTGAAAGTAACAGTTATGTATTTTCTGTATTCTATGTATTTTTGCTGCCTCATTTCCAATATATATGTATATATACTTTGTGTATATATATACCTCCTGCTTAATATTATATATACATACTTTGTGTATAGATAGATAGATAGATAGATAGATAGATAGATAGATAGATAGATAGATAGATAGATAGATAGATAGATAGATAGATAGATAGATAGATAGATAGATAGATAGATAGATAGATAGATAGATAGATAGATACATGCATAGATACATGCATAGATACACGATTGGTCATTCCACGCGTGGTTGGTATTTTTGCTTAACCAATCTTAAGTGTTGAAAATAGCTTTCTTTCTTTGATGATGCAAAAGTTAATGCTTGAACAAACACACCATTTTGATGGTCTCCTGGGAGATTTGCCTGTATTAAAGTATCTCTTGATAAATAAAAGATTTGCTTAAAATGATGGTTGCAAGCTGCTTTTGTTTCCAAATCTGTGAAGTGTAGATCCATTCTGACTTCACTTTCGTTTTAAAAACATTTGTACTCTCGCTGTCTCTCATCCTCAGACAGTCAATTCCAAGCTGAAATAATTTTATATGTATTCAGATTGTTCTGCAGCTTTTAAACAACTCTAAAGTACCTTCTCTAAAATCTAGGACATGTCATGAAGAGCTGTAATAACTTATTTGAGCCTCCCAAAAATGATCAGGTTTTCAGCAAGTGATCCATACTTTGGGCCACTCCCATAAAGACTTAATTCCTTATGGACTTAATTCCTTATGGACTGAGACCATGCAACAGTATCCACACTGACCTTGTTGCCACTTTTGGATTAATATGCTAGTGGAGAAAAATGCTTACATCTGGCTAACTCATAGATGTCACAGAAAGAAGGCCACTTATGAATGTTTTGTGCCAAAGTACTCTTTGTCTCTTCCTCCCCATTGGAATTCCGCACCATCACAGAATACAAAACTTTGAGCTCAAATCTGTCATTCAGGACAACCACCTCCCTTCCTCTCCCTCCCCACCAATCACACCCTCAAAATGTCTGTAGCACTCACACCATGGCATCCAGTGACCCTTTCTGTCATCAGCAGCATCACCCCCAGTCCTGTGTCAGAGCAAGACCAATTTACTTTATCTGCTTGTCTCCACACTGCCTTTCGCTGAAATAATGCTGCCGTTTTGTTTGTATTCGACCCCTTGCCCTCCGACGAAGGGCATTATGAAAGGATTATAGACGTCGGGTCAGGCCTTTGTGTCGTTACTCACTGTTTGTCATGGAAGGTGGTATTTTGGCCAGAATCAGACAGAAAAGGAGCCATTTTCCGAACGCTCCATCGTCAGATCACTCGGGATCAGCTGCACGTCTTCAAACGAAATGTCGATGCTCCCGCCGGCCAAGGAGGGTCCGTCTTTCAAGGGACACCTGAAAATGCGCAGTGCAGCGGGGGCTCCCTTTGCGAGAACGGCTGTAATTGAAGTGGAAATGACAAAAGGGACCCTGGAGTCCAAGCTGCCTGGCAGGACTGAGGAATCACACAGAGGAGGCAGCCGACCTCTCCTGGGGTACTGATGCGGGGAGGGCTGAATTTTCTCACCTTGACGTGCAATTAGACTGGAAGCATGAGGGGGAAAAAAAAAAAACGCTTCAACTTCGCATTTTGAATTTTTCTGCCAGAGAAGTTTGGAGACAGTGATTTCTTTTGCAAGTTTGCACCCCTTTATTTTTTCATCAAGCCAACCAACATTTCAATTAATTAGCAAAACAGCAACAACTTTGTTGCATTATGCTCAAGGCTAAAAAAATAAATAAAAGGCTGTCTCTGAAATTAATTGAATGAACATGAAATGTCATTGTCATGAAACAGTTTTCCAAGAAACAATGAGGGTTTTGTCAGTGTAATGAATTACTCATGCTCTTGGACAGTGGGGAGAAAACCTAGCAATAGAATACAAAATTTAGTTACAGCATTCAGCAGTAACTCTGGATTAACTACTGTTGCTAAAACGCCTTTAGTGTGTACATTAACCTTAATCCATATAATATCATTTGGAGTGTTCTGGCAGGAAATCCCCCAGGATCAAATGTAAGCCAACACAGTTTAGAGATTATAGCGGTATGAGACTGAATTATTGAAGATAGTGTATTTCAGGATGCGTGACTGGCTCATCGTGCAGTAAATGCATCTAAGGCACAGGTGTCAAGCTCAAGGCCTGGGGGCCAGATACAGCCCGCCACATCATTTTATGTGGCCCAGGAAGACAAATTGTGCATCAAATTTGCGTGTCAATACTAGAATTGCAAATTGTCTTCGCTTTTAATATCTTTTTTTTTAAATATATTTGACCACTTTTTACTCATCTGATTTGAAAATGAGTTATTTGTCAGTTTGTTTTGTAGCTTTTACTGTATATAATATGAGGTGCTCATACATTTATTTGGGTTGACAGTCATAATGGCCCTCCAAAAGAAGCTATGACTACAATGCGGCCCGTGGAAAAAAATGAGTTCGACACCCCTGATCTAAGGGGTCAACCAGCATTAGTTTTTTCCTTTTCAACTTCCACAGCTTGTTAACAAGCTTTTCTGTTTCCTGTGAAAGGTTGCCAAGTCTGGGTACAAGTACGAGCACAGATCTTAATGTTGATTCATGCGAAAGGCTATCAGTTTGATACGCACTTCTGAAATAAAACATTTGCTCAAATACAAACTCAACTTTATTTTTACAGCACTTTAAAAAAACACTGCCATATGTAAAAAAGTAAATACCATGAAACTGTATTAAATATCTGCCAGTCTTCATGTTTTTAAATGGTCCCTTCGACATTATTACTCGGAAATCACAATGTCCCATCACTGGTGAGCTCTTTTTAAAACAGGCTCACAGACTACTCATGAGGTCCCTGGGGGCTGCCTGATGCCCGCCGGCACTGAGTTGGTAACGCCTGCAATAGACCTACCCTAAAGAGTTTTAGATAAAGTGAATAAAGTCAAAGTGGCAAAGATAGAAGCATTTCACATCTCTCTTTTTTGTACTGCATGTTTGAAACATTCAACTGAATTACATTACAAAATATTGACTGTGCATATTTAATCATGGTAATTATAAGAAATTAACACAGAAGTGTTGGTCTTCATTAATCTTCTGATGTGTGGTTTAAAATATATACTACCCTCAAAATCACCCTGTTTAAAAATGTAATTAAAGACTGACTATGGTAAAAATGTGAAATATTCACAAATCATTCATACATTGCATCATTCCAGCTAAAAACCTTTGATCATAGATTCTTGTGCATAATCTGAGCAAAAAGAATAAAATCCACTTTTTCCTATTAATGAGGACACAAAACAAGCTTGATCTTTTGGAAGCGTATTCTTATGAATATTATTAATATGCACACT
The DNA here is from genome assembly GCF_024217435.2 of Syngnathus scovelli. Classification (NCBI taxonomy): domain Eukaryota; kingdom Metazoa; phylum Chordata; class Actinopteri; order Syngnathiformes; family Syngnathidae; genus Syngnathus; species Syngnathus scovelli. The sequence continues at coordinate 6,597,168 of NC_090848.1, forward strand.
TACTGTCGTCAATATTTAGAAAATCATAAAACAATCTTAAATTAGTTTAATGATATAAAACGTTATAATCATTGCAATTGAAATCAAAAAAGAGACAGCTGTATTTCTGCTCTATGACAGCTTTTCTGTACCCTGGCAAAGATAATCCAGTCAAATTAATTCAAATAACAGAGTATTTTCTTAACTAACAATTACACACGTGTCATCATTGGGCAGTGACATAGCTGCAAGCTGTTTTTTTCTTTTTTTTTTGCATGCTGTGCAAAAAATGAACATTGCTGTACACATACTGCTTTTTCGAGACCCTCCATAGATGCATGATCTATTTGTCCTATTCTGGGTCACAGCTAAACTGGAGTGCATTCCAGCTAGCATTGGGCTAGAGGGGAACAAATGTCTATGGGCAATTTAGTGTCTTCAATGAATTTACCATCCGTGTAAAGGCAATGTAGGAGGAAGACAGGGTACTTTGAGAAAACACAATTGAGCAAGCACAATTGGGTTTAATTGAGCTGGTCAATGATATGTTTGCATGAAAAGAGAGGCACACCGGGAAGACAAGATGACAAAAGAGACCGATAATTTAATAGTGATAATTATAGGCTGCACCTGACCTATTGCTCAGTCAAGGTCAGCAATTGATGGCTCGATGAATATGTGCAAACTGTTGAAAAATCTCAGCTGGATGTCTATACTGGAATTTGCTCAGAACAAGTATTAGAGACTTGGAAAAATCTCAGCTGGATGTCAAAACTGCGATTTGCTCAGAACTAGTCTTACATGACCACTTAGTATTTCCTTTGACAAAGATGATTAAGTCATTAATACATTTTCTGCCAGAGCTTTGTTCATTTTCTCTTTTATTACACACAAAGTAAAGAGGTTGGAACAATACATTTTAGTCTCGCAAACTTTCGGCTTGCGGGATGAAGTGTCATCTTGAACAATTTGTCTGCTGTGCCAATTTCGAAGTTAAACTAGGCAACACTTGGTTAAGTTAAACAAAATCTAATATTTATGATTATTTGTTAGTTGTAATTTTGTTGCAGGGCTACAAAAAGTAGGAAGGCGATGACATAATGGTACAAGCAAGAAGGTGCATTTTTTTGGCAAAGATAGATCACAACACTTTCACTCAGTTCTTTATTTTCACACTTGAGCAATTATAGTTATTACCTTTTAGGTAAAATAAATACATGTGGTTACGTTAAACAAATTTACAAAATGCTAGAAATATTTGCCCTTTGAAATTAAAAACCATACAAAATTCAATTTTTTGGGTTGTACAAAGACTCTGAAAGTGAGTTTGAGAGTGCAGTTGTCACTCAAACCAAAGTGAGAAGTTCCCTCTTCTGCTCCAAAGTGTTGACATTCCTCATATGTGAGTAAACAGGCTCTGTTGACAACTGTGCTGGGAATATTGCTGGGTCTGCTTGCCTACCCACTAAAGAATGAACATTTGCTTCACCAAAGACATTTCACAGCTTGTGGTAGGTCCCCATTTCCCTGTGACAACAGAAAGAATATCTCTCTGTTGATCAGCAAACCTTAAAAATAATGCATCTTTTGCATCAAGCAATCGCCAGGGTCAGTTTTTTTGAGATCCCCTTTTAACACACAATGATGTGCTGTGTAAACAAGCAAGCAGGTTGTTCGTTTCAAATCTTGACAGCCTGTGTGTTTTCTGACTCATTTGCAGCAGAGATTTCAATTATTATTCCTTTGTGACTGACGGATATGCCAAATGACACAATTCCTCTCTTTTTTCCAATGCATCTGTGTGACAGACGCATAGATTCAGGTGGTCGTACTGTGTACTGAGGCGTCTGTCAACAGTAAGCAGCACAGCATCCATGAAGGCTTTTGCATATTCACTTTGATGTCACCAATATGCCAAGGTGAGTCCAAAGCCCAAGGCAGCCACATGTTCAGACATTCTGAGCTGCTAATGAGCCAGATATACTTTGGTTAACTACAAACATACATTTCTACTTTTGTATTTCCTTGTTTTCTTTGTTGAAAATCCCCACTCAGTTTATTCATGCATTATTATTCTTATTTTTCTTGCCCGTCCCACAAAACTCTCACTCTTTATCTATAATGCTATTGACTATAAAATGAAGTATGCCGTGAAACCGAGGTCATCAAACGAAAGCCAAGCTCAGGAAAATCATTATGTATCGCAAACATTGGAGATATGGAAAAATCCCCAACTCAGACGATGGATGAAAGACAACCAGTTTTTGCAGTTTTGTACCTGTGTGGGATTCTTGACCCATTTCGAAAAGCCTAGCTCACAGTGAGCGCTTGAGAATTGGAATATTACTTGCAGTCATAAATCAGCATAGTTCAAAGTACATAGCCTGCTGTTGGTGTGCTATCAAATAAAGCATTGGCGAGCTGTAAACCTGTGACGAACATTAGAACGAATTAGCTATTAGCGTATCTGGGGTAAAAGAGTGTAATGAATCATGTTTCTAACCAGTACTGCTATTTGTCCAATGGAATTGCCTCTTTTTCCCCACATCCCTGCTGTGTATGTTCATGTGTGGTGTGGTTTGAATTACAAACCCACACTCGCAGTCATTACTATGCAGCAGGCGACTGACGAGCTATTAGGCTCCTTTGCAGCAGCGCAATTCTTCTTCTCCTGATATTTAATAATAGAGCAAAAAGAATCTTTGTATCAAAATCAATAGAACAATATTTGTAAACATATTTGTAGAATTGTTATCTCGTATAATGACTTAAAGTAGACATGCTTATAAATCCTTCTTTTTGTATATTTTAATCCTTCAGTCGTGGTCTGTATAAAATGGAACAGCGATGCTTTTGTCTGAATTCATCGTTATTATCGCATCTCTTTTACCCCTTTTCTAAGGAGCATGTGGAGGAAGTCGTTTTGGTGTGGTCTCTTTAAATACAAACGAGATACTTCACACCTCGCAACCTCCAGGCCGCAAAGTGTGCGCCTCCACTCTGGTCGGACATATTTGTAGTTTGTTAGCAGAGGTACATATATCTGGCGGTGCGCAAACCTTTATGATTAATTAAAAGATGTCAACAGCAACTAGTCAATCCAACTGTACATGTTGAAGACAGAATCTGACCCAGAGCGAGAGGACAGTGAATAACACCAACCTGCAGAACCTCGATTTCAGATGAACGTATCGCAATGGTCACTGTCAGAAACTCGTGAGAAAGATGGAGGATTTGTAAAATCGTTTGGCCATACCTACTATAATCTTGTTAAGCAGTTCCGCTGCAAAGACCGTGACTTAATTATTTGAAATATGTAATAGGGAAAGGATAAAATTGAACGGATTAAAAAATATTTCCCAAACAGATTACAAAAGTAATATCTGCAGCACCTGGAGGGATTAGATTAAAATATTCGACAATCCTGGGGACTCCAAGTGCACAATAAATTGAAAATAAACACCCTCTCATTACCCATACACAGGCTGATGCGTTATATGAATTATATTATGTAGTTCATTATAGCTATTAATATAGTTCATTATAGCATTTTGTAAAACATCAGACAAATATTTTCTGCTTTTTTCGATGAAGGTCAGCTGGAACCAAGCCCAGATGAGATTTTGTTTTTATATTTTTGTCCAAATGCAATAAATTAGAGGTTACAGGCTGTAGGAGAGGCATTAGTAATGTATTTGTAACAACGTAAAACTGGTTCATTTTAGAGTATGCAAGTCTACGAAAAAATGCCCCATGATGGTGTAAATTGTGTTTTCTTTTCTTCCTTTCTGGCATTGTATTTTCTTTTCTTCCTTTCTGGCAGTGAGCCATTAGTCTGATCAAATCTAATTGTCCATTTAGAGCACTCCAGCTTGATGGGTCTACTAATTGGTCCCACATTAACAACCACAATTACTACTGTGGCCACAAGATAATGTGTTTTATAGAATTGCCAACCACCATATGAGTACCACAAATAAATGGAATTATTACTCAGTTGGTTGTATTTTTTGGAATAATTATCAAACTGATCATACCACATTAGGAACCCTTTCCGATTAAAATGAAACCCAAGCAAGTCCTGCAATAGCATAACAGTGATTGGCTGAGAAATTCATTCACTTTGCATATATGCAGTATGATTAATTTAATCAAAAGTCTCCAAGTAATATGCTGACAATTACTGTGTATCATCTGATCAAGATATAGCTAATTAGAGCTCTGATTGGCTCATCCACACTCCTTGATTTGAAATGACTAACCAGTCGAAAGTGAAAGTGACCTAAAGCCCGCTTCACACTGAGTGATCCTGCCAAGTCAAGAACTCTTGGTTCTTTCTTACAACTACTATGATTCAATGAGCACTTGAGCAAGTACCAATTAGCCTAATTGAACTTATAGACAGACTTTCTGTTACATCTTAACATTGACTGTATGGGAATTTTAATTAGGTGTTTAATGAGAGAACCTTCTTGATAATTAAAGCCACACTGCAATTGTCTATAAAACATTGCATTGAGAGTTTCTTGTTTTTATTTAGTAATGTACTTTACTGTGGACAAAAGGCCGGATTTTTGGGAGTCCCTTGTTATGTCCTTGGTTGGGCAATTTTAATCTTCAAATATTCTTCCATCAAGACTTCCGCCTGTAACCTGGAAGCAAGTGGGCAAACACCAAAGAGGGGTGACTCATTGAGTATTTCAGAACCTGCACATTGCTTTATCTAACACTTTTGATGGAGAGCATGTTTTATATTCTGTATGAAATTAATTAAATAAGGTGAAAGATGCATGTTGGAGGTCCATAAATTAAAAAAGGAAATTAATAAATGGGGGCTCTACCCACTGTGCCCAACCTTTCTCGTGTCACCAACCAAGTGGTTAATTGAAAATACCTCCCATCAAGTCATCATTGTGTCATCTTGATGACTATAGTTATTGTAATAGTGGGAGCCCTGCACTTTAAAAAAAAAAAAAAAACTCCATAAGCTGGTCTTTTAATTCTAGCCTCCGGCATCATGTTGAAAGTGGAATTGCTCTTTGCAGTTGTTGGCTCCCGATAATTTTCTCAAGTCAGAAATACCATGGTTAAACACTTTAATAGCCTCTTACTCTTACAACCTCGTAGCTCAACAAAGCATCGGTCACTCAGTCTTTTTACATACATACATAATAGCTTAATGGCAGTTGATTGTGTGGATGGGAGAATCTGCGAAGCCAGAGAAGTACGTAACTATGTGTTTTTTATCTGACATTTTGATCACAGAGGAGACTATGGCCCTAAATCAATTTATTCCTTTAATCTATTACTTACTGCAATCAATGCTTTTACATTGTGCAGTTTCAAATTTAAACATAGTGACACTAGTACCTGCGCCATTGCATAGCTGGGATTGTCAGTACTATATTTAGTGGCGATGTCACGGTATTCACAATATCGCGACATGAAAAGTGTTTTGTCTTGGTATAAAATAATGAGCCAATATGCTTATTTATATGTAGGCATATTGTTTAACTGGGCTACTATAACCATGTGACCACATCACAAGAAATATACTGATGACTGACTGGCTGGTCCACGTGACTAAAATGCTGCATTTGAATGCGGATGTCATGTGGACAAAAAACAGCTACACTGATTGTGAGTAGGTTGCATAAATGGTGTATGGGTATTGCCAGATAAAAAAGAAAAAAAAGCTAGAATTGAAATAATGTGAATTGCAGGACACATTGACACTTCCAACACACCTCATAGCCCCTAGGTCCCTCTCGGGGCTATGCCTTTCTGAGCATTGCTTTGCAATCAATTGGGCAACAGACACCCTTTGCACACCCGTCCGTCTCTATAGTCCTCTGCTTGGCACAGGCCATGTCATTAGCCGTGGGGCTGTCATCCTCACCTTTGACCTCAGATGAGAAGAGACAACCCGCCAAATTAAATACCCAGCAGAGAACAAGGATTACCATATATTGTTACTTGGCATTTGTCTACCTGTGTTGCCTTTAAGCGTGTTCCTGTGTGTCTGATTTTGGTTGTTTAAACTTTATGGACTTCTACAAAGGAATCAAAATAGACCAGGGGTGTCCAAACTTTTTGCAAAGAGTCTCAAATGTTGTGAGGTAAAAATTTGTTACCAGTCACTTTGTTCTAGTTTGTACTTTTTGTCTGGTGGTACCGTTTTCAATTGAATTTCTTAAAAACTTTCACCGTCTCCTTATTTCAGAAAGTACCCTAGAGTGCGGCCACAGGTCGGCTGCCATCTTTGGATGAAATATAAAATAGTTTTTTTATGTACGAGTGTATTTTATCATGTGGCCAACAGGCCTGACAGGCCACACATGATTATTTTTTTTTCTCCAGAGACTGCAGCCCGGTAGAAATCTGGCTCCCTGGGACAGAACTCGGTATAGGCAGTGTCTACTTCCTAATCACAAAATATAAATACTGTACTGTCAAAGTAGTGAACAGACAAATTTTCAGTCAAATGTTTTGTTGCTGTGAGCATACAATGAATATTGCTCCAGCAATTACAGTTTTTTTTTTGGATGTACACTACCGTTCAAAATATTGGGGTTTAGGTTTAGGTTTATTGTTTAGCACATATTATTATAGCAATAACAGTGCAAGGAGGGAGACGAAGCCTAGGGCTTGTAAGGAGCTCCACTCCTTGTCACCCAGACAATTTAGTTTTTTTTCATGAAAACTAACAAGGGTTTACTAATAATCCATTAGCCTTCTAACGCAATTAGCAAACACAATGGACCATTTGAACACTGAAGGGATGGTTGCTAGAAATGGAAATTTAAAAAAATAAGTATATCACACTTTTGAATGGTAGTGTACATGAATGTGAACACGCTAATAAATTATTTGAAGATGTTCACAAAAACCTGTGAGTAAACACACAGAAACTACTAAAGCCTTTTGAGAAGGACTCAGTCACCTCTCCGCCCTACTTATACCAAGAACCTTCATGGAATACTTTTTGTCTTGCTACTTTAAAACCCCAAGCTTTCTCTCGATAGTGCAATAATTATTGTGTTGTGAGTTTAATACCCTAATAAAACTCAATGGTGATGTTTGGATAATGTAACTAACATCCTATTCGTATGATATTTAGCGATATTCCAAAACTGACTGTGTGCATTGTTAGAGAGGAATTAGAATTCATGTTCTTCTGACGACCTCATCCTCTTACTGCTCATTACCTGACCTGACAGCTTATAATTTTCTTGTACTGTATACCTTTTAGGTGGGCGAAACTAGACTGATTTTACAAAGGGTGTTAGGGAAGATTAGGGAAATATTGAGTCCTTTTAGTGACACTGTAACGCCCACGTTTTCTTAATATGGTGTCGTGATTAAGAGAGCTTCTCTGATGTGCCACTGTTGTTGAAACAGTATTTAATTTTTGCCTTTCCACACATGGCTAAAAAAAAACAGCAAGTCAGATTCCATCATTTTATGAAAACAACCATACCCCAGTAATTTTTAGGGAAAGTGCTGTTGCCCAAATGGAGGCCATTTTGCAACTGGTCAAATCCAGCTCACGAGACCAAAGCAATTTTTCAGCCTAATATTGTGAGGAAAAATTCCTGAAGTTTCCAGAGCACTTATTTCTGGCTTTGTGTGATCAGACTTCTACCACTCAAATAACAGGAATTGTCATCAATAATGAAACTCTTGTGTACTTATGGACATAAATTATTTCTGACTTGGAGTATCAGCCCAACATTATGCTCCAGTGTACAGGAGGCCACCAAAATGTCAGACGTGTGAATGTAGCACATCAACCGGCCCCCCGACTCGCACAGACACAATTCTATCTGCAGGACTGAACAACAAATTGATTTCAAAGCAGATATATTTTTTTTAATGTTCTTACGATGACTATACCAGTTAACCTTTCTGCATTCCAGTAAGGAACTCCTCATTGACTGTGTCCCCTTGCAGCCACCGCAGAGGAGGCATATCATTAAGGTTCTCTTCCAACATGCACATATCATTTGCATATTTTGCCTTGTAAGCCCCTTTGTCACCATAGCAACACTCTCGGGAGTTGTTTTTTGACTTCATGGCCACGCAGTCCCACATATATATGATGTATGACGTGTCCAACCAATGTATAGTTCACACATGCATCATTTGCATAGAACCACTCCTATGTTTTATCCATTTTAAAGCCAGTATGGATAGATGGATGACTCACAATCAAGCAAAAGCAAATTTAAGGTTATTACCTTATTTTTAAATACTCAATGTTGACTAGTTTGCTGCAGGGGTGAAGTAAAAATAATTGCTGAACCAAAGTGAATAAGTAATGATCAAAGCCATCTTTCCACTGCAGTTTGATTTGGATTGGTAAATGGTTTTGGTTTTAAATGAAAGGTGTCTTGGCAGGATTTTGATTGTTCCAACCAGCTACGTAAATTGCATGACATCTTAAAAATTTACAGACTATTGAGGGCACTTTAATAAAAGATGCAACTATTGAATTACTGTAATTTCTTAACTATAAACCGCACCCAAATATAAACCGCACCAGCTAAAATTAGGGGGAAATCCTGTTTTGCTCACATATAAGGTGCACTGGACTATACGCCTCAGGTGTTTTAATGTTTAATTTCCATATATAAGAGAATATGAACAATCCATAGATAAACCGCAGCGTTCAAAGCTTGTGCAAAAAGTAGCCTCTTATTATATAATCTGGAAAATACGGTAAAAACTTGCATAGGCCACGTTATAACATAGGATAGTTATAGAAAAAATGTTGCGCGCACACACACGCGCATAAATTTGCTCATCTATTTTTTTTTTCCCATTTTTACTTGTGTATTATGTGGTCTAATTAATATATATATATATATATATTACGTAGAGTAATTTTTCTGTGTTCATGCGCATATTTCTTCATGTAAATAAGACTTATGTTGCCTTACTAACAGCTTCAGCCCTCTACATTCCTGCTCCTCACTAAGAATCGTGATCGTGAGTGGATTTGTCCCAAAACGGGCCAAGCGAGGAACGAGGAAACGGCTGTAAATGAAAACAAACTTGTCTTACACAATGTTGTGTTTTGTATGAAATTGCATTCCCCAGGGAACAGGAAGCATTTTCCAAAGCAAGTGTTTTTCAGCACAGTGCTGTTTCACAACTCTCTCGAAGATGATCAGTGCATAACCCGGGCTTTTTTTTCTTCTTAGTTTTTGTGACATCATGCAAGAACACATGATGTCACAAAAACTGGGATTTTTGTGATGTAGTGTCTCATCAGGTCACACTTTGCTAGCCCACCAGCTATTTCTCAGAGCTGTCACACCTTCCTGGTGTGAATACCAGTCCTCTGAGAATTGTGTCACACCTTTGCTACCAACCACAACTGAGGACAACGGGATGAAATAAGGGCTAAGAGGTAGGATTAGGATTTGGCCTAAATGCACGACCGTCATGAGGCTCGTTAGCCCTAAATATGCATAAATTAGTTAACAATTATTCAACATACCCTGATCCTAATTCCCAGGAGGGCAAGAAAAAAAACTCACGTAACCCCAACTGGGGAAAAATGAGAAACCTTGAGAAGGTACCGCAGAAAAAAACAAACGGAGCTAAGACAGTGAGTTTGGTTGTACATTATTCTACTATTTAACCATGTAGGCTACTGTACTCATTTTATTGTCAATGTATTCATACACAAATTCGTCCAAGTCCTCATCTTCTGTATCCAAATTAAGTTGGGCAAGTTAACTATTAAACATGCCAAGTTTCCAGCTTTCCAGAAAGCTTGAATTGTGCCTTGTAAGCATGTCTCTGTCGATGCCATTTTAGGGGGTCCTAATGCTATTTGCTTTGCCTAAACTGATTTTCATTCATCAACGGCGGCGGAGGTACGTATATACTCTACGTATTACATACAGTCCTCTAATCCGTTTACCGTTTTAATGAACTCTGATTGGTTCATTGGGTCTACATAGTACGCCTACATATATATTGGGTGGCAAAAGCCACACAACATCTACAGCTTTTGGAATTTGGTCCACACAAAAAGGCGCACCTTATTAAAAAACGTCTTCTGTTTTTGAGAAAATGAAAGGCTTTAAAGTGCGCATTTAAGTGCAGAAAATACGGGAATTTGGAAATAAATTGTGTTTTTACGTCCTCCCTCTTATATCCATCGGTCTGCATTTGTACTGCTCTTTAAGCATTCAGGCATCAGCCGTCACATCAATGCTCCAGTGTTAATTTAGTTTGGTAAAAGTTGTGGTTCTCATTAATAACTTTTTGGAGGAGCGATAACAGTAATTATGTGATACAATCATGCCATGCCGCATCGCTTCCAAGCATCCCAGATGAGTGGAAGTGTACAGATCTTAAGAAATCACACAATTCCAAATGTATTGGGTTTATGTCAAGTGGGCAAAGCACAGGACAGATTGCCCATTGTGAGGACCGCCTTTAGTGAGTGTTAATCCCCTCCAAATCTATACCCACTTCACCATCTCTGATTCGAGGAAAGGCTATATCTGAATTTGAAGCTTAGTGAGCCCGATTGGTTGAATTATTTATTTACCAGGCTCGTACTGAGCAGCGTGGCCTCTGACCACACCACCTGCTGCCTGGAGATTGCAGCTTCACCTGTGGGTGCAAGCGGCATCAGGGGACAGGCAGTCCACAGAGGTTATCACGCCATCCATGCACAGAAGAGTGTTTGATGTGCACTTGGTGACTGTAGAGCAAGTGCACATAGAGATAACGTTCCCAATACAGAAATATTCGTCCATCTATCCAGTCACCATATTTATATATTTCTTTATTATTTTTTTAGGGTTTATTTTATTCTTCACACAGAATATTTTCATTCTCTCCCGCTATCTAACCTTTTGTTGAATATCTGGAAGATTTATTGGAATTCCGGGATTTGAAAAGATAACAGGAATATGAATCAGATTAAAGCAAGGAAATGAATGTTTTTTTTTTTTTTATTCATGAAAGGAAGCTAAATTGTCTTCCAATTGAAACACGTTATTACATTATATTCTGTCTGTCACTGATCATTACGGGGTTTTCTTGTCCATGTGTTTCCAAGTGCTGCATTTCAAAAGCTTACACTGTTATCTTAAGTAATGAGATGAATCCAGAAAATTCAGCTCTGATTACAAGCCACCAATGGCTAATTTAACCGTACCCTCGGCCGCCCACACCACTCATCATCAAGCCAAAATAATACACTTGTGAATTAGTGTTGCAGCATGATGCATGAAGTTGTCCAACACAAATAACCTCCTCCCACACATCGACAACTTAGTTGTATTTTTTTTAATGACACTACTTGGATTATCAAAATTATCAATTATCAAAAGCCAACTCCACACAGGATGACCGGAGTGGGAATCGAACTCTGCACCTCTTATTGGTCATGCAGATTTGCTCATCACCTTTCTGGTGATTATATTAATTAGTACCATTGTTTTGTAACAGTAGAGTGGACGTGCAAAACTGCTCGCTTGCTGATATTTTCCAAAATAAGCAGGCAACAAAAGTTGTACTTGGTTGTTTCATTTCTGACTTGATGGCCTTCACAGAGATCCTTGTAAAGAAAACATTGAAAAATCAATTTCTAGTCATACGTCTTCTTTAAAAGCAAAGCTGTGTTACAAAGCATGTACATCATCAATTCTCGGCTGATGTTTAGTTTATTGCAAAGTGGTGGATGCATTTGTAGTTAGAACCTACGCGACCTGAATGCAGCTCAGTTTCTGTATCATGTGTGTGAAGACAGGTTGTGTTTTGAATGTCCGATGTAGCACCCCCATGACAGTGTTGTGGAGATGCTGAGGCTGCCAGCTGCAGGAGCAGATATTTGCATTTGTGTTGGCATGTGTGTGTGTGTCGGTGACAGAAACAAGCACCTGCTCAGGATCAAACGAGAAACTAGCTGTAGTTTGACAAAACTGCTGTGGTGGAAAAGTGTGAAGCACAGTATGAAGGTTTACTTCCTTTTTTAACCTCCCAATTGTGCATACTTTTTGCATTGAGTAGAAAAAAAAAATGTTTTCACCCTTTGTTTTGCTTACACCAGATCTGGACAAAGTCCCCAGGCGGGAAGTGTTCATTTCAGAAAACAAATACCACAGTACATGTGACTCAAAGTACAAGAGTAGCTTTGAATAAACTGTGCCGAGGTTTTCATGCTTGCAGGTGTGTGCGTGTGTGTGTGTGAGCGTATCAACCAAAAATGAGAAGAAAACCTGTGAGCTGGATTGTGATTACAGTGCTGTTGCCCAAGGTTGTGTATTATCTGGACAGGCATAGTTGTCGGTCTATAAGAGGATGTGTTCAGCCTGTTCATGTCAGGCCTGCCTTCCTGCACCAAGATGGTGTCCCTGATAACTGCTTAATCCCTGAAAGCTAAACTGCCGTGCAGTCAGTGGGCAAAAGCCTTCTGTAGTCACATTTAAATAAGTGTTCAATTAAAAGGAAAGGTTCATAACCACCAGAATAGTTCAAATTGTCTATCTTAACACTCGTTATGTCACTGCAACTAATTTGGGTTATCAACAGGTCATCATTTTATCTTGTAATTCCAAGTATTGACACATGGATCTACTTCTGCTACAATATCGTTTAATGCCAAACGTATTAGGTGAGCTAAATCTAAAATGGATCGTAGCAAATGAGATCTAAACGTTGCAATTTGAATTGTTCTTTGTGATCGGCTTCTAGGCTTTTGCAGCAGCCTGATTTAGTTGTTTGTTTCTGGAGGGGTTACACATTGCATTTTCCTAAACTGCCATTGCAGGGTGATTCATTTTGCTTTCATACAGATGATGTTGATCCGATTCCCGAGTGTCCAGCCACTACCGATTCAAAGTCCAGATGAAAGATTTTGCCTCGAGAAAGGCATCTAGTATAAAAACAACTGCCAACTGCCAAACAAAATCACGCTTGACTTATTTCATTGTTCTGATTAGTATTGATCATGTCTTAGCTTGACCACTGTTTATTTTTCACTCAAACGCAACGCTGTCTTTTCATGTTGGTGTTGCAAGTATAACGTTTGCGTGTTGCAGGCAAAATCTTAAAATAAGGCATTCAGATTGTTTTTTGTTTTTGTTTTTTTTTTAAATACAAAATCTCTTCAGCAGCAATGCAGCCGTACGGTTGCCTTTGATTCGTTTGGCAAAATTTGACATAAGAGGTTTCAGCATGACGGCATTTATAGGAGTCAAAAAAGTGTTTTTTGTTTTGTTTTAAATCTCAAACTCTCCCTTTATTGTGAATAACTTCATTTGCATGCAATTCAAAGCACGACTAAAACAAATGCATTTTTCGTCCTTTTGAAGCAGACCAAGATAACTTGAGATAGTTTCACTGGTGTGCACATCAATTTCTACATACTGTACAGGAGTACAAAAAATATATGTAGGGAAAATAGATGAAAACATAAATAATGACCGTATCGCTTAGTCCTGAGCGCTCACTTTTCTTTTATTATGAACTCACAGGGACACTGAGTTTTCTCAAGTCGTGCTCATTGTCTTAAAACTGCCATTCTGATCAAATTCCCCCTGTGCTCTTCCAGAAGGCACTGAATTGTACCACTGCAGATCCTCCTTGTGTCACAGCTTGTTTATATTCAACACCTCGCCGTGGCCTCCTTGAGCTCCAAGGTTTCATCACCTTCTACATCCAGATCAATGGATGTTATTACCACGATGTTCCCCCTATTAATCCCCAACTGTTTCATACTTTAGATTGCCCTTTGTTGTGCTTCAGCACAAATGTGCTGCCTTACTTTGCTTCTTCTCAACAAATAGGATCACATAAGGATAATAACCACTTTCTGGGGTGCAGTTCTTGTTTCATTGGCATTAGTGATAACTTGGGGCCCTGATGCAGCACTGAGCGTCCCTATTGTGTAACATCAATGTCAGGGAGTTGGGCAGTAAAATGTATTACCCACATGCATCACCTTGTCATTTCCAATTTATAAAGGTGCTTAGTATTCAAAGTGTAGGCCCACACCATGTCGAGGAGATGGCTCAAGGTGTTTGGTCAAGCAGAACCTGCCTTTTCTCATTTTAGCACTCATAAATGGAGCACTGGATGGGTAGGATTTCAAGAGTTCAAGAACACACACATAAAAAAAGCTTCCGTTGAAACTTTCGGTGTGGATTATTCTGCCCTTTGAGGTGACAGTGGTCACTTGTGAGCAAAACTTTCTGGAAACACCGCCTGGCTGCAGATAGATTTGCACCAGCTGGGTCTCAGCTCAGATGAGCACTGAAGTGGGGCTGAAGCATGGGGCCTCTGCACAGCTGCCAAATCTTTTGGCCGCTATTGATATCCAATTTCCTCTGTCAGCCTTAATCTACTTTGAATTTTGAGGCTTTGCACTAAGCTCACTGTATCCATCCCATGGCCTGTAATGATGTCTATTGGACCGGCATCGTTTATCCTCCCAAATCACCGTGACTTCACCATTCAAGAACAAATGCCTTGCCAGTGTCAAATTGCATGCTGCCCGGCAATGGCATTTTAGTTGGTCCTCACTCACTCACATTAGGAAGGATGCTAACCCATTTGGCCATTGCTGTTAAACTCCTCACACATTAATCCTTCCTTTGAATTCTCAGAAGGCAGCACAATGGTTTTAGAAGATTGGTGAAAAGAGGATCAAATGCTATGCAGCAGAGGAAAGTATCTCTGCACAACCGCCTGTTGAGTATATGGTGAATTTAACAGTAGAGTGCTGTGATAATGGATGCATGTAGTATAAGCAAAGGGCCAGTAAATAATGTGTTTTTACCCATTTCCCACAAATCTTTGCTATTCAGTCTTAGATTACATTATGAACATATAAAAATGAGGTCTGCCGGCTTTGAAGTACAGAAGTTATCATACTCCACATCCCTACACGTCATTGTCTTTGTTGTATGTTTAGCGTATGTATGCATGTGCTCAATGGCTTAATAGTCATTTATACAAGGGACAAATTAGCTAACCCCTATTGATAATAAAATACAAATAAAATAGAATAGCTGGAGTGTTACTGCTTTGACTTATTGCTTATTGTGTCAGGAAAAGTCAAAGAAAAGGGAGTCCATTATTTGATGCTTGCTGAATTGGGCTCATTTAAGCTACCCTGGATCTTACAATACAGTACTGACATCTCACATGACAGACTCTATGCATGTGTGATTTATTGTCTGAATCAGGGGTGGGCAATAAATTTTGCTGCATGAAAAACTGGAACGCTTGCCGAGGTGGTTGTGGCTCCTGGGTTGTGATTTGCCCTGGTCTTATCTAAATAATTTTGTAAATTCTTGTTGTCATAACTATAAGCCAGGCTGGGTTCTATTAAGTCAGCACCCATGAAAACGTTGATGGAGTTTTTCCCCTGCCGGTCATTAAAGCCCCGCCAAGAAACTTTTAAGTTTTCATTGATTATGATGGCGCCATATGGACAAAGGCGATAGTGTTTTTCCTCAAGTGTTTTGCTCTCGCTCGCCTGCAGTTGGGCTGAATTACATTTCTGTTTCCAATGGCTGTGTGCAGGACGAATAGCAATGAGGTGGTTAAATTTATTGTGTCCAAACAATACCATATAATAATGTTGAGAATAGACGTTTAAATTTAATTCTGGACAGTATCCCCCTCAAGTCAGGAGCAATTGATGCAGTATAATTGGCCCTATCCAACATTCTTTGTGTTCATCCTGATATATATAAATATGTCTTTAATAAAAAATGACAGCGGAGAAGGTTTTAAATACTATTGTTCAAAAGTTTGGGGTCACTTAGAAGTGTCCTTATTTTTAAAATGAAATCACATCTGATTTTTAATGCAATATCTACTTAGGTGCATAAAGGCCCATTTCCAGCAACAATCAATGTTCTAATGGTCCATTATGTTATCAAACTGTGTTAGAAGGCTAATGGATGATGAGAGAACCCTTGTGCAATTTTGTTTTCATGGAAATTGTTTGGGTGACCTCAAACCTTTGAACGCTAGTATGTATTATCTCAAAAATGGAAAAGAAATGAACCATTTGCCCCAGAGAAAACAGGTGGATAATGTTTTGTATGAAACCTGTAATAACCAACTTGGATTTGACTCTACCCTGGGCTCCAATGCAAAGTCGAATCCAGGTAAAAGTAAGTTCTGTTAAAGTTTTTGGCATTGTTGCGGGTATTGTAACACTTTGTTACTGAGTGTGAAGAAGGATTCTGAACGAGGAATGTGGGAGCGAGATTGACAGTGACAAATGCAGAGTGATCGGCAACGACCCCCTGGCGATATTTCGCTGCTTGAGACATACAAATACAAACTCTGCGGATTGAAAGTGGTCGCAAAGGTCCTGCTTCAATCCTGTGCGGACTTTAGACACGCCTGCTGTAGTGGCTCAATGTTGGTCCATATATAAGGCGCACCTGATTATAAGGCGCACTGTCAGCTTTTGAGAAAATTGGAGGTTTTTAGGTGCGCCTTATAGTGCGGAAAATACGGTACTTTGTTTACTTCTTGCAGCCGTTGCTTCGGATGTTGTGGGACTTTTGCCAGCAGTGCGTTATTGTTATTTGTACCCTCCTCAAAGTTGTTTAGTCCCAGTAAAAGAGATGCAATCTTTGTCTAGCAAGGTACCACTCAACAAGTAGTAAGTCGATATTTCATCAGAAGAGGTATGAAAATATTTTATGGAGGTCGAAAAGTTCCCTAGCTACCAATACTTTAAATCTGCTATATTGAACCAGGCAGTCTGGCTGTAAGATGTCGCCCTGGGGTTCACAACATGATTTATCTACCCTCTGACGTGTCTGTCCTCCATGCTTCTACACACCGTTCACCTAACGGCAAAGACATTTCAGCTTATGAAAACAACTCTCTCATTGTCTTTTCTCTCGTGCATTGGCACTGCTATTGGTCCCTGAGCAAGGTCACTTCATGCAACGCTAATGACGGCAATCAATTATGGGGAGCAACATGAGACAACAACCGCCCACATTTGTTGCCTCCAAGCTTTTCACATATTGAGGGTTCCTGATCATAGCCACAGCAGAATAAATCATGCAGCATGAAGACTAAAAATATAATCGCTATCTTTAATGTGTGATAGCAACTTGTAATTTTTCACATGTATTTTTTGATACTTTCATTCAAAACATCGTATATATTATCTCGGTGCATTTTTGGGGGTTCTACTCTGCTTTCCCCCGACTTTAAAAAACATGCATGGCAATTCCATTCAAGACTCAAAAAGGTTCTCAAGTAGGCACTTGAATTGTTTGCAGGGCTGCACAATATTGGAAAACCACAAGATGTGCAATACAGGGGTTGATTATTGCAATATCAATTTTAGAGTGTTATTTAAAGCAACCAAAGAAGATATTTTTTTCCACGTGGCAAAATAACCAGGCTCAAAAAGCTGAGACCCATTTGGATGCTACCATTAGTTTGAAAATTTCTCAATTACATTAAGATCACAGGGCATTTCGATTTTTGTTCTAATAAAAAAAAATCCTACAAAAACAGTTCCAAGAAATGACCTGATTGTTGAATAGCCGATATGGAATAAAGTACAGAAAGTAAATCATTTTCAATGTTTCTCCATTTAAGTCACTATGACTTGTATGGAACAACACCATCAAAATGACACCTTCAAACCATGAAAAACAAACACATTACACAATAAAATGCCATTGGAACATGTTCAATATTTCCCAACCTTGCTTATGTAATACTGTGATGTCATGCCAATGCAGAGAATAAAAAAAAATAATAATAACTTTCTCCGACATCACCCTGGAATGCCCATTTAGGTTTTTACAATCAAGGAGGTGTGCTGCTCTTGCTCTTACGAAAGTTAAGGGGGCTGCCAATGGCCTGCAGCTTCTCATTGAAAAGCAGACACACGGAGTGGTATGTGAAATTGGAAATTATTCTGTAGGGGTAATGCACATCCAACTCCTCCATTTGGCAAAACAAGACAAAGTACTTCCTTTCTTTCATGTCACTGGCGGAGACCGAGACACACCACCTGTAGAAATAGTAATTTGTTTTTCACCAGATGTCTTCAAGAGCTTCCAAAGATCTCCATATCCAGTGTTCTTTGTTTTTTGTGTTTACATACGTATATCATATTGTATGTTTAAGTCAACAATATACATGTATTTGATTGTTATACTATAAAGATGCCAGCAATGATTTTGTGTTTCTAGTTTGTTCATTGCGTATATGGCTCTTTATAATTTGTCATTGTATTTCTATGTATGCATATAAAAGCTGTACATAATTTGGATGCCCAAAGCCAGTCATACTGTTTTACCCAGCAAGACAATTTCAATGTGATGCTAGTTCAGTTAAATTGTTCGCTGTTAGTGTCAACATTTCTCACCGACCAACAGCATTTACAAGTGTAGAGTCTAAAATTGTTATTGTGCTTTACTATGAGGAAAGGTCTGTGCAAACTGTGCAGCATTAGTCACCGAAGCTGTTGATGATTTCAGAGATTGACCCTCAAGGCATCAGCAGTAGTATAAAAGCCGGCAAACGTGATTGAAATCACTAATCGCAAGTGGATGTTATATTGTAACTGAACGCTGTTGGCGTTCCATTGAAAAATGCTCAAGTTGATGAATATTTAATAAATTCCTACAAAGCCTTAGTCATAGACACATTTCTTCTGCTTTGTTATTGTATGCCTCTCACAAAGAAACTTGGACTTTAGGAACTAGAGTCATTCATTGTCTCACGGCTCTCATCACAATATATTACTCTGTCAGTCAAGGGCTGCTGATTTTTATTTTTAGTTTGCTTGGACTGGATAATCATGCACGAGAGTGCCTACACGCCGAAGTGATCACAGTGTGGAGTCTGGCTTCAGAGTGAGACTTATTGGAGCAGCTGCCACTGCAGCAGAGCGCAGTGGGAGATTGCTAAATTGACATGGGTGATGGGCTTGGAGGGACTCTACATTCCAAACACTGATGCCGCAGTTCTCATTTTCTGACACTTTGTTGTCATGCCAACGATCTTAGATCACAAACAATATGCACCGGAATTGTATTGTTGCAATATTATAGTAAAGTAAATAAATGCCTGGATTCTTTCAAGTTAATAGTAATAAAAAAAATCCTCATGCGTCACAAGGTTGTGGGTCATGGGTCCTTGTGTCCTTTGGTGTGAATGTTTGGTGGTGGTCAGAGGGGCCATGGGCACGCACTGGCTGCCACACTTTTGTCACCCTGCCCCAGAGAAGCTGTGGCTACTTACGTAGCTTCCCACTACCAGAGTACCAATGTGTGACCGTATTAATAATTCATCTACTGTGAGCACTTTGAGTGCAATATAGAAAAGAGCAAAATAAATCCAATGCTTTATATTTTTTAATGCACTATTCCATCAAAAAATGTCAAGAGATGTCCATGCTCTTTTTACATCCAAGAGATTTAAAAACAAAAAACAAAAAAAAAAACAGCACTTCACGCACACTTTTGGGACAAAGACAATTCTTTTATTTCTTTTTTCTAGAACGTGAGTCAGGTTTATTTGTACTTTTGTATTTTATGTAATACTTTTCATATGTTCAATATAACCAGTTGTTTTGTAATGGCTCACATAGAGTACTTAAATCATAATAACTACCGTAGTGTGCAAACACTGACTTCTTTCGTCACACTCAAAAATGATGATTCTGTGTTCTTCTGCAAGTTTGTTTCTCTTGTCAACATTATTAAAAGTGACTGGACAGTATGAAGCAAATCTGCCTTTTTAAATGGCTTAGTGCAAATTTGTTTTGGGAAGGAAAGAGGAAGAAGAAGAAAGCTGATTTGCATACAAGAGGGAGTGGAAGCAAGGTCACGGAGATAAACATGATGCTTTAGTGATTCTGTCAGGGACATGGGAGACATATTGCAGGAAGTGGAGATTGTGACCGCCCCCTGTGACTGATTGCAGTAGGACCTGTCAATAAGTTAATGTTCACTCAGAAAAGGAAAATGACTCATAACAAAACAAATACATGTAAGATATGAGCAGCAATGTGAGAAATGGGCTGCCAAAATGGCAAAAACACAATGCATACGTGAGAGTGACATAAATACAGATGGAATGATATGCGGTGCAACATACATAAAGAAAGATCAGACATCTAGTGGTGTGTTGAAAGAGTGAGTGATTGAGAAGATGAGGCGGAGGTGTGGAAAAGCAGCCATGATGAGATGAATTCGTCCAGGCAGAGAGATTGATGACTCTGCTTCAGAGGGAAAACCAGAGATGGAGAACAGGGCCAGGGAGATAGCGGAAATGGGGGTGGAATCAGAGAGAAGTCCTCATGAAAAGAAGCTTCAAGCCCCTACGAGACAAGGCAAATTATTCTGCCTGATAAAATGACTAGCAGCTTTTATAAGCACACCACCACCTGCCAGCAGTGTGCTAACTAAGCACATTTCACACATCCAATATTTCTAATTGGATCTTTATGTCGTGTTTTGCTGCTCATCGCGGGCTGTAAATTTCTTCTGTGCGTCCTACAAAGAGTTTTAACCCTGCATCATCATTTTCATGAAGCAGGAATAGCTTGAAATTTAGATTCCATTAAGTATTGGCACATGTGACTGTCTGGTTTGTTTTGTTGTTATTGATGAAACAAATTGAGATGATCCTTCAGCCAAGCTTTGAGAAATGATCTGTTCATAATCACAAACACACATGTGAAAGTGTGGAGGTAATAGTATTGCTTATAGGTTTGCTTGGCTTCTTCTGTGGCACAACATAATGACCCAAATCATATTGCCGAAAGCAGTTCATCGAGGCGAGAAGTGGAAACGACTTGTCTGAGGTCAAAATGCTATTTAAGCATCACATGATGTAAAATGTTAAATCTTATTCACTTCACTCTATTTTAAGTCTATTTTTTCCCAGTTCTTTTGCTCACCAAACATTAAAGTAATTAATACTATATTCTAAGTTGTGTATCAAAGCTAGATGAAAATATCTGGAAACAAATGCTAAATGATCTCTTCTCATTTTAGCAGAGAGTGTAACTGTACATCAAAACAGTTTGTGAACAAACCAAAAAGGAGTATTCGACCATGACCATTTCATATTTATTGCTTAAATTCATCCCCTCAAGGTCTGACTGTGTCCAATTAGAGCTGCAATTTTAAGAGTTGCTAAAATTACCACAGCGGCGTTGGTCTAACAAAATGAAATGGCATCTCATTAAGGCGTGTGAAGTCAATATGCACGGCCAAGTCTAAATTTGAGATTTAGTGGACTGATAGTGGCCATGCGAAACCTGAACTTCTCGGAGTGGAGCACGGGGGGGCAATCCGACCAGAAGATGAAGTGGATATTAATAATTTGCAATGTTAAACATTTACTTTGTCTGCTTCATCTCGCCAAATTCGCCGAGTGAGTATGACTGTCATCTAAGTCCAGATCAACAGAGTCAGCTGAATAATAACTGCAAACAGAAAGTGGAGCTAAGGCAAAGCCTACTACTTCCATTTCTCTACGCCACAGAGCATGTGATCAGAGGCAGTATTGTTTAAGTGACACCAGGATTGGTGGGTGCAATGCAAGTAGAGTAATCCCTCCTTTATTGCAGGAGTTATGAACCAGACCACCCCCAAGACAGATGAAATCTACCAAGTAACATCCAAATATTCATGTCATGCCTTGAAGCCACAAAAAGTGAACTGCAATAAAGCCACTGAGGACCACTGGAGAATAATATACACATATTTAGACTTATCCTTATAATGGTTAACATATGGCATTTCAATCTTGATGCTCATCATGTTCCTCTTAGTTAGTTCAAAATTTGGTTTCCACTGACCAGTCTGTGTTATCCAATTTCAGATCCTGTCGAAGACACGCCCTCAGCGGTTCTGTGAGAGGCAGTGGAACGCAGTGAGATGTTGACCATGATAAGATATCTCAGCGGATTTTCTTTTCAATCACACTAGACAGTAAAGGAGCCTATCATTTAGGATTGATGTCCCATGTGGCAGGGGCGGCCCCAACATGCACCGTCCAATCTGAGACATCCCATGTCAGCCTGGTCATAGAGTTTCCAATGCTGCCGCCACCTGTAAAGCCAACAAAGTAAACAGAGATGCCTTCTAAGGTCTCCTGTTTGTACTTGCTGACAGTAGTTTGCTGGGCCAGTGCTCTCTGGTATCTGAGCGTGACCCGCCCATCCACTTCCTATGTGGGCCAGCTGAACATCCCGGTTCGCAAGGCACCCAAGATGAGTAAGAACACCACCTTCGGTAACTACCGCACTCGGTCTCTGAATCCGCATGACTTTGACTACCTCATCAATGATGCCAAGAAATGTGAGACGGAGACCCCTTTTCTCGTGATCCTGATAAGCACCACCCACAAGGAATTTGATGCACGGCAGGCCATAAGAGAAACGTGGGGTGACGAAAGTACATTTCCTGACGTGCGTGTGGTCACGCTCTTCTTGTTGGGTCGCAGCACGGACGCTGTCCTCAACCACATGGTGGAGCAGGAGAGCCAGATCTTCCACGACATTGTCGTTGAGGATTTTATTGACTCTTACCACAACCTGACTCTCAAGACACTTATGGGCATGCGCTGGGTGGCCACCTTCTGCTCTAAAGCCCAATATGTTCTCAAAACAGACAGTGACATCTTTGTCAATATGGAGAACCTCATCTACAACCTCCTCAAGCCCAGCACCAAGCCCAGGAGGAGATATTTCACAGGCTACGTCATCAACGGCGGGCCAATCAGAGACATGCGGAGCAAGTGGTACATGCCGAGAGACTTGTACCCAGACAGCAAGTACCCACCATTCTGCTCCGGCACTGGCTACGTGTTCTCGGCAGATGTAGCCGAGCTCATCTACCAAACCTCACTGCACACCAGGCTGCTACATCTGGAAGACGTGTATGTGGGAGTGTGTCTGCGTAAGCTGGGGATCCACCCCTTCCAAAACAGCGGTTTCAACCACTGGAAAATGGCTTACAGCCTCTGCCGCTATCGACGAGTGGTCACCGTTCATCAGATCTCCCCTGAAGAGATGCACCGCATTTGGAACGACATGACCAACAAGAAACATCTTAAATGTTAGCAGGACTCCTCCAGCCTCACTCTGTGAGTCAGGGAGCTACTGATTGACCTTCTATCTATCTATTACTTCTCCAACATCGGCAAACACTGTACAGCACAAAGCACTGCGCTGAAAGGAGAGTATTGACAAACCATTCAGGGCTTTGTCCAAATACTGATTGCTTTGCCGGGAGTTTCTTTAGCACAACGCCAAACATGCCTGTCTGTAACCTCCATTTTGTCAAGTGTTTTTATGTGCATCCAACCTTGCACACTCGCTTGTACGGAGGTGGTGGGCGTCATGCCTTTGTTTTTAATCACCAAGAGTATTAACTGTCATCAGTGACCAGTGATTGGATCAATACCAACACATGTCATTCAAGTGACTGCGTTTGCAATTTGCGTTGAACTCAAGTTCTACTGAATGTATGTGTATCGTCTGTTGTGCTAAAGCCAAGTTTTCACCAGGTTCCATCAGTTCATGGTAGGTTATGTTGGTCTGTCAACCAGTTCACAGATGGCAATACAACTACCGTATTTTCAGGACTATAAGGCGCACCGGACTATAAGGCGCACCTTCAACGAATGGCCCATTTTAAAACTTTGTCCATATATAAGGCGCACCGGACTATAAGGCGCACTATTAATGCAATCACAATATAATAACTTGAAATAGTGAAAACAATAACAATATATCAATAATGTTAATATCATACAACACATTTGGCCCGCGAGCCGGAATTTGGTCCATATATAAGGCGCATTGGACTATAAGGCGCACTGTCGGCTTTTTAGAAAATTTGAGGTTTTTAGGTGCGCCTTATAGTCCGGAAAATACGGTACTTACGTAAACATATCAGTTAAATTGACAAAAGGGTGCCAAAATAATACCACTGTAGGGATTAATTATTTTTGTACCTATCGCAACTTTTGTGACAATTAAACTAAACCAAAAAAAAACACTGCTTGGTGGAAACGGGCTTTGGCAACGCAGCAGCAGGCCTTGTATTTGGTACCACAATAACTTTACGGTAAAATGGTTAAATAACTCCATTTGGGGAAAATGATGTATCAACAACCCATTTGCCGATGTATGCTGTATAATATTTAAGCATATTTTCTTACAGATCCACCTATCTTTTTATTGGTTGTCAAGGAGAAGAGAATTTGCTGCTTGTATTGGTAGTGAATAGTATTTCTTTTGTTGTGTACTGTGCAGCTATTTGTCTCAGGCAGTGCAGAGGATTTGTGTGTATGTTTACCTGAACATGAATGAAAGTCATTGAACGGGGACTGAAAAACCTTACTGTTTGAGGTTTTTAGAGTAAATAAAACCGTTTTATAAGATTTTATATTTGCATTTGTTGGATTTGATCTACAGAATGACGCAAGGTTCAATATAAGGGCAGGATTCTGTAGAAATATGTGTTTGGAAAAAATTACCGTATTTTCTGGAGTATAAGGCGCACCGGACTGAATGGCCCGTTTTAAAACTTTGTCCTTACATAAGGCGCACTGGACTATACGGCGCACCATTAATGCATCATGTCAGATTTTTAATCCGAATCAAATCATTCTCCATTGTATCTTTTTTATTTCAACTTCAGATGCAACAAATTACTTTATAATCACAAAATAATGATCCATAGTCTTTTTGATTCATGATTCATAGTCTTCAGCGGGCCACTTATGATTGATTTCATGACACAATGCTTCGGGTCAGTCTAAATTTAGGAATTTGGTCCATATATAAGGCGCACCGTAGGCTTTTGAGAAAATGTTATGTTTTTTTTCGGTGCGCCTTATAGTCCGGAAAATACAGTATATCATTAATTATTTATGATTATTATTAATAATTGTTATTTGTAGGACCAACATACCACCGGTATCTTTAGCACATCACACGTAATTTTACCCACACAGCAGCAGTGTTAATAAAGCTGTTGTGTCTTTGACCTTCTATAGTAAATTTTCTGTAAGTTTTTATGCCATGCAAAACAGTTCCCATGTTCCTTACACTGGATGATAAATCCACCACAAATCGCAGTTTCTTGTGTAAGCTCTTTGGTGCAACATTACGACATTCCTTCATCAAAGCACAATTCTGATCCACTTAGTTTATGTGGAGAGTCGTTAAAATCCAGATTGTATTTGCAATGACTAATAATAATTCTGTTCAGTATATGGTCTATTTGTTATTCGGGGAACTTGCTGGGAGGATTCTCGAATGGCATCAATGAACTATGTCTTCCAGGGTTTATTCTTGTTATTTTTGCATTCCTCTGATCGATCACTCCTTCGTCTGATAAGCTGTTAGCGTATGCTGAGCAACAGAAAGACGGTGCTCAAATCATAGAGCATTTAGAGGTTTATTAGTCTCATAAAATAAAAAACAAGTGAATATTCATTGGCTTCTGTGAAAAAAATATAACGACCAAAGCAGAGTGATCGACAACTGGGACACTCCCTTTCTCAAACAAGGCCTTGGTTTTGAAGCACAGCAATGCTTACGGCATGGGTAGACCTTGTTTCGCATTGTACCCTAATTAGACTCTGCAAAGACTGCAGGGCATTTTTAATCCCGCATAATCTTCCTTCATCTCCTAAAAAGCACAATGTTAGAGCGCAGATTTTGATATTCTTTTATTCACATTCTTTCACCAGATCTTTACGACCTTTTGTTTTTCGGGCACAAAATGATTATACTTCTACAGTTTTAAGAACATTTGGAAGTGCTCGGAATTGCCAGATAATGCTGTCACACTATCTTCAGCTTGGAAAAGCAGTCTCATGTTATATCTAAGAGTGATCACTGCTAGGTGAGAGAGCTCCTCTGTTTTTTTTCTTTCCAGCATATGCGATCATATTCATGATTATCTCCAGGCCAAGAAGAAAGCCTTTCATCCATGCATAAGTGGTGAATACACATATAAAACACACAGATTTGAGGCCACCTTTTTGGCATCCATTATTTTGTGCGTGTATATGTAATGCCAGCACGGTTTTGCATGTGACTAATGTGTCTGTCCCACAATCTGAGGTTCCGGGATCGAATCCTGTGCTTGTGAGGATAGTCTCCAGGTATTCACCTCGTCTCACATTTCAAAAACATGCAGTTTAGGTTCACTGGAAATAATGACTTGTCCATGGACTTACATCTGAGAGTGAATCTCAAAGATCGGAATCAGTTCCAGCTCCCCAATGACTCTGAACAGGATAAATTGTATCGAAAATACTGGATAAGTTTTAAAATGTGCTAAATTTGAATCTTATACTATAAAGTCATTTGAGAATATTATGAGTGGTAGAAATGCACCAAAATCTGGACCCCAAAGAAGTCAGAACAAGGAAATGAGCAATCATTAAATCACGAACATATGGACACACAAGAAAATAACACTGCCCGATAAACGAAAGGCAATGGCAACAAAAAGTCAACGACGTGACAACAAAAGACAAGAAAACAAAATGCAATCTACTCAACATTAGAAACAACTGAAACGGAAAGGAAAGTAGCACTTAATACAGCAGAACTAATCTATATATACTAGCAACAAACAGCTAAAGGAGAAGAAACATTGACGGTCAGCAGGTACAGAAGAATCGATTCAGCACCTTCCTCCGACTTCATCTGATGTTAGCTACTCAACCACACTAATGGTGAAGAAATGCACCGCCAATGTACATCAAAGTGATTAAAAACACAAGGTACAAACACAGAAACACAAAAGATCCTCATTTGTTTTGTGTATTGAGCGAATGAGGTGGAACGAGCAGTTCATTTTACTCTCATCTCTCTCATAAATGTATTTATGAGCCAATTTTAACTGTCTGTATTTCCTCCCCTCTGCTTTTATTCATACCACGGGGTCTAAGAAACCTTCAACCAGCGTGTCTGCAAAATCCTCAGCCGATGCTTCTGAGAGGCCGTCTGGTGCCACGCTGTCAACATAGAACACTTTGATTGCAGAAACTATTTCAGGAAGAACTTCTTGTAATGTGTGATTTGACAGAGTGTGCCTATTTTGTTGTGTTACTTTGACATTATTCTTTGCAAACGTGAACAAGAGCTGCTTTGTGAGAAGAGCATGCGGGGAAGTTCAGTCGCTTGTGCCTCGCACGGGTTGAATCTTCTGAAAAAGGCACACTATCTGAACACTGTAACAAAATATACATGGAATACATAATACGTAAATAGAGTGTGTTGACTTTAGCACTGCGTTCTAGTCAAGTGTGTTGCTCAACCAAAGCCACATAAATTCCAGGCATGCACAGATTGACTCAATGTAGTAGATTTCAGATGGTGTATTTAGAGAGGGAAAAATGTCACTTTAAACCAACATTGCAATCTAGAGGAGCCAAAGAATACAACAACTGGTTCATGAAGCTTCATTTTCCCATCACTACCCCCAGGTGCCAGGCCAGATAACTGATTTTGGGGTACTTGCAGCTTTTCCCAGGATTTTCTTTTCCCACGTTTCTCCCCAATCTGTAGAGAACATATATTGAATGTTTATCAGCATTCTCAAAATGTTTGGAGGTATGTAAAAAACATTTTTGTTTGTCTTGGAAGACCCCCTGAGATAGCGATTGCTCACTATTGCCAGGATGTTAACTGTTTCCAATTTAATGATTAATACTAAGTGAGTTCTTTGTCTTTATTTTTTTAACAATGCCATAGTTAAGAAAATCAGGAAGAATCACACCCTAAAGCTTCCTTCAGTCCCTTTTCCACGGTGATGTGTACGATAAATGACAATCTTATTTAATGGAGGATGTGACAGTACTGAGCTGATGAAAGATAATCACAGGATGCCGTAAATGATGTCAGGAGACTCGTTTTCGGCTTCTTTATGGTCATAATAACCCTTATCCTGTCAGTTGCTACAACGTAAGTCAAAAATATCAGCACAAGCATTTTGTCTGGACAAGATGACTCACATGTACATTTGGAAATAGCGCAAGGCAAGTTTATTTGCATGTACAAGACAATTCAACGTGTGTTACATAAAACATATAAAGCATTACAGAAAATGAAACAAATATGAAGACAATTCAATCATTTAAAATAATAAGACTAACATGATTAAAACCAAGCATCAATCTATATAAGATATAAAATAGGGAAATAAGACATGGGGATTAAAATAAGGAGGATTAAAATGAAAATAAAGGATAGATTCATAAGAACGATGCAGTAAACAAGAGAATTTTCAAATGATCTGACGGTTTGAGCACAGCTCAGGTACAGCTACATAGATGTTTGTTTCCAAACAAGGTTTTATGGACTATGTGGCCCAGAAGATGATCTCAGTTGATGAGAAGGTCCACTTTCATACCAGTTGAAAAGAATGCGAGCAAAGCCGGAGCTGAGCAGCTGGCATCTACACACAGCGCAGGAGATCTCACGTTCATCAGGTTGCACAAAGGTTGAATGATATAAGAGTCAAGTCCAAGTCTTCCGCGTGGATTAATACAGACGCACGCACACTCAAGCATAAACACGATAGAACGTATTCTCTCGATCGATGATCTCACCTTGGGGAATTCTAACAGAAGAGTCAGCTGAGATGAGGAAAGAGTCTAGTGTTCCGCTTCTACTTTCCCCACGTGAAGCTTGCCTCATCTTATTATGCACTTTGAGCTTCATAGTGTGAAGACTGCAACTCAGCAAAGTTCTCCAAGAAATGACTTTAATCTGGCCGGCTTTCAATTCACGTTATGGGTAGTGTGATAGATGTTATAGCTAGGTGGGAATTTGCTGGAGTCTCATCTTTAATTCATTTTGACTTTAGAACCTTAAACTTTACGATGTTTTTAAGACATGTTAATTCCAATCTAAAATCACAGATTACACCTTAATATTCAGTCATCTGTCGAAATATTCAACTGGCACAAAAACTATTTTTTGTGCCATTACATTAGATTACTGACTGCTTGTTTGACAATCATGCATAAAATAATTGTGCACAAAGTGAATATATTATGATTTCTCTCTTAGTTTTAATGTACTTAATATACTCTTGGTTCATCTCTTGCATAGATATGCGTAGATAAAAATATTTTCATTGAGTTTTTGTTAACAAAACACTAGTCTGAGTCCTCACTTCATTTCGGTGTTCGGCATTTGAGCAGGCACAGTGACAGTGGACAGTATTCACATGTGGTTTCTGATTCAATTGAAAACAGTGGTTCTCTTTATCTCTGTAAAATATGCTGAACCACTTCTCACTCTCACAACCATGAGCGATGTGTCACCCAGCCTCTGGCGTCACACAGCACAAAGTCAGAGTGTCCTATCGCTGAATCAATTTTGGAGGAGAAGTGGCAAGATGAGATTGCATCTGAAGAATGCTAATCCACCCCAGAGTCCACGTCTGCAGATGTCAACATTAAAGACTCAATTTCCCAGAGGTCAGTGTGGCTTGATCACATATTACCACTAACTGATAGAGTGTTTCTGACATCTGCACTCTAGAAAGCATCAACACGCTAAGCGTGCAGTCGAGAATCGAGAGGTCACGTATTCTCGACGGGGTTAAATATCTGACTTCTGAAGTAGCCCCGCTACTGCTCCAACTGTGTATTCATGCTTTGGTTTAAATTTGTAAAAGAGAATGTTTGAATCGTCTTTCATTTGAAATTCCTGCAATGTTACCTTGGACATTTACCACTGTATAACGTTAACACTTTATTTTGACTCTTTATATATTTATTTGGATATAAAAAATGATTCATTTAGTGATGCGTGTGTTTGGCTAGATATGTGCTATGAAAAGTAATACAACAGAAAACAACAGTTCTCACTTGTAAATTTGTGTTTTCAGAGAGATTTTCTCATTCACAATCACCATATATGATCAGTCGTTTGTAATCTCACTGCGATGGACTCCATCTTCCCTGTGACCCTGAATGTGATACCGTATTTTCCGCACTATAAGGCGCACCTAAAAACCTCCGATTTTCTCATAAGCCGACAGTGCGCCTTATACTCAGGTACGCCTTATATATGGACCAATATTGAGCCACTACAGCAGGTGTGTCCAAAGTCCGGCCCACGGGCCAAATGTATATATCTTATATATGGACAAAGTTTTAAAATGGGCCATTCATTGAAGGTGCGCCTTATAACCCGGTGCGCCTTATAGTGCGGAAAATACGGTACTTGCTTTAAGAAAGGAAAAAAAAAGAAAAGGTATGTTTTGCTGTCTTTCATTCACATTATAATCTAATATTTTTGATTGTAGTGTGCTTGGATATTTCCCCAGTGACTAACTCACTTGTTACATTCTGGTGATACCAAACAAAACAAACATAAGATGACAGTAGTCTCAAAAGAGCTCAGCAAATCCTCAGTATAACAGGATATTTCCACACAAATAAATACACTTTAATAGTGAAAAGATTCAAGTTACTTTTTGATGTTCCATCAGCTTGTACGTGACCTCATCACCTCAAACAAACACTTTGCTCATCTCTGTTTCCAATTGTTTACACTCTTGGAGCCATTAGCTGATTGGTGC
This sequence comes from Syngnathus scovelli, assembly GCF_024217435.2. Classification (NCBI taxonomy): domain Eukaryota; kingdom Metazoa; phylum Chordata; class Actinopteri; order Syngnathiformes; family Syngnathidae; genus Syngnathus; species Syngnathus scovelli. The sequence continues at coordinate 6,627,755 of NC_090848.1, forward strand.
TCCAGTGGTGACCAGCTTGTAATAAGCACCCTTAAGGGCCATAAGATGGTCATGTGTTCCCTTCTCAATCACGTAGCCTCGGGACATGACAGCGATGATGTCGGAGTTCTGAATGGTGGATAGGCGATGGGCGATAACGATGCAGGTCCTGCCCTCTCGAGCTTTGTCCAGAGCAGCTTGCACCGTCTGTGGCGGTCAAGGCGAGTACACAAAATTACACAGGGAAGAGAAATCATTGACATGCAAGCAGCATAATAATAGGGATTTGACAATCACGCCTTGATTACTGAGAGCCCGCAGCTTCAGTGCCCACATTGGCAGATCCACAACATGTATAAATGTATACAAGATCGCTATCAGCCGAGAGGAAGAATAATGACATTAATGATGTCAATAATGAACAGCTCTTCTTGTTGCCTGCCACCAGAGAATATCAAGCAGCTGTGCAGAATGCAAATTCATTTGCGGGACTTGCCTTCTCACTCTCTGTGTCTAGAGCAGAGGTGGCTTCATCCAGAAGCAGGATCTTGGGATCACGTATGATTGCCCTAGCGATAGCAATGCGCTGCTTCTGGCCGCGAGACAACTGAGAACCCTGAGCACCCACGTTGGTGTCGTATTTCTGAGGAGGAAAATGATATGTTGAGATCAATATCAATACCAAGCATGGTCTATGTTCTTCAGTTACAGATGTTCCATCAAGCAAGAGCAATTTTAGCTTTGCCAAGGCTTTGACCTCTGTCACCTCTAAAGTCAGCAAGTCACCAAAATGAGGAGCAGTTTAATAAGTACAGTACAGTATCTACAAAATGGAATCTGCTCTAATAAGCTCATCATAAATTACAATATCTGCGCTATGAATCATTTGATCATTCCTTAATCCTTAATTTAAGCATAATATAGGCGTGACGAAACCAAGATGACTCAGTCTGCGAGCTCAGATTTCTCACTCTCCAGTCCCATGCGGTGAGTCTTGTATTCATTTTCCGTAGCGCTTAGCCTCAGGTGGGTTGCGGGCAGACCAAAGTAAAATGTAACGGCCACATCCCACCGGGCTGGTAAGCCATCACATGCATCATGATTGATTACGATGAATCGGCTTCTGAGAAATGTGACCAAACCCGCACCAAATGTGGCAGTTTGGGATCAAATTTGAAATGGCAATGTGATGTCTCACTTCAGACGACATTCTAGTTTTGTTACAAATTCTTATTATTCCGCCCCACCCTTTTTTTTTTTAAATCGAAGAATCCGTTTTTCTATTTCACCTCTACTATTTACATTATTTCTTGTGAGAAAAGAATATCCGGAATCAAAACAAATCAGGTGCCTGAATGTACTTTGTTAGATTTGAAAGACAATTTTGGGTCGATTTTCATTCATTACAAAACCTTGGAAAAATGTGTTACACTCAGACCCATTTCCTCAACAATGGTCCAGTGGTGATAAATTTTTAAACATGTTAATAATGCGTGAATGTTGTGAGAGAAAATAAAATGAAGGCAAAAAGACTGATGAAATGAAAACAGAAATCTCTTTGTGTAGCTACGCAACTTACCGCGTAAGTCTTAGCGTTCCCTTTCTGTCATCGATTAATCGACCTTATTATGTCTGCCTGTTTTTCTGCCTTCTAGTTTGTCTTCCCTGACTAATTGACGCACTTTAACATTCAGACAAACTAATCCCTGTGTTTAGCCTCCATGTCATTTTCTCCACATCTCTCCTTCTGCAAACATGAACCCACCTCAGGTAGAGACATGACAAAGTCATGGAGCTGTGATTTTTTGGCAGCTGAGATGACCTCGTCCATGCTGATGTTCCGCGAGTTGTCGCCGTATTTGATGTTTTCCAAGATGCTGCAGTCAAACAAGATTGGCTCCTGGGACACAATGCCAATCCTGGATCGCAGAAAAGGCACGTTGACGCGAGTCGAATCGCGACCATCAATCAGCTGCAAGAGGCAATTGATTTAACCATTAGTAGGAGGCAGTGTTATAATCAAAGAGTAGACATACAATTTACTTAATGAGCTTTAACGTAATGTCCCTTCTAACTGTGTGATTTCTCTTCTACATCTCCCAGAATCAGGTCCATGAGTTCCCAAGGCACTTCCAGCTCCATTAAGACCTTTAACATCCAGGCAGTGATTTTTCTCTGACAGGAGTCAACGTGTAATCAAGATAAGTGCTCCCATGACAGTCACAGCAAAACTGTCTGCTTAAAGATGCGCCAAATTCGGACATTTAAAAATGCTAACGTCCGAGATGTTAAATGTTCAGCTGTCAGGTTTCTCAATGACACTTTAAAATTTATTCCATTGTGACATGTTTGACATTTTCTAAAAGGTCATCATCATCTTCTTCGACTATTTCATGCTGACTGCCATAAATTCCAACCTCGTTTTTGTCGGGTTAACTACAGAGACATTAGCAGGCGCTTGTGCACACGAAAAAATGTTGACTGACAAAAAGTGAAAAAAAATACACAACAGATTTTTGATTGTTAAAATGTTTGCGGAATTTTGACATAGCTAGGTGTTGCTTGTACAACAATATCGATTGGCATTTTGGTATAATGTATTTTTGTGTGTACATACTGTATTGTATGTCTGACCTATGAACTAACTGTATCCATAATTTGTTATATTGGATGATGCGTTTGTAGTTTTTGATATCGCATTGTAAAAATTGAAAAAAGTCTTTCTTCGGTTTTGTTGAAAAGGATGAAGAAAAGCCGCGTCCACCTCACTCACCACTTTGCCTTTATCGGGGTCATAAAACCTTTCCAGAAGCTGCACACTTGTGCTCTTCCCACAGCCGCTGCTACCCACAAAGGCCAACGTCTGCCCGGGCTTCACTGCCACATTCAACCCATTGAGGACCTGGATGTCTGGTCGGGTCGGGTAAGTGAACTTGCATTCAATGAACTCAATGTTGCCTTGGAAGTTATCCTAGTAGAGAAGGATAGGGGTGGGGCAAACAAAATGGGTGCAAAGGTTTAGTTTTGTTTTGGAAACATAATCTTTGCTTTACTTCTTGATTGACATTGTCTACAAGAGGATCATTTCAGACTATTTTGAGTTTCAACTCTGCCTTGCAGTAAAACGTGAAATTGCGAGATTACTTTGGTCACAGTTTATTCGCAGCACTGCTTTAATAGTACAAACTTGGATGTAGTTTGGCCTGCCGCTGTGAATAGGAATTGTGCTGTAAATGATTATGACGGACGGATTTGATGGTGCTCCTGGGAATCCACAAACATTACTTTTTTTTTTCTAGCCCAATTCTGACGCACTTCTTAACTTTGTCCCTGACTTGTTTGGAATGTTTGTTGGTTCTCAGTGGCTGTATTTGGTTGTTGCAACCTCTGGGGGAGATTTAAAAAAGGTGTGTATCTATAGAGAGAGCATATCACATTTAGTTTATTTCAATAATTATGTAACTTTTGAAATGGTGGCATCACAACGTGAGGTATATGTACAGACCAATTTTCTTTTTATTTTTTTATTTTGTATTTTACTATATCTATTTCTGATTTCTCTTCAAAACTTTGTGTTTGGAGCCGTTTTTTTATATTAGAATCGTCCTAATCCTCTAATGTCAGCCTCTCAACGTGAATTATTTAATAATTTTCATAGTCATTAATAAAAACAAATTATTTTATCTCTGTTTTTACTTTGGAAAACAAAAAAGAGTAATTGAATCACTTTGGTGAGAACAAAAATTAATTTCTCTTGTGAGATATTGTTTTATGGTTTCATGTTTTAATCACTAAACGATACATAATGAACAACGGTAAACGGGTAAAATTGTTGAGGGATATACTTTCATGTAAAATGAGAGGAAAATATGATTATTTGATAATCGATGGAACAATAGATATTAATATTCAACAGTGACAGCCCTAGTGTCAATCAAACCGAGAATTATGTTGGACTGCTATACTCACTGCAATAAAACGAATAGATTTTGCAATTATCTTTCATAAAGATACAACTATAAATAAGGACCCCCCCCCCCGCCACACACACACACACACACACACACACACACACACACACAAGTAGCGTGCCATCAGAGCACATAATCCACATCATAATATGTGGCAACATACCCATTTATCTCCTTTGTTACTGTACACGCTAATCTTGGGCACTCGGTCCAGCAGCTGGAAAAAGCGTGCTGCTGAAATCTTGGCCTTGGCATAGTCAGGGGTGTAGGATGAGGCTCTACCCAGGGCTGTGCCGCTTGTCACGATGGCAGAAATGACCCTACACACATGATGAAACAATTTCTCATTTTCCACAAAGGAAAGAAGAGTTCAGGGCTTTTCAGTGTGTGTAACCTTGAGCCTCTTGTCAGAGAACATAAAACAGCTGAGGCCTCCCTTGTCTCCTCTTATCGTGAGAAGTAAAAATTGATCAATTCAATGGGGCTGAAGTTAGCTTTGCAGGTTTAAAGAGATGAATGTGTTTCTGTATTTTTTATTTTTTTTTTTAATCTAGCTGATGCACTTGCTCTGAAATTCTCTGCTGCTCCCCAATTGAGACGCAGCTCATACTTTGGAAACAACTGGGATGGTTTATCTGTCATTTTGGCAAAGGTGGCTGGTTTATGTCACATACCTGAACACCAAGCTGAAATGGAGTCCCTCTTGGCGTACCAAGTATCCCCCAAACCGATAAGAGGCAGAGTTGGTTAGGAAGACAACACACTGGGCGAAACCATAACAAGCCCCGTAGACGTTAGCTTTCTTCAGGGCTGCCTGGTAAGGAGCATCCAGTTGCGCAATATACGTGTCCACAAAATTCCTCTCCTTTCCAAGACCAGCTATGGTGCGAATGTTATTGAGGGCTTCACCAGAAATCTGCAAAGTGCAGAAAAGGGAAGATGGATTATAGCCAATTTATGACTTTTCAATTTGAGATCATTGACCATTTGTTAAGTAATGTAACTGGATGGTGACCTGTCCAGCAGCCTCCATAGCTTGTTTGTCTTGCTTGGCAAATCCAGTGAGCATCTTGGCCTGGAAACCACCTGACAAAGCGATGAAGGGCAGGAAACACAGGATGAGCAGCGTGAGCTTCCAGCTGAAGTAGAAGGACATGAGGATGGCCACACCAATGTTGGTCAGAGAGTTGACAATCATGCCGATCTGGGAGCCGGTGGCCTTTAAAAAGAAGTGCATATGTGTCTTTACATCTGTATCTGACACCAGGTCATTCAAATGAGGGGAAGCTCAGCTCCGCCTCAAAGACTATCCATTTATCATACAATTCTGACCAAACCATGAAGGTGTTCAAGTGCATATTTAGTCAATGAAATGTACACACAGCAATACATATCTTCTGTTAACTTATTTTTACACTCCTGCTAACGAAGCTTTATGATGTCAGTTTGACCTTAATTTGCTTTGGTGAGAATTGTTTTGAAAGCTGTACAAACAGGAGGTCAACTAGTATTGGATTGTGCTCAACCTTAGTGGTTGTACACAAAACATTCAGATCACTGTATGCCTGACTCTTATCTCGAAATAATAATGGTAATTCATTAGGGTGAGATGTCTCTGTTTGCCGTTGTAATTTTGTTCATGCCTCACCCCTTGAACTTGCGAGGCATCTGTCGCCAGGCGTGTGGTCAGAGCTCCAGGGCTATTTTTGTGATCATCAAACCAGCCAATCTCCTGGCCAAGCATGGCATGAAAGCCCAGACGACGTAACCGTCGGGTGAGCAGTTCCCCAGACTTGGAGAAGGCATAGCCCTGGAATTTCAATCAATCAATCAATCAGTCAATCGTGAGAGTCAGTTTTGGTCTTTAGTGACTTTTTCCCGTCTTGAAGTAGAATGGACCCCTAAAAAATTTCTTTACCTGCAGCATTTGAGTGAAGAAAGAGACAACGCCGACCATGACAAAGAACAGGCAGATACCATCAATTTCCTTCCTTTGAGCTATGGGATCTGTAAGTGAGAAAGTCTGCACACACGCAAAAGACAAACAACTGACCACTTGCCCTTTTCTCCCCAAGAAATATTTTCATCATTCTAACTGCTGGAGAGCAGTGGTCCCCAACCCCGGCCCGCAGCACACCTCCTGTGCCTTCCTTTCCTTCTGCACCAAAATACCATTGTTTTTATACCGGTTCTTTCATTTTATTTTGTTTTTATTTATCCACCACAACTTAAAAGCCAGTTTGTGAAAATATTGTCTGACAATAATCCGGTTTGTGGTGCTAAAACGGTTGAGGACCACTGCTGGAGAGGACAATTTTTATCTTTACAGTGTGAACCTAACTGTAACCTCACCGCCAATATTTGACTGAATAGAAGTGAGTAGACGGGGTTGACTCCTCCATTCACGGCTGCCCCCAAAGATCCAAAAAGCATGTAAGGCCACTCGGGCAAGTTGTACTTTAAGATCCTGGCAACTGGTGCTGGCTCCACTGGCTCTTCCTCCTCTTGAATTGCATTCTGAATAGTCAGTTTCACCATGTGAGGAAAACGATAGTCGTTGTGAAGAAAAGCAAATGCATTAAATGGCCTTCACACCCACCTTAGATTTGTCTGTTTGAGATATAGCAAAGGCTGTGGTGCCCAGCTCTCCAGCAATGGAAACAGAGGAATCTGGAATCAAGTTGGAAAGCTGGGATCGGGATCTCTGGCGAATGGAGGCTCTGTCAAACAAGCGTGTACAGGCAAGAATAAAACATTCATGGGTACATTTTATTCGACCTACTGTTTCATTTTGTGGTTTTTGCTTAAGATCTAAAAGGCTTTCTGCTGACCTCAGCTGAACTTGAATTGTTAATATAAAGTTCAGATGTAAAGAGGTGCATTTTTCTTTGTGTGTGCCGTGCAGCAATTTGCACAATCAGCAGCGTGCACTCCGATAGCAATGAGGTATAGTAGCCCCTTTATTTCGAATACACATAATTTCTTTTGTGTTGACAACCGCTTAACTCAAAAGTCAACAGCAAATCAAGTCAATAAAATTAGCCTGAAAGAGCAGAGAAGGGAGGGACTTTAATTACCCAGATAATAGAAAATATTATCATGCAGCACCATATTTTGCTAATTATCAAGTTATTTTCTGGTTCGAGAATGATCCAAAATTCATGGAGGGTTGTTTTATCATTCTAGATCAGAAGCAAACAGTTCTCCTGGAATTGAATGGCTTCTCGCATACACATGTGCCACCCTTCCACTGAGCTTCCTAGAACTCAGTCACAAAGTTTTTACGTAATCCTGCTACAATGACTTTCACACTGAGAGATAATGATCCTATTTAGATGTACCGTCAGGACTGTGCTGTTGGATACGATACGGCAGTTAATTAGGACCACTGCCCCGTAGAAGAACGGGTTTGAATGTGTGTTCAAATCGCTCATCTCGAGCGTGAATTGTGGCCTCTGTGTCTGTTGAGTGACCAAGGGTGGACCCCATCTTGCAGCCAAAGTTGGTTTGGATCAACTTCTTGTTTCATGTGTACCTGAACAAGCTAGAAATTGGACAGGTGGTTGTGTTGTGGTACCTCATACTGGCCCGGTAGCTTCCGGCTCTGGATAGGCTGAGCTTCTCTTGTGCGTCTTCATTTTCAGCCACTGAGAGCAATAAGTGTTGTAAATGGATGTAAAACATCTTTGTGGGAATCAGTAAGTGTAGAACCCACTTTGGCGAGCTTTCTCATTGAGAGCTTTGTCTCCTTGGCTCTGTAAGGTGACAAGGGTGAAGTAGACGCCTTTCCTGTCCAGCAACTCGCTGTGCTTGCCCCTCTCAATAGCCTGGCCGTGCTCGAAACCCACAATCACGTCAGCGTTCTTTATAGTGGACAGCCGGTGAGCAATGGAGATGGTTGTCCGTCCCATCCGCACCTTCAGCATCAACAATCAAGTGGTCACGAAAACAGCCTCAATCTCCAGAAGCACAAGCTGCAATTATTACACTTTGGATTATTTGGATGATTTATCAATATTTTAATGACTTTGTGGCAGTTAGTAATGAGTTTCAATGTGTTGTATTTTTCCCCTTTTAATTACATCTCCCAATCACACTCTACAGATTAAAAATGTAGAATAGTCAAGGTTTGCATATTTATTTTCTGAGCTACACTGAACCACATCCAACAACCCTGTAATTTATCATTCTTATTTGTAGAAATACAGTAGAATTAATAGTTGCACTCCCATGGGCAGTAAAGTGAGATTACAAATGAGTATCTTTGTTGTCTGCTAATCACTATTGCTTTTAACCAAAGTTTTCCGAGCCATGTTGGGAAAAATTGGCGATCCATAAACTGATTCATTGATTCTTTCTCTGAATGTTCTGAACTCCTGTTTTGATGCCAATTCTGTCACCTTGAGCCAAATAATGCTCTCAGAAGGAGTTGGGAGGAGATGTTTGCGTGGATGTAATTGCAATTCCTACAGCATGTTGTTGTTTTTTAGACCACAAACTAGTAAATGGAGGGAACAACCATTTACTTCCACACATTGTTGGTACTTTTTGGTGTAAAACTATTGTTGTGAAGTGGCGCTACGTAAAGACAAACGGTGAATTGAGTAGAGACGTACTTTATCTAAGGCCTCTTGTACCACGGCCTCACTCTCGTTGTCCAAGGCAGAGGTGGCCATGTCAAGCAGCAGGATGCGAGGGTTCCTGACCAGTGCCCGGGCGATTGCGATACGTTGCTTCTGACCGCCACTCATCTGACCACCGCCCTCTCCTACTAGCGTGTCAAATTTCTGTCAAATCATAAGAAGTGAGGTTTTAACATCATGCACGCTCTCCAAATGTTTATCAGCTCTCCACCTGTGGCAGGTCCATTATAAAGTTGTACGCGTTGGCTTCTTTGGCGGCAGCGATGATGTCCTCCATTGAGACGGCAGGTCGACCGTAGCGTATATTCTCAGCAATGGTGGTGGCGAACAGCACAGGCTCCTGCTCCACGATGCCAATGAGCGAACGCAGCCATTGGATGTTCAGCCCACGGATGTCATGACCGTCCAGAGTAACCTGGGATGCAGACATCAGTTAGTCGAACTAAAATTGATTATGGTGCATTGATCCTGTTATCTGTTTTTTTGCCCCAACCCCAGAGTTATTTTTCAAATGACAAGAACAAAGGTGAAGAGAAAAACAATCTTCAGTCCCTGCATGCATCAATAGCAGAAGCAGAATTGATCCTACCATGCCCTCTTTGGGGTCATAGAAGCGCTGAATAAGTTGGACAGCTGTGCTTTTCCCGGCGCCGCTCGCTCCGACAAAAGCTGTGGTCTCGCCTGACTTCACTATGACACTGAGCCGGTCCAAGATCTGAACAAAAGATTGCACAGCAGCACAGTCAGCAGTATAAACTTCGTATTGTAATTAAAAAAAAAAAAAGAGTTAAATACCTTAACTTCCGGTCGGGAAGGGTAATGGAAGGTCACATTATGAAATTCAATGTCACCTTTGACTCTATTAAGTTTATATCCTGCCTCAGATAAACAGTCAATCTCAGGCTCCTGAAGAAGTAAAAAAATAAAAGACTTGTTCAAACCAGAATAAATCAACTTTAATGGATGTCAATATTAGACCACAAACATTTCTTACTCTTTCAATGGTTTCAAAGATGATGGTGGCAGCTCCACGGCCTGCGGCAAATGCTTCCAGACATGGCGATGCCTGTCCTAAATTCATAGCTGCTATCAGAACACCAAAGAATACCTGGCAAGGAAAAAAAGGCCCGACAAGACATTATAATACTCATACTATGTAAAGTGAAAATAATGATGAATTTCATTTTCTAAAGTGTGTGCCCTACACCAATTGCCTAAAACATCTGAGTAAGATAAAGACTCAGCTACACTTTTGCCGAGAAAAGAGCAAACCTCATCATAGTACTGGAGCAGATATTAAAATTTAATAAGACCTTAGGGGAAATGTAATGACCCATTACAGGAATGGGCAACTTTTGTGGCAGAATGTTTTATCCATTTCCCTCGAGGCCTAATAATGGGAAAGGGCCTTTTTTTTTAATGAGCCATACAGGAAAAATATAGGTTGTACACTATTAATAATTATTACTTGAAATTAATTACAAGCATTCATGCATTACATGAATTTCATTTACAAATGCAAATCTATATTGCTTCGATTCATGAATTTACTTGAGTGACCACACTAAATGTTGTCTAATTAATTATTAATTCATTTTAAATTACTCATCATGTGCTTCAAATAAGGTTTAAACAGCTCTAATCAATATAGGTAAGAGGATAGCTCATTATGTTTAGATTTTCTTGTTCCATCATTAATGTCTTTGCAAGCTGTTTCCTATTACAGTAGATCAATTTATCTTCCCGAGTGTGTGGTATTGTGGTGCGACTCATCTAAAAACATTACGGGTTAATTGCGACACCAAGCAACTTGACAGCAAGCAATCGTTTAATGCAGTCATGAAATACCGACATGTGGGATTGGTGCTTCAGTGCAATTTTCATTCAACCCTCACTGGAACTGAATTCGTTACAGCGGAGAGTGACCAACTATGAGCAGTTATTAACATTTCTTTCTGTATGTTGGTGACGGCCAAGAACTTTAATGTATTTCTACTCGAGGGTGGAGGTGACTCGTTAAAATGTCCGTGAATATTTTCATATGTTGGCATGGGGGAGTTGTTACCTGCAAAAGGGTTCCTGGTGAGTATTCTTCTGTGTCCACAACAAGACTGGAACCATACCAGAAAGCCAGGCCGTAGCACAGGAAGATAATCAACCACATGTATCCAGTGAAAAAGCCCATGATCAAACCCTTTCTGATCCCCCAGCGTTGTGCAGACACAAGATTCTTGTCATACCTGGAGGAAACAAGAGCAATTTATTAACAACTGAAAATAAAACATCCATCCATAAAGTTTGGATTGAGCTTGTCCTCCCCTTAGGGATCTGGATGAGATGGAAAACCTTCGTACAGCACCCTTTCGTTCCATTCGCATATCAGTCACATTACTGACATTTGCATAGCATCGATGGACTCCGCTCCGCTCTCAACTCCTCTACATGTATGATCACAAAAAGTCATTTTCCCATCACTCCTACAGCAACTTCACTCACTCCAGGTCCAATTTTAAATTCAATTCAAGTGTTTTTATAACAGGCCATTCATAACCTTGCCCCTCCATACCTGTCTGCCCTCCCACACATCACCACTCCATTGCGTACCCTCAGAACCTCCTACGTGCAATTCACTCTCTCTCACCACGACCAAATCCAAAAGTGTCTACTCAATTAAACTGCCCCGTATTTTTATTTGTTGTATTCATTCTGTATAATTCTGTTTCTACAATTGTTTTAATAGTCGACAGTGTCCTTGAGTTTCTCCAAGGGTGCTTACAAATAAAATGTATGGTGATGATAATTGTTGTTATTATTATAGAGAGGATTGAAAGATGGATGGAAATTGAGCTTGTATGCAAATGGTTCAGCTCATAAAAAATATGAGCCCAGAAATTGTTGCATTTACATTTTGGTTCAAAATATATATTGCATACCGTTGCACTTCTTTATTCTCTCCGCCAAAAGCAGCCACCGTTCTGATCGAGGAGAGGACTTCGTCTGCGATGGCTCCAGCTTTAGCATAGGCCTGCAGCTCCATGCCTGTCAGTTTAGCCACAAACTGGACCCAATGTACAAGCAAAGAAGTCAGGTGATGTTGAGCCAAGCATTTCCACAAATCTCTGCGGTACATTTCAGTTCAATACAGCACGGTTTGGAAAGGTGAACTTAGAGCTTTGTGATCCCATTGCAGAGTGTGCATGATAGTAACAGTCATCTATGATTCTTTGCCAAAGAATCTGTCTATTTCCTCTATTTCCAAATTCAAACATAAGAATGCCAAAAAGGGCTATGTTCCTGTAACAAAATGTTACAGCTTTATGATGAACATGCAAAACATCAATCACATTAATTTGAAACTGAAGTTAACGCAAAGCGGAGAATCTCACCAGGGCCATGAGGCCAGCTCCAACACCAATGAGTGGACTTGCTGCCACAATCACAAGCGTTAACTTCCATCCTTTCACAAAGCCGATGCAGAAGCCGCACACGAATGTGGTGAAACGCTGCATAAAAATGGCGACTTGGTCTGCAATGGCGTCATTGATCTTGTTGATGTCACTGGATTGTCACAGTCATGATATGATACAGTCAGCATTTTACTCCAATAGTGAGATCACAACCCTGCAACTACGACCAACTTACTCAGACATGCGTGTATTCAGCTCTCCCACTGAGGTGCAGTCAAACCAGCCAATCTCCATCCTCATCACTTTGCTGAAGTAGATTTTCCGTATGAGCTGGATCTGCTTGGCAGCAGCAGTGACCCATAGAGAGATCTGTCCCACAAGGTTGTTGGATATGACGGGAGAGAGTGCAAGGACAGAGTGCAAAAAAATACTACATCCATGACCAATGTTATTCAAGAAAGATGTCACACTTATCGTTCACTTTTTTGTAAAAACATTTCTTGGTATTTCTGTTTTTTTTCCCACACACAAAACACACAAAAATCAAAGTGTAGTTGTCACGACTCATCCCCGGGTGCATTATTATGTCTATGTTGCCATGGTTTCTGTGCACGTCGCCCCTCCCCTCCTGTGTTGCCTCAATATCAAGGTGATCATAGTCACCTGCCTCTCGTTACCTGTCATGTATTTAAGTCCTGTCTGCGTGTCACTTCCGGTCGGGTCATTGGTGTCTTCATGTTTGATGTCGGTCTTGTTTCTTGTGGTTCCTGTCTTTGCCAGTTCTGTTTTGGTTAGCCAGTCTGTCGGTCGGTCCGTTAAGTTATGTCGGTTTGCCGGTTGTATTTAAGACCTGTCTGCGTGTCACTCCCCGTCGGATTGTTCTCATCTCATGTCTTCTTGTTTCTAGTCTCCAGTCTGTTCTGTTCTGTTCTAGTCTTGTCACTCGCAAGCTGCATTTGGTCGCCTAGCTCCAATCACTTCATGACAGTAGTATGTCCGCCTAAACTTACTCAGACCATGTCTAAATACTGGCGCAGCTGGTCTAATGCCATGCAGATACATTCTGATTATTACAGTTTTTAAACTATGCTGCTGGCTGCCACAGCTATTCTGGGAGCTCAAGAGGGGTAGGGGGGTGTTCTCCAGCTGCCCTCATCATGGCACAGACCTAATATTTGTTATCTCTTCCCAAGGCAGTTTTATATCATCTGCCCATTTAGGTCTGGTTACGGTTCCATCTAAACATACTAAATGCACTTTGACCTCTCAGATGAAAAAATCTGTTTCTTGGGAACGATGCAGTTGTCTTCACTCTGCTATTTTTGAGACTGAGTATATGATTGGTGCGCTGCATTTACTGAAAGGAACGAGAGCAGTTCTTTTGATTGCACATGATTAAAGTCTCCTGTGTACACGCCCCCAACAGCGTAAACCTCCTTTTTTATGAAATTACAAAGTAACACATTTTCGCCACCCACCAAAAAAAATGTATGACAATGCAGCTTTATGTTTATTAAAACAGACCAAATTGTGCTGGTGTGCAAGTGATGCTGACATAAGTTTAAGTTACCAACCTGAAAGTATCCCAAAATGAAGACAGCTGCTCCAATTCCAACATAGTAGAAGGCAAATTTGGTCATTTCATATTCGATGTCAAGAATCCTGAAAATCAGCATGCAGGCAAGAAATGTGTTGCGCACAAGAATTTGACCAAAAGCTAACCTTGTCAACGTACCCGCATGACCTGGCCGTCAACGATGAGAGGTTTCCCCACTCTGAATAGTTGATAGCGCTCCAGTTTGACAAGAACGCGCCTACTAATGTATCAGTGTAGTTCTTTGTCCATTGGATGGTATTGTTCACGCACTCCTTCCGCTCGTCTCTTAGCTCATTCAGCTCAATGTCGTACTCAATGAAGGTGTCGGTGAGCAGGCCGAACACCAGCAGCATGAGGGGCTGGGCCGAACCGTGCAGCACGGCGCATATGCTCCCTATCACCATCATCAGCACTTCCTTGCAAGTGGCAAAACGAAACTGGATAAATACAGCAAAGAGTTTGTTTGCATTAGCGACTGCTGCATGGACCAACATTGATTAACTAAACTATGAATAACAACGTGTCTTTTTACCAGCTGAAAGAAGCCAACTCGAATTGCAGGTTGCTCCTTGCTCTCCTGCCCTCTGTTTGAAAGAAAATTCTACTATATCATTTGTAATTATCACTGTGATGAAATATCAGGGCCTCTACTAAACTACTCACTTCTCCTTCTCCTTAGAAGTTGACATGGTCCTGTGTGGAAAGAAAACACAAAAGCAAATAATCTGATCAAAAACAACCAATGTTCAGTCCTTTGTATAAACCTTTGTGTATCAATTAAAACGTACTGCTGCACTTTACATGTCATTGCCACACAGACACATTCATGTTATGTTCTGCCGAGTCATTAGGTAAACTTGCAGAACCAAGACAATCGCTGTATGTCCCAAAATGGGAGATTTACAAAGCTTGACACTATCCAAGAGATGTTAATTTAAAAACATGCTCAGTATTGTTTTTGTGTAATTGGAAGTACATCAGTAGTACATCATATTGAGTGGTCTATTATTAGGTACGCGGAGCGAAATAATAGAAACTTGACACACCATCGGCTCACATTATTTGGTCCATTATAGTGTGGCTCGTAATTATTGTTCAAATAACACAAAATGTAAAGCAGCGGAAAAACAAACACAATTACTAAAAAAAATTTCTAAAAAAGGCACACTATAAAATCGATTATAATACGTACATGTAGGAGCCAGCTGGTTCTGTAAAACAGAAAATGTGTTACAGTTTGATTGAGATTCGACTGACATCCTCTTCGATGACTGGATTTGATTTACCTTCGCCCGTAATGTCATAGCTGTGATTCTCCTGTCCAAGCTTTTTAATACTTTGCAATTTCACTGATCCGGATGGCATATTGGCTCATCTCAAGAAAGCAAAGCAAAAGAAATAAAATCAATTCCAACTATGAAACAATCATGACTCAAGAGTACAAAAGAAGAAGCGACATTTACCAGTATGTGTCCTTTCTCGTCCTTTCGAGAACTTATCATGGGTCCGTAGAACTGGAGTCAGGTCAAAGGATCCTTCAGAAACTCTTATACGCTTAAATCCTTCACCGTGTCATCCAACCTTAAAGTCCCACCAATACTATAGTGTCAGTTGTGGCCGCACGCCACTTGTATATAGGAGGAGGACAACCTGTGTACCTTGGAAAGGATTCACGTGCGGTTATTGAGGAGGGTTGGGCTTAGTTGGTACTCGGAGGGTCACAATGTTTTCTTTGAGGGTAAGTGTCCGATCGGTTTGTGTCCGCTGTTGTCGAGGTCAATGACCGCTCGTGTAACCATTCCACCTGGAGAGGCCGTTGCGCTTATCGTTATTGAATTCGCTTGTTTGTCTGTAGGCACATAAGTGAATATTTCTCGTACAATATAACATTTTTGCAAATGTTCATTCTTGTAGGCAGCACTGCACAGCAAAAATCTTGAAAATGTGCCAACACACAGTCAAATCCTTTGTTTACCGAGGGCAAATAAATCAATACAAAAACTTGTAAGCTTTATGGAGGTAAGCTTTATCGAGGATTATGACTTTCCTTCCGAGAGGATAATGCCAGTACTCTTTGTAAGCGCCCGTAAGCACACGTGTGGGGAGGTATCCATAGCATTTGGACAAAATATCATAACTAAGATGTCAAAATTCTTCCTGCCGATACGTTGCCAGACTTTCACTTAATGCTTGTTTGCTGACCTTCACTGTTGTGTTCAGTGAGTGAGAAGAAATGATTAAGGCCAGAGTAATGCGGCAGTGCCTTAAATTATTAGCTGAATTCTTCACCATTCTACTCACTTAAAACATTCATGCTTTATTTCAAATTATTATTCCCCTCTGAAATTAATGGAAAAACATTTTATCTGTTCTAGTCTCCATAAAACACACACACAAAAAATTGCAATGATTGTAGTATAAAAAAAAAAGGTACTGTACAGTATGGTAATTTGTGAAAAGCATTATGTGATAACACACTTTATTGTAAAGAATTAAACAATTTGTGCATCGTGAATTCATGTAAATGAACATTGTGTGTCTCGTGTGTTACTTAGCCACCAATTATCTCAACATTGAAGACAATTTCCAGTTTTGGTGTTTTAGCAAGAAACATGAAGGTGATGCCCAAAGTTTGCTTTTGTGGATGACATGAAATGATGTGGCAAGTCAGATGTGGCCCCCGGCCCTTGAATTTGACATTGGCGATCTAATAGTTTGCATCTCAGTTTTGCTCGCAAATCAAAGCAAATAATTGGCGGAGCGACAACGTAAATGACATCGCTCGTTCGTTAATTGGTTGATGATTGAACATATAAACAGAGATACGTATAAGACAGAATTTGAAAGAAAGAAAAACAGCCCGGTTTACATATTCACAGCAAATCTGTTGATGTTAATTCAACATCAAGTGTGTTAATGTTAACACCCGCAAAATGTCTGTATGTGTTCAAACTAACCGGTGTTAACCCAAGTGTTAAATGTTCATTGCCCATTAGTGTGAAATGCATTAGTGCAAAAAAAAATAAAATAAAATGTGTTGACACGGCAGTAATATTGACACTAAGGAGTGTTTACATTAACACCAAGGCGATGCAGTCTGGGGGGAATAACAATACCTTAGTGCCTTAAATAAAACATAATTTCATTGCAAAATCATTTCCTTTTATTAAATCAATTTCCTGTGACCCTTGCGAGCATAAGCGGTCCGGAATATAAATGAATGAATAAATCAATTTCTGAGTGGATTTTTTTTTTTAACTGTAAAGAATATGCAACATCTATAGAATGATGTGCAGAGGGAAAAGGTGAGGTTAAAAATCTGTGAAAAAAATACATGAATACAAAAATACACATGAAGCTATCTCTGATTAAAATTGACAATTGAGTGGATTTGTTCCATGACCTTTAACAGACACATAATTGTATTATGTTTATTCTTAGCCTTTATTATTTTTCTGTAACAAAATATCTCTCTGATTTTGAACAGCTTCTGCTGAGTACTGTGGAAAAGTTGCCTCTTCTATTCTTTGTACATTATTTCTGCAGTTTTGAATTTGAGGATGCCTATTTTGATAAATAATGGATTGGTTTGTTCAATATCATTTGATGTCATTTGCTACATGATAACCAACAGTTTTGCATCAATTATATAATGATTAATTTCTTAGTGTCAAACCATTTTTGTTCCCAGTGTAACATAAGTTGAAATATCAGTGTCAGTCAGTCAGTCAGTCAGTCAGTCAGTCAGTCAGTCAGTCAGTCAGTCAGTCAGTCAGTCAGTCAGTCAGTCAGTCAGTCAGTCAGTCAGTCAGTCAGTCAGTCAGTCAGTCAGTCAGTCAGTTTCCTGTAATTGAATGTTACCAGTGGTTTGTTGATCTCCTTGGTCTTCACTTTGATAATTTCACTAAAACAGTTGCCAGATGTCAAATCAATGCCAATATGAACTCCAGACTTTTATCTGCTTCATCCTTCTGCTTGAAGTGGATCTATGCATCTAGCCAATTAGCCTCATGTGCAGCAATTGTCCACAGACTTTGGAGCCCCTTAAATCTTTAAATTACTTCCTATAATATGGATGAATGGCTAGAAATAATATTTAAAACTCACAGAAGGGTCAGCTCCCCCGCAGCACCCGTGAGCTTCATCACTGCAAAAACCATAACATCGTTTTGTTATTTTGTCACTACCAGGCAACACATTCATCCAAATAACCTAATTAGCAACATATTTAATCTATTCTAGTCCATATTTTTAGCAATGCCCTTTTCACTGAAGAGCTTTTTCCTCTGCTGGAGACAATGATCTGGAGGTCACTCACTTCATGTAGTCCGGCCGCCTTCACTAAAGTACACAAAAGTTCACCGTGAGCTCCAAAAAGCCGTAAAACCAGAATCCAGAATTTATTTGCATGTTTTAACTTTAAATTTAAAGTGTAACAATCGTGGTGAAAATTTAGAATAAAAAGATAATTAGAAATATAGTATATACAAATAAATAAGATGAATAAAGACGCTTGGGGGGAGGTGGTAATTTCCAGCAGAACAATGAGCACATTAGATAATGTAAAATATTCCGGTTTTCGTAAATCCTATTGAAAATTTGTTAAAGTCAAGGTTATATGAAGGCACCACGGGTCGAACTACATCCAGTGAAAGACAAATATTTAAAGTACACTGCTGCTACCTCGTGGGGGAAAATGGAATCGTGTGTGTGCGTGCATGCGTGCATGTTTAAAGTCCACCTCCTTAACTAAAGTATTTGTTCCAGCCATGTGAGGAAATGAAAAAGAGGCAACAGGCATGTCATGACTGAAGTATTCCTGACCAAAAGGTTCAGACATATTTTAGTTTACCACATCCTTTTGGAGACCTGATATAGTATGTGCTGTGTTTTGTAAACAAACTAAATAATATTCTAGGAGTTCACAGTCTTTCAATCAGGCCCACCGACCATTCATATTATCAATATTCCTGGTTTTTTTTTCTGCATGACTGTAACTGTATGCTCTTTTACACATGGTAATATTCTTTTTGTATTCATTCATGTTCATTTATTTTATTATTATTATTACTTTATTAAATTATTTAGTTGGTTATAAATAATTTAAGCATACATAATAACACCAAAGATGAAAATGAATTATGTTATCATTAATATTATGACTGACGTTGATTATGAATAATTCAAGCATAAATAATAACACCAAAGATGAAAATGATTAATATTTTGCTTTACATTATTTAACATATTTTACATGTATTTGAGTTTTTTAAGTACAAATATTTTTCCACTAAGTTGCTAAGTATTGGACGTGGAGCAAGGAGATCAAGAAAGATGACAATCATTGACAACAGAAACATTTCGAGAGCTATCTTAGGAAACAGTTGACAAGTGACATAAGAAACTATTTCCAGGGGTTCAGAAGTTCGGGTCATGAAGATGAACAAGATGTACAGATGCTACAAGAGATGAAAACACTATCAAGTAAAATGGGTGGGCCAGGTTAGAAGTTGATGATAATTTACAGAGAAAAACCTGAAAAGTTCAGAGATGAAACAAAGATTAACCATTAATTGATGGAAACGATAAAGCTTTGTGCAAGAATCAGTTCTGTTACAGGATGGATTTTTATTTTTTGAGGGTGTAAGACATGATGACAGCAGCAAAATGGTCGTATAAATCAATAGAATCATTTTTTATAGAAAGCTGCAATGATGCTGAATTGGCGATTCTTTGTCAAGATAATAACCCCCAAAATTGTCAAAACAGCAAGTGAGTTCAACTGGGGCAAGATGACAAACAGGTCAGGTCAATCGCTAAACTTCCCAGTGCAGACTGCAGATTAATTCAACCTGGTGATGGGAAGGGAGTATCATCACAAAGAAAACACAAATTTAAAGAGGCTGTGGTGAAAGCCTTGCAAAGCATCACAAAAATGGAGGAGGGGGATAATGTCAGTAGACTTCAGGCTTCCTGCAGTTATTGCAAGCAGGTATTTGCAATAAATACATAGAAATATTACTCCAGTCTGTTTCAAAATCATCTGTGCCATTATTTTTTCTCACCTTTAAAATTTGCCTATAAATAGCTGCAAATTAGAGTAGATTTTTTTTCTCTCTCTTGTCTTCTATTCCTGTTTACAATCCACATGAAAAAATAAATGAATTGGCTTTGCTGTTCCAATACTTTTGGAGAGGAGTGTCCACTGTTCGCTCGACTCAGGATGTAACAGCTGGACAGAGGAAATCTAAAAGTAAACACCTCCGAGATAATTATTGAGGAAACTGCATGCAACATTAGTTGATTGTCGAGCGCTTGTGGACACACTTATGACTTTTAAATCAATTTGTGTTACATTGTCATATCGTTCATCCACAACGTGTAGATATATCTATATAGATATAGTTATGGTCCTTATAACCAATTGCAGTGTGGCTATTTTGACAGGATGGGGCGCCATTCTGCATGTATGTTGGAAAAAAAAAAAGGGGGTGAGGGAGGGAGGTGTTTCAACTGTCATAAAAGATTATACATTAATAGGCCAGAGGACAACTCCACACTGAGGCGCATCGCACTGTTCTTTGCCACCTCGTGTCGACAGGTAAGATATTGAACTTGTCTTTCTGCTT
This sequence comes from Syngnathus scovelli, assembly GCF_024217435.2. Classification (NCBI taxonomy): domain Eukaryota; kingdom Metazoa; phylum Chordata; class Actinopteri; order Syngnathiformes; family Syngnathidae; genus Syngnathus; species Syngnathus scovelli. The sequence continues at coordinate 6,647,981 of NC_090848.1, forward strand.
CTTGTCTACTTGCAAAGTAAGAAATCTTTCTAGGTAATAAAATGACGTTGTAAGTTCCATGAATCATATAGTCGATGGAAAGTGGTTTGTTGCGCAATAGGAAATGTGATTATATTGTGTTTATCTTGTGTGATCTCAAACCTAAATCCTGTGCAAGCTGAATAACGGTTGATTTTAGTCAGATGCTGTTTAAGATTATGTGCACGCATTTGCAGGGGTTGAAGGTTACATTCTGCCACATGTTGGTCCTAATACATTCATTGCACAACGTGATGTTACCTAATAACACTGCCCACCTACTAAATGTTATGGATCATATTAACGTTTAGGGTCAAACCAAAAAATGAATGATGGAAACTTTGGAATGCACATGTGCAACTGTTCAAAGTTGAGTGCTTTTAGCATAACTTGTTGTTGTCTAGTAAGAAGCTGCACGTCTGCTTCCTGCAGATATGTATTTGTATATCCTCGTGGGACTGGTAGTGTTCTACTATGTGCACCGCTGGTTCAGGGAGCAGCCCAGGATCCCTGACAAGAAGGACAAGTATGTATACATCACCGGCTGCGACACAGGTTTTGGAAACCTCCTGGCCCGGCACTTGGACAAGCTGGGCTTCCAAGTCATTGCTGCCTGCTACACGGAGAAGGGCGAAGAGCAGCTGAGGAAGTGGTGCTCCGAAAACTTGACCACAATGCACCTAGATGTCCGATCAAATGAAAGTGTCACCAAAGTTGCAGCTATGATCAAGGAAAAAGTGGGGCAGCGTGGTGAGTGTCTGTGCAGCACTGGTGGGAACTAAGCCAAGTACAAATGGTTTTAATTTGTCACTTAGTGCATTTGTACTTGGAGTTTGTACTTTTACCCTAACTGCACTTTTGCCTCCATACTTTCGTGTCATTTTTGTCCCATGACTGGGGTGCTCAAACTGGGTCCGCAAAATAATAATTATTGTCAGATTGTCGTATCGCATGCACACACACACACACACAAACACACACACCACATAATGTTAAACCAATTATGCTTCCCTACCTCACTCAGCTGTGGGCCATAATAAGAAATGTGATAATGACCTTCCCAAATTAATTATTTTCCTTTTAGTAGCATTTTATTACAGAAGTCTCATTTTTTTCTGGGCACAAAAGGAATATATCTAGTAGTAAAAAGCTACCAGCCATATATTTTTGCAGAATAAATCTGATGTCCCGCTTCTCAGTCCCTCCATTTTTAATAGTAATCGTCCTCATTAACACCTCATGCAGCTAACATGAGTCAAAGCTAACCATTATTCACTTTTAAAGGGAGCTAAAATGTTAGCACATTCAATCTACAGTAACTTCTTCATGTGGTTCTCTCAGGCTTGTGGGCCGTAGTGAACAATGCAGGTGTGTCCGTCCCCACGGCCCCATGCGACTGGCTGACCATCGATGACTACAAATCCATGCTTGATGTCAACCTAAACGGGGTGATCGCTGTGACTCTAAGCGTCCTGCCACTCATAAAGCAGGCCAAAGGCAGGGTGGTCAATGTGGCCAGTGTGTTTGGGAGGATTAGTCCCACTGGAGGCCCGTACACAGTTTCCAAGTACGGCGTGGAAGCTTTCAACGACAGCCTCAGGTGATACTGCCTTCATCATTGCACCACATTTTTGAGAGTTTGCAAACAAACACTGATAATAATGGCTTTCGCCATTTAGGCTTAATATGGCACCCTTTGGAGTCAAAGTCCTGTGCATTGAACCGGGCTTCTTTAAAACAAATGTGACTGATGCTGCAATCCTGAGTAAGAATATCAAGTGGTTGTGGGAGAAGTTGCCTCAGGAGGTCAGGGACGACTACGGGGAGGAGTACCTTAAGAAATGTAAATATGGCTTTTTTTTTTTTCTAATTATTACAATTCAGTTATTTCACCTCCCTTTTTCCACCCCTCACAGCGTTAGCGGTCTTGACAGATAAAGTGGCTAAGATAGCAGACTCTGATCTGATGAAGGTGGTCAGCTGCATGGAGCACGCGGTGTCGGCCGTCCAACCTCGTACCCGCTACTCACCGGGATGGGATGCCAAGTTGTTCTGGCTGCCACTGTCTTACATGCCAACCTGCATCTCCAGCTATATTCTGAGAAAAGAAGCCATTCCAATTGCTAAGTCGATGAAATAAGTGCACTTGATTGTAGTGAGCGTTTTTCCACACCTATTCTTTCACCACTCAATATCAAATACAATTGCAAGAAATATTTTTCTCAGATTGCAAAACTTCTTTCTTCTCTTTTTCTGTCTCTCCATTGCTTATGCAGTGCCATATTGAAGACCTTATCTGTTCAGGCCAATGTGCATGTCCTCAGTGATAAACCTGTGTGAAAGGTTGTGTGGAGGTGTTCTGAGTTGGGGCCAATGAAAAGCATTCCATGCAGCATGATCACTAGTTACAAAGTAAAGTTTTAACCTACAAACTACTTAACACATTAAAAAAAAATTCGATCTAGTTGTTTAGCACTATTCTTAAAACAAATACACAAAAGACACACTATTCGTTTGTCATTTTATTTCTGCCACAATCATTCCAAACGACTGCTTGACAATGCTCATGAGCACCATCTGGTGGTCACCATAGGTACAAGATTCGCTACCAGGAAATACGGTTGACAAATTGAGTAAAGTGTTTTTAATTCCATCTTTTTTTGGAAAATGGAGACATTAAATACAATTCTTAAAGATGACAAGACAGATACATTTGGATTTGGACATGTTTTACAAACCAAGTGCTCCTAACAGCTGGACCCCTGCCTATTTGTTTATCTTCTTGCTTCCACAATAGTTCAGGTGTTTAGGAGTGCTCCTCAGCCAGTTTCTCAGCCTTCTGGACCACTTCCTCAATGGGACCGACCATGTAGAAGGCCTGCTCGGGCAGGGCATCATACTCTCCTAAGAGGACAGTCGATTTAAAAATTACTTAAAGTAGGAATTCCACACATTACAAGGAACTCGGAATGCATATTCCTTCATCCTCACCTCCAAGAATGCTCTTAAAGCCTTTAATGGTCTCCTTTAGCGGCACCAGCTTGCCCATGTGGCCTGTGAAGACTTCAGCCACCTGGAAGGGCTGGGACAGGAATCGCTGGATCTTTCGCGCACGGGCCACAGTTAGCTTGTCCTCTTCAGACAACTCATCCATACCCAAGATGGCGATGATATCCTGAAGGGATTTGTAGTCCTGTAGTACAAAATGAATTCCAAGAATTCAGATTCAGGGATTAATTGAACAATACATTTAGATCGTTCCAAATTAAAATGTCAGACCTGAAGGATTTTCTGCACACCACGGGCAACATCGTAGTGCTCAGCGCCGACAATGTTGGGGTCCATGATACGGGAGGTAGAGTCCAGGGGGTCTACAGCGGGGTAGATGCCCAGCTCAGCGATGGCACGAGACAACACAGTGGTGGCATCCAAGTGAGCAAAGGTGGTGGCGGGGGCAGGGTCAGTCAAATCATCAGCAGGCACATAGATGGCCTGAAGAAAGGAGGGATTTTTTTTATTAACATGGATAAAATCTTTAATAAAGAAAAAAATTGCTTGTTGACTTACCTGTACTGACGTGATCGAACCTTTCTTGGTGGTGGTGATCCTCTCCTGCATAGTACCCATGTCTGTGGCCAGAGTTGGCTGGTAACCCACAGCCGAAGGGATACGACCAAGCAGGGCAGACACCTGTCAAATCCAACAAGAGGTTAAACCAAATCCAACTTGAGTACATGTCACACTTGTTCAGGAAAAGCTGACCTCAGAGCCAGCCTGTGTGAAGCGGAAAATGTTGTCAATGAAGAGCAGGACATCCTGACCCTCCTGGTCACGGAAGTACTCGGCCACACTCAGCCCGGTCAGAGCCACTCTGGCACGAGCGCCGGGGGGCTCGTTCATCTGTCCGTACACCAGCGCCACCTAACAGGGGAAGATGTGAATGGAAGGTTGTCAAAAAAAGAAAAAGGACAAAGACGTGAAGGGTCACATCTGCTCACCTTGGAGGTGGTGTCCTTCAGGTTGATGACACCGGACTCAATCATTTCATGGTACAAGTCGTTCCCCTCACGGGTACGCTCGCCCACACCGGCAAACACAGAGTAACCACCATGGGCCTTGGCCACATTGTTGATCAGCTCCATGATCAGCACAGTCTTGCCTACACCAGCTCCGCCAAACAGCCCTGAAACAAACAAAACAAAGAAACTCAAGTTTGACAATCTGATTTCATTAAGCTAATTAAAATGTTTTTATCTTGTACATACCAATCTTTCCTCCCTTGGCATAGGGGGCCAGAAGGTCAACCACTTTAATGCCAGTAACAAGAATCTCCTGTTCCACACTCATGTCAGTGAATTCAGGTGCTTCAGCATGGATGGGGGCAGTCCTGCGAGGAGAATCAAAACAGCCAGATCGCAAATGCACTTAGGATCGCAAACATTGAACATATGCATGTTATTAAAGATCATCGAGGATGAACTTACTGCTTGGTGGAGATGGGGCCCCTTTCATCAATTGGCTCACCAATAACATTCATAATTCTACCCAGAGTCTCGGGGCCCACTGGGATCCTAATTGGGGCTCCGGTGTCCAGAACCTTCTGTCCACGGACCAGACCTTCAGTACCATCCATAGCAATGGTTCGCACCGTGCTCTCACCTACAGAAAACAAGGTACAAGTTAAATTCCAACCCTCGCACAATACATGGCTCAGTCCAGCCACTCACCGAGATGCTGTGCAACCTCGAGAACGAGCCTGGACTCTCTGCCAGCAACCTCCAGGGCATTGAGAATGGGTGGAAGGCCCTCGTCGAACTGGACGTCCACCACGGCACCAATGACGGCCACAATTCGTCCAGTGGCAACACTGGCGGCGGCAGCAGGCGCAACATAGTCTCTGCCTGTGAGAAACACACCAAAGACAATGAATTAACAGTTATAATCACATAGGCCACCTTGTACATTATTAAAATAAGAAAATTATCCCGAAAGACTGAAACCTCGACGCTCAATGTCATAATTGAGTTGCTGGGCTCGTATACAAAAATAAATCCCCGCATCAACATTCAAATCATAAAATGCATTACACAACAAAGTATCTTATTGAAAATGTCAGATGAATGAAATTCAGCAGATGCTAATGTCGCTAGCATTTCAGCAACATAGTGAGTCAGCTGACAGTTTGTCATATCATATCATATCATATATGAATCATATCACCAAACATGTTTTGATCCTTCTACCCAACATGGTAGATGGTTTAGGAAAGAAATGTTTGGGATGAAACTCCGGCCGAGATATAATGCTAGTTTAGCAGCCACCTCATGACATTAGGGAAAGGTCATTGGTGCTATCAAAGCCAAACTACAGTCGAAACGATATCTGACACGTGCAACCTAACAATAATAACAATAACAATATACATTAGCTTCTTTTATAACCATACCTCATCTCCAATTTTGCAACTGAAGGATTGGGCCTGCCGAAGCACTCGAAAGGATAGACATCGTGTAGCTAACATAAGCTAAGGTTAGCATAGCTTCAGTAGTCCATTTGAAAGCCGCCTTAGTGCGTCTTCGGCTCGTGCGATTTCACTCAAAATCACCAAACCTGAAGGGACTTACGTGAAAGGACGGCCGGTGATCCAACAAGGGCCTTCAGGGGACGGACCCCAGGCTTGAGAGCCTGCAGGGCCCCGGTGCAGCAGCGTCCCACAGCTCCCAACATGGTCAAAATGGCTGAAGGTGGAAAGAGTCGAGCGGAACTCGCGGCTTTATATGAGTATGCACTAAAGCAGACTGCGCCTGCGTGACACGTTAAGCGTGGCGTACGCAGAAATCGACCTTTGAGAAAATGCGCATGCGCTTTGCTAAAAGGTATAATTAAAAAAAATATATCTTTATTTGATAAATGTTATTTACAATAATAAAATTACAGATAGAAAAGGGACAAGACAAAATAGGAAGTAAAAAAAAACACACAAATAAGATGAACACAAAAGAATATATTTTTAAACTAAAAATTATAAATACATTTTAAAAATACCAGGTATAAACAAAAAAAAAAGAATATTTAAACAAAAAAATCTTATTTTTCTTTCGGCTTTATCCCTCAGGGGTTACCACAGCAAACCATGTTTCCATCTCACCCTATCCTGTGCATCCTCTTCTCTCACCCCAACTAATTTCATGTCCTCTTTCACCCCGTCCATAAACTAAAACCATTAAATAAATTGTAAAAAATGCCAAGGGTCCTAAATAAATTAAAAAAAAACATTGGAAAAAAAACATAAAAACATCAAATGGGGACATCCTGTCCTTCTTAAACTTATTTCTTATTTACATTAAGTGTACAGTATCACTTTTTGTCAATTTTTTCTGAAAGAAGTGTTTTGTGTTTTTCATTTTCCACTCCTAGTCTAGCACCCAAATGATTCTCTGAAAAAGAATAAAAGATCAGTTTCATTCCCCCATTTCAAAATCCAATCATAAGGATGCCGAAAACTGCCATGTTACTATAAAAAAAGTGACATCTGTACCTTTTTTTTAAGTTATATATACTACGTACTAATATATACTATATTTACACCAGGGGCGTGCAGAAGATGGACATGAATCAAGTTGTTCATGAAGTGAAGAGTATATGTTCTCCACTAGAGTGCGCCAAAGTTCTAAAAAGATGCAGAATAGTTATAGGCCGTACTGTCTGCATGTGCATTGTTGAAGTTTTCCGACCATGTTTATTTTATTTCATTTGAGAAGACCTAAATCGTCAAGTATTTTCTCACGTGCTAAACACCAACCACTACCAATATTGTATGCAGTTAGGAAGGATTCATTTATTTTTAAACTATCAGGAATATGGGTGGTTCCCAGGATGTATGGTCCAACACTGACTCACTTCAAGAATAATTATTTTCTTCCATCAGCCTCAATCACTACCTTTGATTGTAACTGTGAATGGTTGTTTGTCTATGGTTTCTATCATATGTTGTGATGCAATAATCAGCATTTAAGTCATATGTTGGCTCTGGAATAAGATCTCTCAGCCATTACACATATTTTGAAGAGGAATGGCAACATCAAGGTCCAACCACATTGTTCTATTTAAATGTAAACACTTGATCTAACCAGTGGAGTTCATTAGAGCCCAATTTGACTTCAAATGGCACAATTTGCGGTGGTTTTCATGGAAATGTAACATGCAGACAGCATGCAGATGTTTTGGCTCTTATCCTAAAAGACTTGCAGAAGACTCAGCAAACATAACAATTTCTTTTTATTTGTATTAAAACAGCTCTACCAGTGTGTATATTTGTTTGACAAAACACAAGACATACTTCATCTCTGAGTCTGAGTTGTGCAGACTGAAAAGTTGTGCTTTCAAGGTTACTGAGAGGACATATAGAACATCAAATACCTTCAACTGTGGATTCTGTGCACATCTGGGCCTTTAACTAGGGAGTGTTTGGCAAAGCTGCTGCTTTCTTTAATTTTGTGTTACCATAGTTACATCTGGTCATCCTAGAAGAGGGACCCTCCCATCTGTGGTCTCTTCTCAAGGTTTCTCATTTCCCCTAGCTGGAGTTTTGAGTTTTTCCTTGCCCTCTTGGGAGTTTAAGATCAGGGGGTGTTTGAGAATATCTTTCGTTCTTCCATGTCCTGAGTGTTGTTGTTAGTCACCTAAATGTTGAACAGAGGCTGTGGTTTACCGAAGTCAAATTCCTTGTTTGGCACGCTCAAACATGGCGAATAAAAACTCTTGAATCTTGAATCTTGAATCTTGAATCAACGGTGGAGGGGAATCGGTTCACTACAGGCCAGCTGATGCAAGACTCAACATGCTCCGTTCACCTGATTGGATGCATGTCAATCCCAGTATCATTACGAAATCAAACAGGTCACACTGACAGTATGATACAATATGTGTTAATTTGTGCTGGCAAAGCAAGGCAGGTCAGAGACTCTTTTATTTAGTATTGCGCTGCTGTGCATCCCAGGTGAAGATGTCCAACAACATAAATGGTGCCAAATAATTATATCGTAAATATCTATAGGCCCACGGAACTATTCCTAACTACTCCCTTTGATGCAAGAAAAATTATGCGCAAAAATCTTATTAGTTTCATGCTACACGTCATAGCACACACACGCGTGCGCGCGCGCACACACACACACACACACACACACGCACGTAATGTTGCCTTTACAAAGGTATTAACATCGTAAATCCAACCTACTTATTATACATGTACCCATAACATAACATCCCTCTTTTGACAGCATCATTGCGGTATAGTATTTTAAAAAAAAATGATATAATATTTTTTTCCTTGTATTGCAATAGGAAACAAGGCAATTATTTTTTAGATTGCCATTCCACACACATTTGTATCGTGTAATCATGTAATCATCCCTCACACAGAAGGCAAACTTAAGGACACGCATACTTTAGTGACAGCTCACCGTTCTGTGCTCTGAGGAAATTACAATACTTGGCACAGAGACAAAGCTATGTGATGCTTGCTGCAGTTTCTGAGGCCATAATTTAGTTTTAATTAACTGAGTCATGAAAACATTTCTATTACTATAAGAATTATGAAGCTTTAATTAATTCCCGGATGTCAAGGTTGTTATCAGATAGGATGAAGCAAAAACATTCATGTAAAACCCAAATCCCGCTTCTCATTCAAATGTCAGCTGCGATAGACTTCAGCTCACCCACAACTCTAATAAGGACAATTAAATAGTATCGAAAAAGGTAAGCATTATTCCATTTACAATTTTTTACTGTTTAGTTATGCACAGTCACAGTGTCATATTATTTTTGCTGCATATGGTCAGTGACAATTCATTATTAAGATCCCTGGCAGTTTTCACTTTTGAGTGACGATATGAACATACAAATAAAACAACGGCCAATGAATGTCATGTATGTAAAAGGACCTATGCACTCCCTGCCTTTTTTTAAGAGCGGTCCCCTCCCAGAAATGGGAGTGAGTAAGCTCAGAAAAAGGGCTGGTCCTTTATTCAGTTTTTAGAAATGCTCAAAGGTGAAAACCACAACACATGCTTGGTTTGGTCAGCTGCTGAACACCAGCATTCATCTCTGGAATACCGTCAGTCTGTGGAAATGGGATCTAACAAACTGCGAATGTAGAACATCTCCTCTAACCTATTGACACATTTTTCCTCCCAAATGTCTTTTCTTTCAAGGGAGCATTAAATTGTTGATCACCTTGGAGACATAAAGTATCCGCATGGTGAGTTGTGCTTGTTAAAGCTTGTTTTAGGACTCTTCAGTTTAATTATACTGTCAATGTCATTACTTTACTTTCAAGGACACCATGCCGCTGATGCCCTCAGTGCACTGGCTTCTGCTCCTCTGGGGGCTGCAGGGTGTTTGGGCGCAAGACTACAGAAGATATGAAGGGGAGGAGACCACCAAGAGGAAAAACAGGCAATACACATCAGATTATGTGCCAAAAATTAGCAAATGTAAGTCTGTCTCAATGAACTCTCTTTTAATTTGCATCTTGTCATTGTTATTTTGTCAAATCAAGTTAGTGCCTTTTACACTGCAGCAATGCCTAAAATGATAAATTAATGAAGAGTGAATTTTGATAGTTTTGTTAGAAAAAAAAAACTAAGAATGACAAAAAAAATTTGACTTTAGCACGTTCTAAGAACCAAAGATATATACCTTCATTTAAATATAAATTGATGCCAAGTGGCAAATTAGAAGGCAGAACAACCATGTGATTAAAATTTCAATTTTATACAACACTGAAAAACTTACAAACGTTTTGGGATTACTATAAATATGATATGCTTTATTATGATTTCCCAACGTTCAAAAGTAAAAATTGTATCATTGTATCTTCTCAGCACGTCCAGATGACGCCTGCAGTTTGGAATTAGCCTTTTTGATTGACAGCTCAGAGAGCGCCAAAGACAATCATGCCCAGGAGAAGCAATTTGCAACAGAAGTGACTGAGCGACTGCAGAACCTCCGCACGCAGAGCGGCCGCAGCCTCATCACCCGCTCCGCCCTCTTGCAGTACAGTAGCCATGTCATCATAGAGCAGACGTTTAACCAGTGGCAGGGTCCTGACAGTTTCAAGGCCCGCATAGCTCCCATGACGTACATCGGCCATGGCACTTACACCACCTACGCCATCACAAACCTTACGCGCATCTACCTGGAAGAATCAGCTCCCGGCAGCATCAAGGTGGCCATTCTGCTCTTTGATGGTATCTCACACCCGAGGAACCCAGACATATCGTCAGCCGTGGCTGATGCCAAGAACCAAGGCGTTCGCTTCTTCACCATCGGAATTACACCTGAAGCCAAGGAGTCTGCCAATATCGCCCAACTGAGGCTAATTGCAAGCTCACCAGCCTCACGCTACCTTCATAACCTGCAGGACAGAGGCATTGTGGAAAAAGTTGTCAGAGAGATTGTGAGTAAACATCTGCTGAAATGTATGCATGCATGATCAAATGGTTAAAATGATAGAACTATAAAATCATCAATGTTTTCTGAAAGCATCTAGCAGGGGTGTCAAACTCATTTTCATCACGGGCTGCATCATAATGATTGTTTCCTTTGGAGGGCCATTATGACTGTCAGCGTCTTCTATACAGTATAGGCTACACAACTAACTGATGAATAGCTCGTTTTGAAATCAGAGACGAGTAAAAACTGTTAAAACATCTTAAAAAGATGAATGGTAATAAAATAGCAGAAAAGACCATTTTTAATTTTAGTATTGACACATGAAGTCGATGCGTAATTTGTCTTTGTCGGCCACATACAATGATGTAGCGGGCCGTATCTGGCCCCCGGGCCTTGTGTTTGACACATATGTTTTAGTGTATTCTAACTGCACGAACGAAGTACAAACTATTTGTGCACCTGGGTGCGTTCATGTCAGGACAAAAAAGGGCGGGCAGTCCCCCTATTACTGGAATCACAGAATTGCCTACAAAGGCTTGAGGGGGTGAGGGCTTTTGGTAGTGGAGTTGTTCATGTAGCTAGCTAATTTCAGTGAGCTGACATGTGCTCAAACTCCACTCACTCAATCTCCATTTCGAACTGCAATGTGACTGTCCAGCTATATTTCGAAGCGTGTTATAGAAAATTGTCTTGATTGAATGATCACTGATGTTGTAATGGTTCTTTTTGGTGACTACGGTGGATTCAGCCAACCTGTAGAAGGTGGAGTCTGGCAAAGTCAGCTTGGATTAACTTCCCCTGACTGTGAACAGAAGAAGCGGTTATAGCGGATGGATGATGGATAGACGGACGGACGGATGGATGATGGACGGATGAAAGGATGGATGATGGACGGATGAAAGGATGGATGATGAGAGTCTTTGTATGACGATGGATAAAGGTTCATAGAGCAACTAACAGGTCTCGCCCAACCGCTGACAGAAAAAGTAATTAATTTTGTCAAATGCCTCCAGCAGCATGTATATCACTCCCTCACATGTAAGTGCATTTCTATTAGATCAAGCGCATTTTTGGCCAGGTGGGATTGTCCATCCATTCATTTTCAATAACGCTTGTCCCCAAGGGGGTTTCGGGCGTGCAATGTAACATCTGGTAGATGCCAACACATGTGCCCTATTAAATATCTGCGCGAAAAAGAGGTGCAACCGAGCAAGAATGAACATGCACAATGGATCCTTCAGATAACTCAGGAAAATAGTTGACAGTACTCTAAAGATTCCACGTGATATACTGCACTGTAGGCGGCATCCTCGTAGACCCATCACGCTTTCATTTTTGCACTCAGCATTGTTGAAAAGCTTTCTCTGTTGCCCGGTAACAAATGACAGTATTGAAAGATAGTCTTCGTACTTAGCTACTTTCCTTTCATGATTAATCATGATGTGTTAGCGCCAATGTTAAAGTCTTTTTTTTTTTTCCTCTGCAGACAACACTGGCAGAGGAAGGGGTAAGTCCTAACACTCATGACTTGATTTGTGTTCTTGAATACCCCCCCCCCCCCCCCCCCACACACACACACACACCACTAACAGCCTCTGTTCTCACTTTGCTCCAAGTGTCCCCTTCTGCAGAGCCAGTGTGCATGTGAGAAGGGCGAGCGGGGGCCCAGCGGCTCCGCTGTAAGTATTGGCTTTACACATTGCAACATACAACACTAACCAGTCTCCCTTTTGCCTCTTTTCTTTATCACGGCATCACAAAGACACACGCTGATGCCAACATGCAATATAATTACAAGGTTTGGGTGTAAAATAGTTTCGAGAGAATTCCTGCAGCAGTGACGACATACTTTTTTGATTGACCTTATTGAGAACATGCCTAAACAGATATTTACATGGGAAGATCAGTAAAATCTTGTTTTGGCCATTCACAAATGTTCCATGCATTTCTTTCATCTTTCTTTGTCTGCCGAATTAATTACATGAGACAGGGTCACAAGCTGATGTTTGATGTATTCTTCAAGGCGTAATTATTCTGTTTGAAAGAAATACTCTGAGCAAACCGAATTCAAACATGTAGGCAAGGATGGAGACTCGATCTAATTACAAGACGGCACAGAAACACAATGTTCACATTAAAGCTCCTTTGACTTCTGACCTTCTTGGACTTCAAAGCTTCAAGAGAAATTGTAGTGCACTGTTAAATCTTTAAATCATCAATTACAGTATTTCTGCTTTGTGTCCAAGCAACAAGGTCAGAAATCAGTTTGCAAGTAATGGTAATAAAAACTTTATCATATTGAAGCTCTCAATAAGCCCTTGCCAAATCACTTGTCAATAAGCTCTCATACAAACTCCCCAAAACAGTTTGGGGGTTTGGAAATATTGCAAATCTCCTCCTCCTGTTTTTTTTTTAAATTTCCAAATCAACATTTGTTTACTAGTCTGTTTCTGACTTTCTGTTCAGGGCAAGAGAGGTCGTCCTGGGGAGGATGGCATCCCAGGACTAAAGGGTCACAAGGTGCTGCCCATCCTGTAACTTCGTAGTATACAGATGATATGATCATCCCTGACTCTTGACAATACTAATTCCAAATCTCTCGTTTTAAGGGAGACGCTGGGGTCGCCGGCTTGCCGGGTCGAGATGGAACTGAAGTGAGCCTTTTTTTTCCCCCCATTAAATTCAAATCAAATTTGCAATGGAAGAAGATGCAAAGAAAACAAAGTGTTGTTTTGAACAAGTCTTTTTGATTTACACAGGGCAGACAAGGATACAAAGGAGAGCAGGTATTGTACAAACAACTATGATGACATCTTTTCATTTTCAACTGCAGGTGTCTTTAGTTACTTTCCCTTTCTTGGATTTCAACCAACATGCTCATTGATTGCATTAACTTCTGGCTCGGTTGTCCAAATAAATGGCTCATTTTGTTCTAATGCAATTTTGTTTCATGTCGACACTTTTTTTTTTATTATTTTTCAGGGAGAGAGAGGAGAATGTGGTACTCCTGGAATTAAGGGTGACAGGGTATGTTTTTCCTCAATATATCCACCATATCATTGCTTACTATTTATATAGTATTAAAAAAAAATACGTTTTAGTATGTTTACAATTACACGGATACCTTTATTTGTCTACCTGCCACTTATTCTTCATGTTTTCAATCCTCTTCTAATGCAAAATGAATAATTATTGATCGGTCGGTATTAATAATAGACACCTTCCTCTGTTCAACAGGGTCCTGAAGGGTCCATTGGCCCAAGAGGAAATCGTGGACTTCAGGTAAACTCAATGTTAGACAAAACAAAAGCAGATTTTTTTTTTTATTGATTTATGTATTATCCATTCATTCATCCATCCATCCATCCATCCATTCATTCATTCATTCACTCAATAAATCTGTTTCCGGTTGGTACTCAAGAAAGTGTCACGCCCGTGACAGAGCACGCTCGGCCGTCAACTTCCCTCAGCCACACCCCTTCGTTATCGTCATGTCTGTCACATGTTCCCTCTTGTTACCTGATGTATTTAAACCCTGCCCGTGTGTTCCTTCTTTTCGGTCTCTATTGTTGTGTTCCGTCCTTGTACGTGCCCAGTGTTCCTGTTGTCTGGTTTTCTCCCGGTCTGTCTGGAGGCTCACGGTCAGAATTTTAATCTTGTCCAAGTGGACTTCTGTCGGTTGGTCTGTTTGTTTGCTGGCCGTGAGTCTCTATCCCGTGTGTGTCTTAGGTTCCCCACCTAACTCCCTTTAATAAATCCTGGTTCAAGCTGCATTTGGTCGCCATGGCTCAACTCATTCCTGACAGAAAGTCATAATTTTAGTCCAAGCAATAAACTAACAAGAAAACATGATTTTGTTTTGTTGGTTTTTGACCGCCAATTCATTCTATATCCAGGGTTTGCCTGGTCCTCCTGGAGATATCGGACCTGAAGGTGTCACTGGTAAAAAAGTAAGTCGTTCAATGATTTCCAGGCAAAGAACTAGGAATAGGCAATACTGTAAAAAGGCTGAAGATCAAAATGTGAGTACAGGGGATATTTACTCCTGAACCTCAACTAAACAACCAAACAAAATGTTTCATGTGTCAGTGAATTGTATTGGAACTTGGTGGGTACTGTGAGTGGTAGACGGCTACAAGAATCTAATTCACCATCTGAGACTTCCATTGGTTGTATTTACCCATAAAAAATCACCTCACGTCAAACTTAAAATTTCCCTTCTCAACTCCAAAAGGTCATAGGTGACCTTCAGTTGTATGCACAATGGCGTCACTGAGTCAGTTTTTGTGAACTCAGTACAGCTCTGTTTGAGTTTTTGACAATTTACCTAAAGGATTTCCCCAAACTTGTGGATAAGACTGATGCGATAAAAGTGAACTAGCTCATCTGTAAAGACTGGTAAAATGTAAAACTGCCATCAAAGAGAGTTTGGGTGCGATTGAGATAAGCATCTACCCCGCCCGATTTTTCCTTGCATGGCAGCAAATGTGTGCGAACTCCTCTACCAACATGTGTTTCACAACATTGACTTGGTAAAAAAATATATGCATATTCATCATCATTATTATACACAGGATAAGAACCAAAGTGTTGGAAATAGTTGCTATGCTACTTAATGGAAGTAAAGATGGAAGGAATTTTCCATTTAGCTCTCCAAAAACAAAACCCTCTGATTGATCATATGATTACTATATTTTCCATAGCCATTAAACTCCTTTCAAGAATCACATCAGCTATTACCTCTCCTATTTGTCTAGTGTCTACAGTCTGAGCCCCCAGCTGTGTTTTGAAGCTGCCAATTGTGCTACAAGCCGCTACTCCCAACCCCTCCACTTTTCCTTAAATTATTTTTGAAAGAAGTTGATTGTCTGCCTGTCATCCCACATCACCTTAGCAGCAGACTAATGTCAAGGTTTTCGCCTTGTTCTAACTTGTCTGGAAGGGCTGGGGAAAGAAAAAATGGTTGCAGTCAGAATTCATTTGCAAACATCTCTCGTGTACCCTCTTGCTGAGAGACATGAAAATATGCTAAATATATGGTGCGTAAATAATGTCAGTGTAGCATTCCAATCGTCTAATGTTTTTGTGTGCTTTCACAAATACAATACACTTTGTTTCATTGGCTCGCTTTTCACAGGGGGAGCGGGGACTTCCTGGTCCACCTGGAATCCAAGGGGAAACAGGAATCGGTCTCCCAGGACAAAAGGTTCATCTTCCTATCAACAATATTGTTAGGTTTATTTTACTGACATGTGTACTATAAAGTAAAGAGAAAAGACTCAGCAAACAGAAATCACAATCTGTCTACACTAAATATCTGTAAGCACTCCTACTCTTTTTATTTGGATTTGTCCTACCCACAATGTGAGACAAAAGCCCCTAAGGGGGAGGGGGGGGAAGTATGTGGGCTTTGTCTCGTAAGCAAAAATAAACACAAGGTGTTGCATACTTATATGGCAATGTCTGCAAAACAATTTGAGCAATCAGCATCTCTCTTTGTCTCTATGATAGAAACAGGAAACTTGACGTTTTCTTGCCGCTCCATCTGAGAGTGTAAAACTGTGGTCAGGCATGTTGTTTCTACGAATTGTCTCGGTAGACGTTTTGTTATTGCAGAGTTGCAAGCTGGTAGCTGCGTCCCTCCTGACCCTGCCGTCACCTCTCTCGTGACCCAGCTGTAACCTTTCTTTTCTGTAGCACAACATAAAAACAGCGAAGCCAAACAGCAAGCATATATTGCCGTAATATTGCAGTAAGCATTGATTAGAGAACGCATGATAACATATATATATATATATATATATATATATATATATATATATATATATATATATATACATTTTTCTAACAAATATTTTAGATGTATCCCTCATCCAACATACCTGATTCAAACGATCAGCTCATCAGCAAGCCCTACAAGTATGATAACGATCGGGGTCATTTCATTTCTATTATCTATATCTATAGTAAATTTCCATTCATTTTTATCACTGCATTGTATTTCAAGACCAGTAGGGGGCAATCAAAATTGACTCATTGAAAAATTATCATTGCCAATTTAGACATGCATTTTTGAAATTTGAAAGTGTCGATAACTATCCTACGCAAACCTTGAAAAAACGTGCAAACACTACACATAAAGGCATGAGCTGAGAACCTCAACCCTTTGACTGTGAGGCCACAAGGTTAATTAAAAGTGAAATGTCTACTCTTTTTTTGTTTGCTATCTCAACAGGGTAATGTTGGACACCAGGGACAACCGGGACCGATAGGTCCAGTAGGAATCGGTGAACCTGGACCACCGGTGAGTGATCTAAACCACGCCGGACAAATAATATAAATGCTGATGCGTCAATTTCATTAAACTGCTAGGAGAAAATCATCAAATGTTGTTTCCAAATTTTTCTTCTGAGTAGTAAGTAGTAGAGAAGTAAGTAAGAAAACTTCACCTCCTATATTTGTTTATATTGATTTTTCTTTTTGTGGTCAGGGGCCTCAAGGGCCACAGGGGACCCAAGGAGAAAGGGGACCTTTAGGAGAAGGTCTCCCTGGACCAAAGGTATGCAATGATCTTGATTGTATCAACTTTTTTCCCCTCATTAATCCAACCAGAGTTTATGTCATGCATTCATCTTCAATTCAATCTCATCCACTATCTTGAGCCAAGACCCAGATTCCAAGGCGCTATGGCAGAAGGTTGATGACAAATAAGTAGTTCAATACGTGTTAATTAATTATACAAAGACCTTCTGCTGATTTACGTTAAAAAAAAAAACATTCAGTCAATAAATGATCAGGGGATGTGATCACTGGAGGGTGTGAGTGAGCCTGAAAAGATGCCATGACTATCTGCAGACATCTTGAGACACCATCGTGTGATACATGATTGAGCTGCGTCTAGTAGAATATTTATTTATTAATTAATTTATTTGTCATATGGACTGGGATAGTGTGTACGTCATGAAATTGTACCACTTTTTTTCCCAAGTCTATTTTGAAAAAATAAAGTTGCAGAGAGTCAAACTGTTTATAATCTCAGGCTTAGAAAGTCAACCGAGATGTTCAGAACGTCTTGACATTGCTGTAAATTTTGTTGGAATTTATTCTTCACTGCAGACTCGCAGATGGTGTTTTCACTCTTACGTGATCGTTACATGACGGAACAAGCTGCTCATTCACAGCAGCTCTGAGCAGAATTACCTTTCTTCCCACACATTAGTGCCTTGGGTGGCTGGAAAATATAAGGGGGTCATCACAGCAAATGAAATCGACTTTAATATTACCTCCTCTATGAAGAGGAGACTTATGTAGGCTGTTATTTTTTTTACTTACATGTTCTTTGCATATATTCACTGTATCTGACCTGGAGTAACTTCTTTGTCACTGCTCATAGGGAGAGCGAGGCTTGGAGGGGCCACGGGGGCCCAGAGGACTATCGGGTGTTGGATTTAAAGGAGACAAGGTACATTAAAGAAGACAAGAAGCCATAAATAAGAAGTCTGGTTGTGTAGGTTTCCCAAAGGCACGAAGATAAAGTTGTAAAGACATTCAAGAGTTGGCATCCACCACTGAATGCATTTTCTAGGTGGGTTACATAATGTGGAACTATAGGACAGAGCAGGTGATGAATGGAACGGTGGAGAAGCTTCACTGTTTCAAACTGACCGGTGTGGGAATGTTGGATTCCTTAAACATCTTCAATACTTTAAATTGACAGATTGTGTGTGTGTGCACGTGTGTGTGTGTGTTTTCATGCGTATGTTTATATCGTCAGGCCCTAGACTCTTGGCAACCAGCAACCAACATGTCGGTGTAATCACTAACGTGTTCTTATAGGGGGAGTTAGGCCCTCCTGGTCCTGCAGGCCTCATCGGTCTACCAGGTCAGGGTATCCAAGGTGAAAAGGTAAGTACACAATAAGTCCTGTTTGAACAACGACACACTGACACACATTTGCGAGTCTCAGATTATGTTAACAAATGATTGATGATTCATAAATGACAGGGAATTGAAGGTCCGAGAGGGCCACCGGGGCTACGAGGTCCTCAGGGAGAAGGTCTACCGGGACCTAAGGTTTGTACAACCAATCGGGAAATGTTTTTGATTTCCAATCCTGTTGAAAAAGTATTTATCAATATTTTCATTGGATTCTGTAATCTGATTTATTTGCAGCTATGACTCACTTTGTACATTATATGCTTTGCTGTCTGAATCAGGGAGACCAGGGGTTGCCGGGTGAGGTTGGTGCTCCAGGAGAGAGAGGAATTGGAGAACATGGAGATAAGGTGTGTATGATGGTCAAATTGCAGCTTTGAATACATTTTGTAATGAGTAAAATGACATTTGTCCTCAGGGTGAACAAGGATCACCAGGAACATCTGGGTTTCCGGGTTTGCCAGGGGAGGACGGAGCTCCAGGGCAAAAGGTAGCTTTTAGCACTCCATTGCTTTTGTCTCTAAGAAATCATGTACATGCTCTGTGACTTTAGGGCGAGCCAGGAGCTTCAGGCCTTAGGGGTGCAGAAGGGCCACCTGGGACTGGAACACAAGGTGAAAAGGTAAAAAAGTTTTCTTGCTTTGTTGTTGGACCTTGTTGACCTACACATGACTAATCACTGTATTTTCCATTTCACCGTTAGGGTGACCAAGGTCAAAGGGGAATAAGAGGCTTAACCGGGCCACCTGGTATTAGTGGTCCAATAGGCCCCAAGGTAAGGATTTCTTTAGCCGTCATCGGAATGCACTTCCAGATGGACATCCTGAATGCTAATCACAGGAAAAGTGTTCATAATTGAAAAAGCGGATTGACACGCAACACACTGTCTGTTAATTTATTAAGGGTGAACCAGGGTCACAAGGCAGACTGGGTTTACCCGGTCCACCAGGACGCTTTGTAATGGGACCCAAGGTAAGTTCCATTTCAAAAGCCAGAATGCTTGTTTAACTATTAAGACAGGCGAAGATGTTTCTGATGTCGAGTAAATCTCCCACTACTCCTAGGGTGATGTTGGACCAAGCGGCCCTCCTGGTCCGATTGGGGAGACCGGCTATGGCCTTCCCGGTCCAAAGGTGAACCCCTACTTGCTTGCACTGTGAACTATGTCATTTCTGAATGCCAAAAATCGCAGGACCATAAATCCTGTTGTGCTTTCTTTTTTGCCACCATCCATCTACCATACTTTTTTTGTACTGTATCCATGTGACATAGGGTGACCATGGAGATCCAGGCCCAGCAGGTCCATTTGGCCCAAAAGGCGAAGGCTATCCCGGTCCCATGGTGATTTACACACAAAGCTCTCTGCGTGACCATAAACTTGTTCACTTCAACCATTCGTCTTTTTCCTAAACACTTAAAACTGGTGGATTAAAAACGACCCAATTTAGACTAAACCGACCTTCAGCTAATCATGCCTAACATTTGGACTTTGAACTATGAAGCAAAATTAACTGATCAAGATCAAAGCTAAGTTACAAATGTCACTGCAGTTCAAATGCAGCAGTAACAGCAGGCGTTACAGGATATGAGTTCAGTATTTATGTATATATTATTTAGGGCCCCCCTGGTCTACCTGGGCTTCCAGGAGAAATAGGACCTGATGGGATAGGCTTTCCCGGTCCAAAGGTGAGTGCTTATATATCATAAAATATAAAAGAAAAATACAACGAGAAAGTAAATTTAAAAAAATCACAGACTCTTTCTGCCAATCTGCTAAACTTTGCTGCTTTAGGGGGATATTGGTTTCCGAGGGCTGCCTGGTTTACCGGGACCTCCAGGTGAAGGACTGCCAGGACCTCTGGTACGTTTCTGTCTCGAAACAACCATTTGGAAAGAACATGCACAACCTGTTCTCAGTGTATTTAACACCCATTAGCGAAAGGTTCAATTTACATATGTATTTAGGTTATTTAGTCAGGTTATTGAGGTTATCCATCTGATGCTTGGCTTAGGGAGCCTGACAGATGTAACACGTACAGTTCATGCCTTGAAATACGTACCTCATCCAGAATTCTTCCAGTCTGTGGACTTGCATTTTTGCAGATTGTATCAGCAAAAGTACAATGTTAGAATCGATAAATGGATTGATGAAAATCCAAACAATACGTCGAAAAATAGAAGTTCATAATTGTACAATGAAGACATTGGTGTCTTTAGTGATTGAAACATATCAGTCAAAGTGAATAATGTACAATACCAAATAAAAATGATCAACATGTGATTACTCTGTATACTTTGTGCTGCAGGGTCATCCTGGGCGACCGGGGCCCCTGGGGCCAGCGGGACCACCAGGAATAGGAGTCCAAGGACCAAAGGTAGATTATTATGGCTTGTTAATGTCATATTCATTCAAGTTCCTGTAAAATAATAATAATAATAATAATGATAATAAAATCTCAACTTCCTAGGGTGAACAGGGGGTCCAGGGTGTGACAGGACCAAGGGGGCCCGCAGGCGAAGGCTTTCCTGGGGCTAAGGTGCTTGCAATTTGGGACTTTTAGAAGTGTATGTGTATGAACATGTTCCGTTGCTGAGGTTGTGGACTGTGTGGCAGGGTGACCGTGGTTCTATAGGGGAGAGGGGCCTGAAGGGCTTCAAAGGAGATATGGGTGACCCAGGGAACTCAGGGCAACCTGTGAGTGTCATTTACTTGCAAATAGCTCATTATAAATGGGCCCGTCGATGTGTCGGTAATTATGTTTTCCCCATGTAAGGGTCGGAATGGTATCAAAGGTGAAGCAGGACTCACAGTGAGTATCCTTTTTTCATCTTGTTTTTCTTTTCATGCGAATGCTAATCTCATCTCGGGTGCTGACTGAATTATGTATTCATTACAGAGGGAGGACGTCATTAGATTGATCAAAGAAATTTGTGGTAAAGTGTCTAAGTTATTATTCTTTATTTTTATTTTCTATTATTTATTTTCTCAGCAAAATAACATTTGGATGACATTTCAGAAAACAAACTTTTACATGTCAACCAGATTTGACCCTCTCTAAACTTTTGAACGCATGCCCAATTGTGTTTTAGTAGTTTTTGCACCACTATCTGTTCTTTAACAAGAACTAAACAGCAAAATTCACAACAGAGGTTTGATCCATGCAAATTGACTCTTTTGCTGTGTCAGTAGACGCCACAGCTGGGATGGATTTCCAAGGTTTACCATGGTTAAACCTCCCAATAATCTCCTTTCTCATTCCAGGATGTGGAATCAAGTGTAAAGAGAGGCCTATGGAGTTGGTGTTTGTCATCGACAGCTCAGAGAGTGTGGGGCCAGAGAACTTTGAGATCATTAAAGATTTTGTCAACGCACTGGTTGACCGAGTTACGGTGGGCCGTAACTCCACCAGGATCGGCCTAGTGCTCTACAGCCTTGAGGTCAAGCTGGTGTTCAACTTGGCCCGCTACGTAACCAAACAGGACATCAAACAGGCCATTAGGAACATTCAATATATGGGAGAGGGCACCTACACTGGTACGGCCATCCGCAAAGCCACCCAGGAAGCCTTCTTTAGTTCCCGCCTAGGAGTCAGCAAAGTTGCCATCGTTATCACTGATGGACAAGCAGACAAACGGGAGCCTGTGAAGCTCGATATTGCCGTACGGGAAGCTCACGCTGCCAATATCGAAATGTTTGCCCTCGGTATTGTCAACACCTCGGACCCAACACAGGCGGAGTTTATTCGGGAGCTCAACTTGATTGCATCTGACCCTGACAACGAGCATATGTTCCTTATTGATGACTTCAACACCTTGCCAGGTAAAAATGTAGCTTTTGTAGCTTTTATCTGGGTGTTGTCAGCTTTTTGGCAACATTTTTATTGCATTCAATCTTAAGCAGTGGCTTGGTGTGAATGTTAGATTCAGATTTCCGATCACCAGCACGTATTCAGACATTTGGCAAAGCTGAACAGAGGTCTTATTACCTATCCTCTTACTTTTAGGTCCCTGAAGTAGTAATGGCTGATGTATTTTAAAGAGTATTTTGCAAATTTTTCCCCTCCCTTAATCCTTCATTTAAAGCATCAACCCCCCATACCCACACACTCCCGATTGTTCTTAACTAATTGACAAATTACCTCTAAGAGTGAAAATACAATCCAAACATTCACTTTATGAGACTTGGGGCTCAGCAAAGAGCCATTCCTTGGCACTGCTCTGAGTCA
The DNA here is from genome assembly GCF_024217435.2 of Syngnathus scovelli. Taxonomy (NCBI): domain Eukaryota; kingdom Metazoa; phylum Chordata; class Actinopteri; order Syngnathiformes; family Syngnathidae; genus Syngnathus; species Syngnathus scovelli. Next base: position 6,670,618 of record NC_090848.1, read on the forward strand.
TCATGGTAACAAAAGCCCATAGTAAACTATGTTAGTGAGGGCCAGAGAAGTTTGAAACGATATTCTGATGGAGGTATTTTTAAAGTATGTTATTAGGGCATCTGGATCTACAAAATGTTTCCTTTCCTTTGTGTTAGGTTTACAAAGTGCCAGCGTATCATCTTAAATCTGAAATAATTGAATGCTTGCCGCCTGTCACAGTATCGTGGACGGTTGTAAATCTGTGTGATTGATTCGTCTTTGGAATGCGTGGCTGTTCAATCTGGGTGACAAATCTCATAGAAAGGGCACACAATAAGAGCAAGTTTTTGTTGTGGCTCTGTTGCAGCTCTGGAATCCAAGTTGGTCAGCCAGTTCTGTGAGGACGAGAATGGAGACCTTATATATAACAAACTAACTAACGGAAACAATGGCCATAGCAACAGCAGGAATGGTAACAACGGCAAAAATGTTAAAGACATCAATGGGTCCTCGTTGTACGACTGGGCGAACAATAACCGGTATGGCCATAAAGGATCCAGCAAAGGACAAGTATGGACAACCATTGCAATGTAAATGTGCATGGACAATTGCAGAAAAGACAAACTGCTGTGAACTTTTGTCATTTTGTGATTAGCAAGTGCACACAGAGACGACTGAGCGCGGGGACACGTTTAACCGTGGCAACACAGCATTCCAACCTATTCCTTCTCCCGGAAAAGACTCCTCTTCTGTGAATGTATCATCAGGCGTATCTGTGAAATATGTCCCTACACCAAGACCAGTTCCTCCCAAAGGTAGACTCTACTAGTAAAAGTTCTGAGCAATATGTATCTCTATTTTAAAGACAGTTTGCAACTTTAGTATTGACACTTGAATTCAATGCACAATTTGTCCTCGTGAGCCACATAAAATGATTTGGCGGGCCGTATCTTGCCCCCGGGCCTTGAGTTTGACACCTATGCTGTCATATATCAGTTACAAGAACTATGCAATATAATATGAATAATGATGAGTTGCTGTGGAAGAACTTGTCAGCCCTGACTGCCATTCGTTAAATAAAAGACAATTGGGATGAATCAATGAAGTATAACAGAAGCTGGGCTGTTAGCCTTAAAATATTCTTCTGGTTAAAAAAAAGAATCTAGAGATACAAATTATACTTCTGGTAGAACGTATCAATATGCTCAACCTTGAGTTTCAGCGCTCAGATTTGTGAAGCTGTCAGTTGTCATGCAGTTGGCCATGCATGAACGTCTGTAGGCTAACTGTCCATTCATTCAGGCAGTAGTCTACAGTCATAGGGCCTGATTAAATTGCGCCCTCTGCTGGACATTCGAATTTGATAAGACGACATATAATTTTGTTGTTGATACACACCTTTATCAACTTAATTTCATAAAGCCTTTGGTTTTATAGTGCTGTTGTTCACTAATATTCCCGCACAAACCTGTTGTCACCAAACCGCTATCAGCCAAAAGAAAAATACAAGTTGACGCCAATTGATTTGGGGGGTTTTGAGTTTTTCCTTGCCATCCTAGGGGTTAAGATCAGGGGATTTCATTATTTGTCAACGGTGGTAATTGAAAGCCCTTTGAGATGTTTCCGGATTAAGGGCTTTAGAAATAAATTTGACTTGATCTCAGTTCAGATCTCTCTCAGGTGCACTTTGCTGGACAGGTCAACATAACTTTTTTCCTGACTTCTCCAATCATGTTTTTAGAGACTGCACCCTTAGACCCTCGCTGTGCCTTGGCCCTGGATCCGGGCTCGTGCCGGGACTACATCATTCGCTGGTACTATGACAAGCAGGCCAACGGATGTGCTCAGTTTTGGTTCGGAGGCTGCAGCGGTAACAAGAACCGTTTTGACACAGAGGAGGAATGCAAGAGGACTTGCGTGCAAACCACATCTAATGGTACGGTCTAATAACAAATGTAGTCCAGAAATATTTGTGGGGGTCTATTGATTTTGCTTATGTTTTGTTCTTTTAGGAGGCTGAGGCACACTGGATACATTTGGATTTTTCTTCAGACTCTACCATTCATTGCTCATACTCAGGAACAAGGGCCGTGTATATTTCTTCTCCCAATGGGACCAGTTTTTTCATAGTCTTTGTGTGAAGCTGCAAACGACAGTATTTGATGAAAACTTGAGCAAGCAATGCACTGTGGGGATAATAAAAAACCTCATCGCTGTAATTTTAACAAAATAGAAATTCATCATCTTGCTTATTAACTAGTTTTTGCATACAAACACCTTAAATGGGGTGACCTAATGTTGACATTGTCCACTATCTTTGTAAAGGCAGATTTTATTCTTACATTATTATAAACACGCACGCACGCACGCACGCGCACGCGCGCGCGCACACATGCACACACACACACAGTCACAAACGTGCATTCACTGCCTCCTACTGGGCAATTTCCAACTGGGCATTGGGGAACATTGTGTGTAGGGGGGGGGGGGGGGGCAGTAATATAATAAAACCTAGTTTAAGAAAGTTTAAGTCTTGAGTTTGTCCTAGCTATGTCTGTGCAGACTGATTTTCGGTGCAATATGTACAACGTCTGGAGGAAAACACAGGTGCTTTATATAAAATCAACAAATATATATGCAATATCATGTTAAAGGACTGTATGACAATGACGTTTGCAACACAACAGTTTGTGTTGAATTGCAGTCTCTGAAAAGCAGTCAACCTTTTGGAGAGAAAATTTTGATCCTCTGCATATATTCATTTTAATCCAAGCTTTGTTTTCCCCAATTTATTGCATTGCATCTGGCTGCACTAATTACCTGAATGAACTGGCATTTACTGCATTTTGCTTGCTACAATAAATGGATTGTTAATTGGCCATTAGAGGTTTTACGTAAAATGTTTTCTGGAAACCAATTAAAACGCACTTAGTACTAGAGTGTTGGCTTCAGCTGACAGATCCATTTTTAAACAGACAAATTCTATTCTGCCCAAATTATTTGATACATAGGTTTCTTAAAATCACTGCAGCTCTGTCTGTGCGGCACAGCTTTCTTCAACAGACTCTACTCATTCTTTCTGCTTAAATTACATGTTGGACACTCCCCAACAAGTGGCATCGTCTGATCTATCTTTAGGACTGCCCATTGGAGAAATATTACCTAACTCCACACATGTCTCACTTTCAGGCTAAAGGAAGTATGCAATTGGTTCGGTCAAATCAGCAGTCAGTTTCACTCAAAAGACGTGTATTGCCTTAGTTCACCTAACTGAACATTTTGTTAAATTTGTAGCACAGTGAAAAGTGAAAAGACGGGAGTTGGGGTGTTTGGGGGAGGCAATGCTTCTTCCATGAGTAGTGTTCACCTGTTAATGCTCCCAGCTGCCACACCCCAGTTGCACTGCTCCATTTTTGGAAAACATTTTGTCTCACCCAAATAACAGTTGAGATTTCTGCATGGACTTTGGTGGTCACATTGATGAAGTTACAGAAAATGTTACCCGAATAAGATGAAGTTACAGAAAATGTTACCCGAATAAAACCCAGTAAGAATATTCTTTTGGCAGTTTCTTCTCACCAAATTTCCAATGAATTCAAATTAATAGCTAGCAATAAAAGCTACCTCAGTGGCAGCAATGTGGAATGACACATTAGTTGCAGTGCATGTGTTGATCAAAGATGTGGACTACTTATAAATAGTACAATAGATCACAGGTGTCAAAGCCAAGGCCCGGGTGCCAGATTTTAATTTGTATGTTTAAGAAATAATAATGTTGACACAATAGATCACAGGTGTCAAAGCCAAGGCCCGGGTGCCAGATTTTAATTTGTATGTTTAAGAAATAATAATGTTGAGGTTTTGTAAGATTTTTTTTTACCCTTTTTACAGAAAGTTGAACAATAATTGAAGAAAATTTTAGTTGGACAAAAAATATTGATACTGTACCGTCAGCTACAATTGAATTTTGAAACAGCACCATGAAATATTATCTGATGAAGAATATGAAACCAAAAATAGTTGTTAACAGTGCATATCAAAACTATGAATGAAACAATGTCTCTTCTTGCTACTGAAATATACTATTCATTTCACAGAGGGAGAAAAACACCATCTTTTGTTCTGGTTACTTCTTAATCTCGATATTGTCACCGTCAAAAAATCGTGGAGTGACTTAACCTTTGCTTGCCGTCCCTATTTTGTACGTGACCGTGGCAGCTATATATATAGCCTCAGTAATGCTGGAGTCAAGCTATTTCGGGGCTCTGACACTATTGTCTTCACTCTAATCTGGCTTTGCGACAGAGCTGAATCATGATGGCATACCCTCAGCAACCAGTTGCTTCTTTCCGTCCAGAACAGCAGCTGCTGGCCAGTACAAGGCTGGTTCTGCGCAGTGATTTGGCGCAGGCAGATTCCTGGGGAGATGAGGTAGGCAGAGGCAGCTATATTTAGAGGGGGTGGCTGGATTCAATTGCAGGGGCTTCACACTGCGACCCTTTTCTCACTACTGCCCTTTCCAGCCAGGACTGACTGCCTTAAAGACCTGTGCTCGACGTCTCCTTCCTTCCTTCCTTCCTCGACAGACCCATCCAACGTTTCCCCACTGTCATGGACCCCAACGCCATCAAGGAGGAGCTGCGCCTGTTTCAGAGTACCCTGCTCCAGGATGGTCTGAAAGAGCTGCTAAATGAGAATAAGTTTGTGGATTGCACCTTGAAGGTTGGCGAGCGCAGCCTGCCCTGCCATCGACTGATCATGGCCGCCTGCAGCCCTTACTTCAGGGAGATCTTCTTTACAGAAGATGGGAAGGAGGTGGAGAACACCAAAGAGGTGATCCTGGAGGATGTCAATGCCTCAGTCCTGGACATGATCATTCAGTACCTGTACTCTGCTGAGATTGACCTCACAGATGACAATGTTCAGGATATAATCGCCGTTGCAAACAAATTCCAGATCCCTTCAGTTTTCACTGTTTGCGTCAACTACCTACAGAAGAAGATCTCGGCTGCCAACTGCATGGCAATCTTCAGGATGGGCCTTGTGCTCAGCTGTCCCCGGCTCGCCGTGGCCGCTCGCAACTTTATCGCTGACCACTTTGAGTTGCTACATAAAGATGAGGAGTTCCTCAGACTTGCAGCCCATGAGCTCTTTGCCATCATCGGTGGAGATTCACTGAATGTGGAGAAGGAAGAAGTGGTGTTTGAATCGGTCATGGCGTGGGTTCGCCACGATAAGGATAAGCGTGTCAAAGTCCTAAAAGATGCTTTCAACTGCATCCGCTTCCGCCTGCTACCTGAGAAGTACTTCAAAGAGAAAGTGGAGACTGATGACATCATCAAGGCAGACCCAGAACTCCAGAAGATAATTCAGGTTATAAGAGATGCCTTCAAGGGGAAGCTTCCAGAGAAGTCCAAGAAAAAGGAAGGGGCCACAAAGGAAGGAAGCGAGGAGGAGCAGGATAGCCCTTTCCCTGGCTTTTTGAACGACAATCGTAGACACGGAATGTACGCACGGGACTTTATCCTGATGGTGAACGACTCGGCGGCGGTGGCGTACGACGTGAACGAGAACGAGTGTTTTCTGGCGGCCATGTCAGAGCAGGTCCCACGCAACCACGTCAGCATGACGTCACAGAAGAACCAGCTCTTCATCATCGGGGGGCTGTTTGTGGATGAGGAAAACAAGGATGTCCCTCTGCAATGTTATTTCTACTCGGTAGGCAGCTTCTTGAGTCAACATAATGTATTTTTAAAGTTTAAATTCACATATTCCTTATAGATTAGCAGATGTGTGTGGAATTAGCCAATGAAATGCAATTGTTTACATGCAGAGAGATTCGCAATAATTCAATAATTTTATTTTTCTCAGTAGTCTGACAGAAATCTTTCGTGCTGCATCTATATTCAGAACAGGCTAGATATAGGTTCCAAAATATGCTATCGACTCAGCATGAAATCATCTTGCTCTGACGTCAACACTTCATTGCCTTAAGGGACATAAAGTATTTGTAAGGTGTTCTGTGATGACTATTATTGGCTGCTTTCACGCACATTTTGTAAAGAAGATGTCGAAAATGTAGCCGATTGAGTGGTCCTCACAGCATACATCAAGTCAAGGTTTACTTTTCACAACTTAATGGAGCACAAAGAGACTGTTTTAGAAAGTGTATGATTCACCGCAGGTACATATTACTTTCCTTCTAGTTGGATCCAGTTGCTTCTGAATGGGTTGCCCTGCCGCCCATGCCCTCTCCCAGATGCCTTTTCAGCATTGGCGAGAGTGAAAACTTGCTGTTTGCGGTGGCTGGAAAAGACCTGCAGACTAATGAGTCTCTCGATACTGTCATGTGCTATGACACTGAGTAAGTAGAATTGTTGTTTGCGCTCTTTTTGTCTCCACCATAGTCCTATTAAGGTACAGTGCGGATTTGATGGGAATAGACCGAGATCATTCAAATCAAAACTATTCCTCTTTCAGGAAGATGAAGTGGAATGAGACAAAGAAGCTTCCTCTCAAGATCCATGGACATGCTGTTGTGTCCCACAAGGGGATGGTCTACTGCATTGGGGGCAAGACAGATGACAAGTGAGTCAAGTTAGAGTGTGTGTGTGTGTGGAGGGGTGGGGGAGGAAGAGAGAGAGAGTGAGAGAGAGAAACAGAGAGAGATAGAGGCACTCACTGTCATGAGGTCCAGTTGTTTTGTATCATCCCAACAGACTGCTCATCATACCCAAATTTCTTTCTAAAGGACTAAATTCAGTTATAGTGCATCAGATAAGCAGAATCTTACAAAGTGTTTTTTCCAGAAGAACTCAAGCCTTGAATGTTGTCTCTATCTGTAAATTCAGCAGCAGCCACTTGAGCACAGCAAGTGATAAGCAGGTGTCAGTTCCCTTAGAAACCACTTCACACACACATATATATATATATATATATATATATATATATAAATTACCCAAAAATATCATTACAACAATATCTCTTGCCTTCTCTACAGCAAAGCTCTCAGCAAGATGTTTGTGTACAATCACAAGCAATCAGAGTGGCGGGAGTTGGCGTCAATGAAGACACCCAGAGCAATGTTTGGGACTGTCATCCATGATGGCAAGATTGTAGTGGCTGGTGGAGTCAATGAGGGAGGCCTCACCTCTTCCTGTGAAACCTACAACTTTGCAACAAACAAGTAAATGCTAGCTTTTATTGTGTGTGTGTAATTTATTTTCCGTTTAACCTAATCCTCTGGTTTATTCTCACCAGATGGGAGCCTTTTGCAGAATTCCCTCAAGAGAGGAGTTCTGTGAACTTGGTGAGTACCGCTGGCTGCCTGTACGCTGTGGGCGGCTTCGCCATGATTGAAATGGAGAACAAGGAGGTGGTTCCCACGGAGGTCACCGACGTTTGGCAGTAAGTCTTCATTTCAGGCGGCGCATTGCGTAAGTTGTGATCATATCAAGCCGTGATATCCTCTCGCTCCCGCTTTAGGTATGAGAACGACAAGAAGCAGTGGAGCGGCATGTTGAGGGAGATGCGCTACGCGGCTGGTGCTTCCTGCGTGTCTATGCGCCTTAATGCAGCCAGGATGCCCAAATTGTAGGGAGGAGCTTTCTCATTTCAGCATTCTTCTCATATTCACTTGCCTCCTGCCACAGTTGGCTGACCCGAGACGCCAAATTCAATGTGTGAAAATTTGAATGTGTACCATAAAAGTGCAGTCAACTCTTAAAAGACTCATCATCATCCACACAGTTCCAAGGAAATAACTATTTCTAAAGCTCTATTTACAGCATTTTGTAAAATAAAGATTTTTACACAGTTTGGGATTGTGTGAACTCGCAGACGACATTCTGACAATTCCAAAAAGAATCTTGAGAACCTTCACAAGCAAGGGGACAGGATGTATTACGTACAAGGATGGAATTTTATTCCCCATCAGTGACATCAACTGGAGATGCATTCTCTTATTTTGAAATAATTCTCTTTGAGGTCGTTCTTAAGAAAAAGCGTTGTGACATTTGTAAAATGGAAGGAAAATCTGGTGCCACTAATCTCAAGACATATATCTGACCACCAACACACACACACACCTAAAAATGCATCCAAAGAAACTTGTACAAGTTGGAGTATAAACTATATAAAAACTAAAATGTGAATTTATTTTAAAAAGGATTTTGAGAAAAGAAACCTGTATACGTAGGAGATGATAACGCTTTACTTGGGTTACTCATCAACCAGAAATTTACTGCAGTGTCTTCAGTGACCCTATCTTGCGAGATAAAGCCCGGAATATGTAGAAAGAAGCCATGAAAGCACTCGGAGACGATGCAGATCCCCACACAGCAGGATCTGAACCCACCAATTCTTTACTGTGAGGAAGATCTGCTAACCACCTTATCTCATTGGTCAATTTGCAGTAATCATGTACAGATAATGGACACAGGTAGAGATGTAAATATCCAATAAGGACAAAAAACGGGAACATTGGATGACGGGGGGTCACAGCAACCTTGTTCAAGTATCATGATGATGATAGGGAATGAGTCTGCACCACAGCATAATTTGATTTGTATTGCCAATGTAGTGCGTTAGAGAGATCAATTGCAATTTTCTTGGAGCTATTTCCCCTGGATTTAGTGTTTCTAAATGCGGAGAGCAGATAGCACATTGGAACAGCAGAAAGCTGATCAAGAACAAATTGACACCACAGAATGCTGAACATTTTTATTGACACAATTTCCGCTGCAGAAGAACCTTGGTTGTGTCTCACTAGTGGAGCTCAATGAATAGGTCAAAAGAAAAACAACAGCTAAGTTTGTGCTTTGATTTTTCGGAGCAAGCCACAATTTAAGCACAATAATTTAATGGTCAACACAGTGCTAGAATATTACATAGAAGATCCTTAAAGCCCATTTATCGTTCTACGAATTTTCCAAAATGGCCGCATTGTTTTTTTTTTTTTACAGACATCAAATTTTAGCTTGATGTATAAAACATTCTTCTTTGCTCATGAAAGTTAAATAAAAAGCATTTTACAACTGCAGAGCCATAAGAAACATCACGTACAAAAGGTTACAAATACATCCATCGTAAATATTAAGACACCTTTCGGCCAGCCAACAAAAGACGAGGAGGATGACAGAATTTGGCAGACTGACAGCAAAGGCAGGAGAGTAGAAGTTTGGTCTTTGTTGTTTCCTCCTCACCATCGCACCACTTGACTGTTGTAGTCTTCCGTAGTGCCAAGCACCTTCATGTCCTCCTCTTCTTCGTCTCTTCCTAATCTCAGCAACTCCGCCAGGTAGGTCCTGTGCAGACGTTGCCTCTCCTGCCGTCGGCGGAGACGCTCCTCTCTGTGCTGCTTTTGGCGGTTGTACTGGTAGCGCTGGAGGAATAGCTCCTTGGCGTACTCGTAGAGCTCCACGTCGAGGGCATTAAGTCCCTCGATGCGCCACTGGACCTTCTTGTTGATTCCCACGCTGGCAGCACGGGTGCTATTGATTTGCGTGAAGGGCCGGATGAAACGCAAGTCAAACGTCCGCTCGAATAAGTATTGCGTCTTTTGCTGATACTCTGTCAGACCGAAGAAGGCCATGTTACGGAGGTTAGCCTTGGCGCTGGCGAGGAGCAGGCGGCCTCGTTCCAGCTCGTTCATGGATGACATGTTGTAGCAGCCAACAAGGCTGAGGTCAGCCAGCATGCGCACCTGCCGGTTGTTGGCGAGGTTGGACGGACAGTTCATGAAGTCTGCCAGGGTCACACCGGTCCAGTCCTCACCGCTGTAGCAGGCTGGAAGTTCATCCTGAGAAGGTGGGCGGCCTTCACACAGGTGGAGGGCGGTTTTCCAGGTGGCGCCACGCTGTACGTGTTTCCACTCACTGAGGTAGCGCGACACGGGGTCACGGAGCATGGTGATGTAGTGGAAATTCCTGCAGGGGACACAAATTAGACGAGATGAGATGTGTGGCTTTCAAGCGACAGTTCACTGTTTTTATTTCATGTAATTTCACCAATCACCACTAGATGGCAAAGGCGCATAAGCGTTACTACTATTTGTGCTCTATTACTTCCTTGTGTGATTTTATTTTTAGTGCAGGTTTGAAAAAGTGTGTGTGCCTGTCTCTCAGTGATGGCAGTGATATTCGAGAATATTTTCAATCAACTTTTTTCATGCATCAAAACTTATGAGGGGTTTAACAAAAAAAAGTAAGGACTGCTGACGCCAATCGGTTTCTGGAAAGGGAGAAAGAAGTGAGTTAGTGCTTTTGAGCTTACTCTTTTAGACCGTAGGCAACAAGAGTATAACTCGAGTCTTGCCGCTTTCAGGTTTTCCTGCAAAATATTTCTCTCTGAAGATCCAAGTGGCTCTTGTATTCGATTTCGTTCTATTGAGCCCAGCTGAACAAGAGATATGACTTGTTCTCTGTAAAAATGTTATTTTTCTTTTGGAGACGCAAACACGAGCATGTCAAGGACTATGGTCAAAATATGCAAATGATGAACAGAACAACATCTGGGTCAGCATTCATTTGGAGTTGATACAAAATAATAGGTTTGACTTGTCACTGTCATACTTCATTGCAAACAAGGCTGAGTCATTTTCCATGAGTCCTATTCTATAAAATGATATTATTTCATGATATTGTCTAATAGCTAGCCCAGGGAGCACCCCGCCCCTCCAACATGTCAAAACATTACTGAAGATGGAAACCATGCTTCAAATGTCCACAGTTACATAATGAGAGATGTTGAAGACGAATGCAATTTTCAGAAATTGCGTTTCTACAATGAAGTTGGATGGATAGCCGCTGCAGCTTGTTTGTCATTTCCTTCAGCTGATCACATAACCTACCTCCTCCAGAGTTCATCTCTGTAAAAGATGAACTCTACAAGGCTATATCGTTTTTGACGACATCATCACCAGCTCCTCCATTTTTAGTGAATACAAGCCTATTGATTGGTAAGGCGGATGGATGGATGGATGGATGGATGGATGGATGGATGGATGGATGGATGGATGGATGGATGGATGGATGGATGGATGGATGGATGGATGGATGGATGGATGGATGGATGGATGGATGGATGGATGGATGGATGGATGGATGGATGGATGGATGGATGGATGGATGGATGGATGGATGGATGGATGGATGGATGGATGGTGTTTTTAGTTACGCTTCTGTCAAGATCATAGTCCATATTACCTGGCTGTAATGACTTTATGATTTATGCAAGTCAGTTTTTCCACTTTCCTGGACTTTGATTTGCAGGTAAGCTGCGAGGAACGCTTTCCCTCATGGAGCCTTTCTTCTGGGACCAGCGCCGAACTGATTTCACCCCCCACTGGAAGCAGGAGAAGAGTGGGTGAATCCTTTGCGAGCAATGCATGATGTCCAATCAGAAAAAGGCTCTCAAGGCAGAGCACACTAACAGGCTGAAGAATGCTTTTGTCAAGGCCCTGCAGCAGGAGCAGGTCAGCGTCAAAACGCTTTGTTTGGACCTACTGCATGAGTATATGAGTATAACCCTTTTCATGTGATTCTTCAATTTCAGGAGATTGAACAGAGGCTGCAGCGAGCGACCCTCTCGCCCAGCTTAGCCCCCAGCGGACCCTCCAAGACTGACTCCCTGATCCGACATCATGCTCTGCGCCAGGTACACGCCCTCTAAACTGTGCAGCATTTATGTTTCTTAACTAACAAAAATCTTGTCTCTTCTAAACACTTGAAAAAAATGCCACCGAACATACTATGTATACCTCCCCGTAAAATAAGTTCCAAATATTTGTTAGACTTTTAACATGCAGAACGAGCTTTCGCTAGTCAAACCATTTAACGCACATGCATAATTGCTCCCACTGACTTTCTCCTTGTCATCTGACCAAGTTCTGCGTTCTGTTGTAATGCACTTAGTCATCAGAACACACAGGACAACCAAGAAGGTGGTCTAATCCGGTTTAGACTCACCTGAGCAAGTCGAGCGGTGTGTTACGCTACTGTTTGCACGGCCTGACACAACGAAGCAGGCGCTTTACTCGTTTGTGAAGGTTAGGTTCACAATGACGCTGTCAAAGTGAAGTCTTGGACAGAAAATCAGATGCTTTGGCTCCATTTAAACTCACTTATGTGTACTATGATGAAGCCTGGGTGATTCATTGCAACGAAGCACTTGATTTTCTCCTCGGGCTCCTCAAGCTTTTTTAAACATCTCTATCTCAAATCAGGAGATTTACATTTCAAAACTCTCAGCCTCCATCATTCAGCTGAGTTCAGTGATTACTGAAGCACAGGTAAGGTGAAGCAATGACTTTACATTACTTGGATAACATTAAAATAATTCCAATTTGAAAACTAATTGAGAGTGCTTTTGATTCCTTATTGCATTTTTTCTTATACTTCATGAGCAGTTGGTGAAAGGGATACACGATGCAACGGCATTTCCCCCTGCCACAACAAATTTCTTCTCACCATTTGGATTGCCTTTTAAAAAAGAAACAAAGGCAACAGACAGCAGGAGATCAATATTTGCCTTGTTAATTCACTCACCATTGTGTCAAGGACAAACAAGCAACTCACACTAAAAGCTTTGACCTGAACTCATTTAGCTTATCTCTACAAACGCCGATATAATGCTTAACGTGATTTATGGCCGTACTCCGACTTCTACTCCGGAGCAACTTGTTGTCCGGAAAATATGGTACTTCAACAGAGAAGCTAATAACCCATTTTCTTTCTTTCTTTCTTTCTTTCTTTCTTTCTTTCTTTCTTTCTTTCTTTCTTTCTTTCTTTCTTTCTTTCTTTCTTTCTTTTCCGTTTTAGGTCGGGAAGGGAAGATGGCACCTAACCGAAGAAAACCGTGAGAAGAAAACTATTAGCAACAAAGGAAATTCGGTAAAGGATGGATTTCCATTCATTATATGCATCCTCACTCGTTGACCATATAAGGGCAGCGTGTGATGTACTATTTTTTTTTTTACATTATCAGAGCTTAACTGAAGATGTGAGATGCAACTGTGACGCAAATCACCATTGTGTTTTGTGTTATTCTACAAAAATATGGTCTTCAATGAAGCGATAGACAGTCTTCATTCTTGTCATACATTTTGGTGCTATTTTGGACCAGATGGAATAAAAAAAGGAAAGGCTTCTAGAGAACGCGGGGCTGTCTGGGCATGTTCATATAAGAGTGTGATGATTTTGCTGTGGTGAAAACTAGGTGACTCCATAAGGGACTGCAGTCAAGACAAATAAAACTGCATCATTGGAAAGGTGGCAGAGAGTGTGTTTGGAAGAAAAAGGGAGCCTCCCACATTGTCTGTTTTTAACACAGGAGATGCAAGGCATTCAGGAAAGCTATACTCGCATCACCCTGGCTTATGAAGCTTTAGAGTTTTAGCCTTAACCTTTGCTTCACATCTTAATCTTGCATCGCTTTGAGGTGTCTGCCTCGTTGTCCTTCACGTCCGTACAGTGTACACATAGAAAGCAGAAATGGGAGGCTGTAGTCAATAAAGGTTTGCCCTGCCTACGCAAATAGAGACATTTCTGAAAGCCTGCTGGAATGAGCTTCATTTTGTGCTGCAACTATGAAGAAGTATTTTACTGTAGCGCGTAGATGTCTAACATCATGGCATCACGGGAAAATGTTCCTTCCTAAAGTTTGTAAAAATCATATTTGAAAAATATAACGTAAACTTCAATCTATTCGACTGGACTTGTGGATTAATCTGCCCCTTCTTCCTCCCTCGTATAATAAAATCTGACTTTGAGTGCCCCTAATCCTTCTAAGGAGTGTGGAGATTACCAAGATCCTCTGAATATTTTACATTTCTCACAATAACATGGATCAGTCTTTGTATGAGCTTTAACTATAACTGTATTATTATCCCAAAAATACCAACAAGTAAAATCTGCAATGTAGAAGTAGATTTTTTTTCTTATTTAAATGTGCTTTTTGGTTTATTGTACATGTTTTAACAATGACTGTTTGTTCATCATAAATGCTACTCTGCAACTTTACAGCGCCCCGCATGCAGCACAGTTGCTTTGTATAGATTTTGTAGCTACCTTGTGGCTACTTGCCCGGTCATGCGATACCCAGTTATAAAACAGGAGATTTGAATAATGTCCCAAATTTTAAAATGCAATAAAAAAAATGCAGGCTCAGTGAGGCAACCAGTTAAGGGTATCCTCCGCCTACTGCCAGATGACTGCTGGGATATGCTCCAGCACACAGAAAATGGATGGATGGATGGATGGATGGATGGATGGATGGATGGATGGATGGATGGATGGATGGATGGATGGATGGATGGATGGATGGATGGATGGATGGATGGATGGATGGATGGATGGATGGATGGATGGATGGATGGATGGATGGATGGATGGATGGATGGATGGATGGATGGATGGAGGGAGGGAGGGAGGGATAATAATAACAATACAATGATAAGGATGATTCATGATAATAATAATAATGATAAGGATGAATAATAATGATAAGGATGATTCCTGATAATAATAATAATAATAATATATTTCTACAGGTAAACTCCAAGGTCTTGCAGATGATGAAGTCAGCCATACATGACATAGGTGCTATTATGGTGTGTCCGTTTTCACACCGAGCGCAGTCTACTATGTGCGACCAAATTATCAGGTCTGTCGACAGTGAGGCATAGAATTGTGCGTAGAACGCCCATAGAAGCCCGGCACGGCTCCAAACACAATACGCACAAAACTTGCACTGACAACAAAATGTATCCATTGCACCAAGGTAATTGACGCATGGCAGTAAAAATAGGGCCCATGATTCTGCTCAGTTTTTTTTTTTGTTACAGAAGAACACAATAACCTGACACAAATCCTAGCAGAACCCCAAGAAGTGCTTTTCATTCTGTGGTTTTTCATTTGCTCTTGCGTTTAATTTTGTTGTTGTGTGGCTTAGCTATTTTCTTTTGTGTTTTCCCATTTGCTATTGAGTTATTTGTTTTCATGTTTTTTTCATTTGACGTTGAGGCTTTTAGTTTGCCGTGTTTTGCACTTTTAGGCTACCGTATGAATCTAAAGTACCATCACAAGTCCAGATGTGTCGAAAAAGATGAGTTGTTATTAATTTGAAGGGTCTCGTGTTCTAGCATTACAGCTCTAGGACTTTTCTAAAGTGCCTAAAATAAAACTGTGGCGTCACGTCCTATACGCCTATCTCCCCACAGAAGGTGACTAATCATAAGATATGCTGTAAACTCTCTCCGGAGCAGCGGTGACTAAGAATTGAACTCAAATGTCTGTTTAAAAAGGCAGAGCTACACACTGTGCACATTTGACTCATGAATTCACTAAATAGGTCACTTGTATTGAAACCGACATAATGACAGAGCATTAGTTAGAAATTCGGCCCAAAATTTAAAAATTGTGTTTCTACCAAGAAAAATCTACCAAAGGGTGGGACGAAACCTTCGAATCTCATTATCTTTCAGGGACAATTTTACGCTGGGCGTCTTTATAGATTCAGTGTGACTGTACTCCGTTCTAGTGCACAAAAGCTTAATCTCTGTAAGTGTGGAAGCGCTTAAGATCCTTGACCTTAACCCCATTAAATTCCTTTTGGATTAACTACAATAGAGGTTGTGAGATTGAGATGGATCAAATTAGTGTATATTAAGTACAGTACAACGTCAAATATACCCAATGTACAGTACATTTAATTTAATGAAATTACTGGCATTACGGTTGAGATGACCAGTTGTTCCTCAAACACTCAAGTTCAGCAAAATATATTGGAAATGCAATGAGTGAATTTGCAACACTGCAGGCAGTGTCATTTAAATGAGGTAATACTGATTTTTCCTTAACCAATTCCCAGCCCGGCCTCTTAGTGAGGCAACTGCTATTTAGAGAATACGCAGTGCCAGCGTCAACGAGTGCAGATTTTCTCCAGTCCATTATGTCAAATTGACATTATCGACTGATGGAGTGTTGATTCAAAGAGCATCAAATTCAATCTGATGGGTGTCTGAAGGTTGGTTAATGGCCTCTGGAAAGGAAGTATTCTTGAAAGCACTGACCTCCTTTGGCGCCCCTCTTTAACGCTCTTGAGAACATATGGAGATTTGCTTTTGGAACCTTTAACACGCAGACGGCACACCTCGAAGCACCCGGCCCTGCTTAAGTGATTTACTTTGCGGAGATTAACTCTCCGGCTTCTGTAATTACAGTAAATTGAAACAGACCTGCTGGAGCTGGCTTTTCAAATCATTTGCTTGAGGGCCAGTGTGTCATTGGGACAACAATATCAAATGTGGCAAGCGTGTTAGCAGTGCTTCTTGAACTGCTCGGCATCGTGTTTGATGCATTTGCAGGTCATGATAATTAAACATATGCGTATATTTGAACAGTAAGCATAAACAGCATTGTGTCTGTTTTAGCTGCTATGTTTTATTTATTATTGGGCTACAGGTTGACAGATAATAATAATAATAATAATAATAATAATAATAATAATAATAATAATAATAATAATAATTCACTCAGTTAATAAAATTCTAAGTGTTTTTTGCTACAGAATAAAAATCATTACTGATCAAGATTCCGTCTGAAATGACGTGAAGATAACGAAATGAGCGGCAGGCTCTCTCACCATTTTCTCTTTTGGGAATTATTTTTGTTCCGCCTGTTCATCACCACTGGAACGCAGCTGGTTAACTCGGTCCAGTCGGCGTGTACACCGCAACTCCAGCCGGTGGAGAAGCGAGAAAAGAGCCACGACTCGCTTTTGCCGGGCCGGTAACACGTGCATTTCCTCTGTCCGGGCGTGCATTCGCAGGGCTGCTCCAGCTGCATATTTTTAACCAGGTGGAGCCCGAACGTGGTTCCTCCGGTCTTTTGAATATGCAGGAACACCATCACGTCATCTCCTCGGATGTCAAAGTTCACGTGTTTGTCCAGGTCCAGCTCCGTGAAGTTCAATGTGAACGCGGTCACGTCAGTGAGGTCCTCGTCCAGTTGCTGTTCCGTGCGCAGGGATGAATATTGCTCAAAAAGGCCGATCTCTTCACGTCGGGAGTTGCAGCTGTTGCTCTCCGCTGGACACACGTACTGGTACCCGATCATGAAGCATAGCACGGCCGCGATGGGGATGAAGATGAGTCTCCGAAACCTTTCCTCCATGTTGGGACGCTCACAACGGACACAAGCGAGAAGTAATCCTCCTCCTCCTGCGCGCCTTGCATGCTGTGGCTCCTCTCGGCGGGTTTGGGCAGGGCGCTCCCGGTAGTTGAAGTGACCGACAGCAGGTGAGCGATGCCGCCACTCGGGTGTCCTTAACGGGGACAGCTTCGGTAATTACCAAACTTGACGCAATCGCGCTGTGAGCAAAAGGCACGCAGCTCATACACATCGCGCTCTCTCTCTTGCGCTCTCTTCTTAAGGCAATTTAAGTGCTCACCTGCGTGAGGGGCGTTACTCCGTGCGTTACTGCGTGCGTGCGTGTGCGCTCGACAGACTTAAAGCGCGAGCCGGCAAAGCAAAAGTGGATCAGCACATGCTTCCGCTTAGAGAGAGACGCAAGCAACATAAATTTTGCACTCCTCTTTCCGCCCTCCCTCATCGAAATTTCAAATAATCAAAACCCTAAAACATCAATTTTAAGACTCAACAGTGCGCATGTGTGAATAGTTGTTTGTCTGTATGTGCACTGTTACTGACTGAGGACAAATACTAAAATGGACGGACGGACGGATGGACGGATGGCTTGGCAACACGCATCTCTTGGCATTCACATGCTATTGCTGATAGATTTAACAATAGGCCTTTTCAAGATTAGGTAAATTCAGGGCTTTAAATCGGGATTAGCATTGAATGAAAATTAAATCTTCAAATCAGACTCAACAGGTGCACCAGAGAATGTGTGATTATGTCATTAAAGTTTTTCGTCATGTAGTTTCTGCTTTTACTTCGAAGCTCAGCTACATTTAGGTACCATTTTGTTCAAGCTGACTTGACTCTACATCTGTGCTGTCATCTGCCCTGACTGCCAAGCTGGTGATGCAATCCTATCTCTAATCACATGCGCACACACGCACATTCAATTTGATTGGCCTGGACTGACTCCAGACGCATGATATTTTGCATAATGTGATATCATGTCAAAACACAAAATTAAACCAAAAGTCTTAATGGCTTCAACTCCAAACTAAAGGATGTTATTATTTTGTTTTGGGAGGGTGTGAGAATCGGTGATGTTGCATCGCGAGGATTGCGCACGACGCAAATAGTGATGTTGACTGCATCAAAACTCTTTTGAATTTTTTCCTCTACAATTCTATTATCGACTGAATGCATCATTCAGACCCGAAGAAAAATTTTCTCCGACAGGCTCAGCAGTTCAGCACCATGGACAGTTTCCATCTAATCGACTCAATACTTTGAGCACGTGGGTTCTGAACAACAATGGATCGTGAACATCCGACTGACATGCACTTATCTATTACACAAGTAATGGACCAATTTAAGCTTTTACTGATCAAAAGCTTTTGCTTTTTTCCCCAAGATCCCCCGGCGCTCTGTTATGCATCTTTTGAGTACTGAGATGTACTCGATAATACACACATCAAATGTATTACCAGGGGGTTTAACCAGGGTGCACTTTGTATTCTGCTTTCAGCACTCATGCTCCCTGACATTGACTTAATCTGGATTGTGAGGTCCAACACTTTTTGTGCCCGAGTACAGCGCAAAATCTCATATAAGAGCAAGACTCAAGGTAAGGAACATGGAAAAAAAACGTGTTATGAAATGTGACAAGATCAAACATTTGAGAAGGTCATACTCTAATGATGTGTTAGACGTGAATTTATTTTGTCCTCAAAATCCCGACTCTGCATGTACTTCAAGTGCGGGTATCTGCCGTTCCGTTTTGCAGAAAAATAATTTTCCACAAATAGCCTATTCCCCAATGGGAAATAATCTGCATTGTTTTGTGCTGCAAAATAGAAGTGGTAATGAGGCGCCTGTGACGTTTGTATATTTACAAGTTCTCTCATTGAGGTAGAAGTTGGTGTTGTCCCGTATACCGATATTATTCAAGTTTGCACTGATTAGAATTAGCCAGCATCAAAGCATTTATTTTGCATCTGCCTTTTTTGCTACCCTGATTCTAAAATATGCTCAAGACTAACTAGCATGTCCCAAATGTGCCGTACTCAAGTATTTTGGTGACATTCTATATAAAAAAGGTAAGCCATGAATTAGATCTTGATTGTCACCTTGTACATGTCAATGATGACATGGTAATACCGGTTCCCTGTTATTCATCGTCCAGTACCTGTGAAGCAATCTTACTGTTGCCGTTGCAGATGTCTCAACTTGTAAGGTGACAATTCTAATTTCCCATCAGTCAATTTTCTATACTTCTTGTCATCATTGGGAGCTCGTGAGCTAGGAACGATCCTGACTGCAGCAATTGGCTACGTCAATATGCACGTGAGAATTTTAATTTTTTTCTCACTCTGGTCCCACAACACACACACGTACACACACGCGCACACCAGCTGCTGCAATGACGTTTTGCTTGCTTATGATAAACGCACTTGGGCAAGCTGTCAGATCAGAGGCAAGATAAAACAGGACAGAGCCCAAAAGTCCTTAAACATAGATGTGTGAATAAATGAAACGTCCAGACAAGTAAAAAAAATAATCCTGTGTTTGTGTTGGCATGCTATATTTGTACTGTAATAAGGATTGTGTGTAAAAGCAGATTACATATGTACATGTAGGGA
Source organism: Syngnathus scovelli (assembly GCF_024217435.2). NCBI lineage: Eukaryota > Metazoa > Chordata > Actinopteri > Syngnathiformes > Syngnathidae > Syngnathus > Syngnathus scovelli. The sequence goes on from NC_090848.1 coordinate 6,690,359, forward strand.
TTTTTTTTTCCCCCTTGCATGTCACTAAGCAATTTTCAGTATTCATTATGAGCATATTCTCCCATTTGTGATAAAGTCAATTTCTTTCATGCAAAGTCCAATCAGCAAGTCAAAATGCTCCTCATAGGTGAAGAAAAGAAAAGTCCCTTGGCGCTGATACCTTTGTTCACCGTTTAATTAGATATGTGGCCATTCGGCCATCATGTAGGGACACAGCCGTTGGGAAGTTGGTGAATAATTTGTGGAGTATAACTGAAGCAACAAAATCCATCTCAGTGACATCACAGTTGCTTGGAGCTGAGGTAACAGTGAGTGGCACACTTAAGTCAGCAGGGGAATTTGTGCAGCCAACCTGCATAAAAGACAAAAGTCATAAGTATGCTAAACCTGATTGCATATTTAGTGTGCTGTCTAGTTATTAAGGTATTTTTTTTTCATCGACTGTGAGCTCCAATTAAGACCCTATTCAAAATACACCCTGTATATGGGCTCCTTCCAAGCATAAGTGAAGCCCTAATGTACAATCTAAGAAGATTGCTCCTCTAAGCTTTCAAAGATCATTTCTGATCGAAAAGAGAGGAATCCATTTCAGATAGAGATTTAGCTTGAGCTCCAGTACTAGAGACGTGTAAGCCCAGATGCCAGGTTTTTCTCTTATATCTTTGTGGTTAAAGCTCTCTGACAACAAGCGGCTCTCCTGGCATTTAAAACATGTCTGCCATTCCTCACTCTGCCTCTTTGGCCTGCAGAGATAACTAACATCTAAGTATCACTAAATGTCACGTTAAGTGCTTCTCTTGCCCCACACTAAAACGAGATGCTTTGTGAATATAAAAGCCCAGCTCAGAGAAAGCGATGCTTCCCTTTGAGCTCTGCTTTTCCTTCTGCCCTCCTACATGTCGGCAAGGCGGATGCACAGAAGATGGCAGACTCACATTAGGGACTCATATTAGAACATGATCTTCAGCCAAGAACAGTATAATAAAGTGTTGGATCAGCATCAACGTGTTGTTGCGACTTTGGGCTCGACCCATCGTGGGTCATTTGAATTTATATTCATTAATTATCACCCATCGCATCTTTCCTCTAGACAAGCGCTGGTGTCAAACTATGGTCCGCGGGCCAAATTTGGCCGGCAGTGTAATTATATTTGGCCCGCAAAGACAAATTGTAGATCCACTTCTATATTTGCAATTGTCTTCACTTTTAAAAAATAGAGCCATTGCTAGCATTTTTTATTACCATTTATCTTTTTAAAAATTTCAACAGTTTTTACTCGTCTCTGATTTCAAAACAGTTTGTTGGGTAACCTATATTGTATATAATATGAGACGGTAAGACATTTATTTGGGTTGACAGTCGTAATGGCCCTCCAAAAGAAACGATGACTACGTTGCGGCCCACAACAAAAATGACACCCCTGCTCTAGATGTTCTAGACCGAGACGCTACATAGACCAAGACTGAACCTAACAGAATATCGACCACGTCACTAAGTGGGAGGATGCTTGAAAATTATCCACATACACCTCATCTTTTGCTTGACATATTTAATTTATTGTCCATTATTCACAGCAGAGAGTGAGAGTAAACTGTTGGATGGCACATTTTCCCTCCCTTCCGACTGCCACACTTTGCCATCGTTCCTGCCCACAAGGATGATTCACCACTTGTGACCCCCATGACTGCCTTGTTGAAAATAGACAACAGAGATTCCGATGAAACCCTGCAGGTAAGATTTCTGGAGGTGTTGGACGATCTGATACACAGCTTGTCTGGCATTAACAACATGACATATTGATTTTAATTCCAGTCATTTGCCTGGTTAGTCTTGAGGCCTGAACAGTGTACCGACTGTATTGTTGTGGCTGTTAATGTGTTTTACAGGTCTCTATGCGAAGATACAGAGTAGAAGTCAGCTGTCTTCTTTTTCTGAGTGACTTACTCAGACTTAACATCAGCACTGGACCTAGAGGCTTCGCAACCTCTAGCAGACAGGTGACTTCGAGACCTGTCATTGTGCATCGCCATCTTGTCCGGCAATTGAACTTCATGACCTCGTTTTGATGGCTCTGGGAATCGTGTTCTTCACTGGGCTTGTCCACAAGAACGAATATGCTTCGTAATCAGCTCTCAGATGAGGCTGTCTGGGAATATAATGCTAGTTCCAGCAGGGTACTCTGATGAAGGGTTCAGCACAGCTAGTCATCTTGACATGATATGATTTTTTAAATAACTTCCGCAATACTTTATACAATATGTTTTGTGCCTGTGAACCCAAATGTAATTCAAAAGAAATTGGAGCAACCACTGCAGCGTTGAACAGAAGAAAAGCCTTAGTAAGTGCTGCCCTCTGCTGGTCATATCTAATTTGACATTCGAGGCCTAGAGATGTAATAACATGTAGAGACTACGTTCACACTCATTCGCACTTGCAAGTTGTAAATGAAAATGTTTGTTTGTCATGTGTAAAGACGGGTACTCAGAGAAAACCAACGCAGGATATTACAAACGCCAAAAAGCCTGCACCATGAGATTTGAAACCAGCACCTCTCAATTAGGAGGCAGATCTGTAGCTAAAGCAACCCCATCCATCTATTGATAACACTAATACTGTACACCCAATAGTAAACCTATTGTAAAAGCAATTAAAGCGAAATTTGGACACGTGGCGGAATGTACAAAAAGCAAAGTTGACGATAAGGAGATGAACGTCATACAAACAACATGAGACCAAACAGTCTGAAAAACCTTTGAACTTGTCAATATCTTGTTTTATTTTGAACGTACCGGAAATGCTTGGATAATTTAAACCTCCTTCAAAAAAAAAAAAAAAAAGGAATTCGGGGCAAAAGTTGCAAAAGACGCGATTTTAAGTGTTGCATCTATCGCAAATATGAGCAAATGCAATGAACATTACTCGTATCTCTCTGAAAAGGGAAAAATGGCATATAACTTAACTTTGACGGCACCAGAACTGTAAGCACAATTTAATCTTATCCCCAAATTCATTGTGTAAAAAAACGTTCCAAAAGACGCGATTGTAAATTGTGACCGCATCGCAAGTAAAGACGCGTTGTGGACGCATTTTATTCGACTTTTAAAGCCAAAACAACTTGAACTCCACTTTACCCACTCCACCACGCGCGCACACAAAGTTGGGGGGACATGAGAAGATTCTAACAATTACCCTTGATTACTTTCTTTATAAATGAGTCACCACGCACAGATTTACGACACTGGTTTTAATTATTATTATTATTTTAACCTTTATTTAACCAGGCAAACAATTAAGAACAAGTTCTTATTTACAATTGCGGCCTGACATACTGTACTTGAATTAATAAACCTTAGACGATCTGTTTTAACCAGTCACACTTGTTATTAGTGTAATGATGTAACTATTAGTCATCTGTAAAACTCTAACTAGATACACCGTCAATTATAAATTTAATTCTCAATTCATCTGATTTACTTTGAAGGTACCGGATGTTAGTCTGGGAGTCACCCCGAAATTCTTTGGGTCAACGTAGGGAGAAAACTTTCCCAAATATTTATAAACGTCGACTATCACGACTGTAAGTTTATTTGTCTTTTGCAGTGGCTCTGCGGTACATATTTAACCAAAGCTTTTCACGGTCGCTGCGGCAAAAGACATTTTTTAACTTTTTTACGGTGTTTTTTTTGTGGGCGCCAACAGAACAGATCTCCGTTAGAAAAAACAATACATTCCCGTTGGAAGTTTGTGAGGGGGACAAAACTACACGCTTTGTGCTTCATAGACAATACTGGCGCTCCTCGGACAAGTTTAAACAAGCATGCTGTTGTTCATCTACAAGTCAAGCGAGCCCCAAATACATTATACGATGTATTGTTCGTGGGATTAGCGGTTCGAGTTGAAGGAACCCGACGACCATTTTCGATAACTGCAGGTAAGCTAGCTGTTGCTAATGCGAAATGGTGGAATTCATATTTTTGCTAAGCATTAATTATTTCCCACCGGACGCAGTTCAACCACCGCTGCTGCTGGGGAAACATTAAGCTGATTGCCTGCAGTGTTTTGGTAACATTTCTCTCCCCAAGGAAGCTCGTTTCTGTTTCCACGGCAACGCCGCTTTGGCGTTTGTCCTCGTGTCTGCTAGAAGGCGGAACCACAGCGAAACCACGGCTCCTCGATTCGCGATCCTTGAGGGAGTCCTTCATGATTCGGAGATGGTAAGGAGAGCTCGGCTGGATCAGGTAGATTCGAATTTCCTAGGAAACGCTACAATCGAAAATGAAGGTTACTTGGTGTTGTGTGATGATAATTGTTTAGCTTTGCATGTCGAGCCAGATGTAAATGGCGTGGTTTATTGTCTGTTTCAGCCATTTCAGGACGGCATATACTACCCTTATAGCAGTGACACCCAGGGGAATCATTCATCAGCAGGGATCCCATCTCTCCTGAATTCCCCACTCAGCCAGCCCTCCGTAAAGGTCCATTCTGCACTAGGCATGGCTCCTTCCAGTGCGCCACCCACCATACTGCCTTTCAGGTTCCGCCAGCGTAGGGAGAGTGTAGACTGGCGGCGAATCCACGCTGTAGATATTGATCAGGTGATTAGCCAACTAGATGTGGATATCCTACAGGAGCACATAAGCACCGTGACCTTCTGCAGCTTGGATGGAGAGCGGTGTCAGCGCTGTCAGAGCCCTGTGGACCGAGCGCTCATCAAGATTCTCCAGTTGGCCCAACTCACTGTCGAATGGCTCCTCCACTGTCAGGAATGTCTCACGCTCAATCTGCAAGCAGCGGAGGAGAGGTTGGCAAGTGCCAACATGCAACAGGAGCAGCTACTGGCCCACTTGAAGAAGCAGGAGGAAAGCATGATGGAGATGACGGCCGAGCTCAAGAAACGGAATAAGATTATACGCAAACAGCAAACCCTGTTTGCTCCACATATCACCAACAGTCAAAAGGTACCAATTCTGCTAACATACTAAATTATTTTTAATTTTGTTTTAACGCTGTTTTGGTGTATTACTAGTTGCATCATTCTCACCCAGTTTCTTATGGTCCCATCTTAGCTAGTGTCTCAGAGGAAAATAGGATGGAATTTAATTGGGATGCACAATAAATTTAAAAAAAAAATCAATATCGTGATTGCCCACACAATATGCATATTGCCAAGCCATGTAATAAATTTCTTATTGGATTGTATGTTTTGATCTGAATTTGACCAATCAAAGCATTATTACATTAATAAGAATACATTGATTTCGCTTATTTTATGTCAGGAAAAAAAATATTGTTATTAGATAATCCATCCATCCATTTTCTGTACCACTTATAATAAAAATTTAATTTCATTAGCCCCAAGATTAACAGAAATGAGACCATAGCTAACACAATTTTTGTGATTGAATTGTAAATGCTCCAGCGCCATCATGTTTAGGAACGTTTAATGGAAGCTTTGTTTTTGGACAGGAAGGGGTATCTTCCTGCTGGCAAGCAGATGGTGGGTTCAGTTGAGTTTTAATCCACTTAAAGGGGTGCTAAATGGCTCGCTGGCTTTATTTGTCCCTTGACATTTTGGTGTAATGTATTGAAGCTAATGTATGCTGTGGTGTGTAATCTATAGCAGAGTGCAATCATATTCCACCAGGACATTTATATCGTAAATTAAAAATGATCCTGTTTCTTAAGTACAGGGCTGCCTCTGACGGGGCCAAGCAGTTGCTAAGGCGACAGATAGTGTGTGTCCATGTGGTTGCCAGGTGTGCACAAGCAGCTCACTAACAGTCGCTGATGAATAATTAATAGAGCAGTGTAGCTCAACCTTTATTGACACATGGCATCCATTAAAAAAAATCTACACATGCACTACACACCACCAAACAAAAATGTCAAAATGTATGAATAATGATCTCATCTCAAATAAATGACTAAATGCAAAATCTGCGCTTCATTAAGCACAGAGCTGGTACTAGCAGGAAGCCATCATTTATTCTGTGGAATGAATTGTCACAGATTGATGCAAAGGATAGCTATATCATTCTGCCTGTCGCTTTGTCTCTATTTGGTGTCCTTTGTAATAAAAAAATTCAGACAAATTAGATGAAATTGGTAGTTTAATGCCCAGCACTATGATATTATTTAAGTTGTATTATTGTGACTGGATTCTTCATATCCTTGATGTTGTTAATTGCTTTGGTACATTATTTGGTCACACAGGGTTGGACGCAGCCTTTTTCTTTATATACCTAAGCTCTCTGTTTTTATTTTGAATTTTTGTATAGAAAGACTTTTACTACGTCACTTCCTTCTCCTGTCTGCTTCTCAGTCCTAATCCTGCACCAATCGTGACATCTATTTTTGCTATATTAACACACCTCCTTTTGTTGTGTTTTAGTGCGCGTTTTGTAAAAAGAAGTTCCTCTCTGCATCATTTCTTCAAAGTCACATGCAGCGGCGCCACCCCGATGAGAGCGATATGCGTAAGTCACATCTAAATTACACAAATACCTTTTTGCTTGTGAAATGATACTTAATTTGCGCTGTCTGTCATTACTGTTTTCATCAGAGTTACAATCAAGCAGTGAGGAGAAATCTCAGATCCAAGCCCTGAAATTGGAGATGAACAGTCTGAAGGAGCAAATTGGTCAACAGCAACAAATATTGGAAGCCAAAGCGGCCGAGGCAAGAGTGCACAAAATATTTCACTGAGGTTTATTTAAAAAAATATTTCAGGACTACCTGATGACAAACTTCCCACAATAATTGTTCTCCACAGAATCAAAAGCTGCAGCGACACATGGAGGAGAGTGAGCTACGTAAGTCAGCTAGCAATCTAGTAGGCAATGGGTGATGATTGTATTTTGTGAAAAAATATTCATAATAGATATATTATTATTAAATACAAAATCCTTTTCAGAGATGCGAGAAAGCGAGAAGAAATCTCAGATCGAAAGCCTCAAACTGGAGATTAAAAATCTGAAGGATCTTATTCAACACCAACACATCATTCAAGCAAGATCAACAGAGGCAAGAAAAAAAGCAACTTGAATCTTCTCACCGTTCAGCCACATTTTTATTCCAGTTTTTGTGCAATTCCAGGATGAAAAGCAACAGTCCAAGGACAAAGACCTGCTAAAGGAATTAGATCATTTTAAAGCGGTAGAGATGGTGCAGATACAAGCCATTCAAAAGCTGGAGCATCAACAGAAACAGCAGGTTTATATGCAAAACATTACTGTCTTTTATATTCTGCAAGTTTATTTTCACTGCAAAGTAATATTTAAAAAATATCATCCTCCAGGACAAAAAATGGGAGGCCAGGCTGGTGAAAATCACAACACATTATGAGTCAGAAAAGAATGACGTACAGTATTTTTTTTTTTGTTTAAAGAGTTTAGTTCCATAACATTTTTAACCAGTCCTGAGAGAAACATTCTCCTTTCAGTTGCAGAAAGAGTTGAAAAGATTGCAGTCAGCCATGTCGGAGAACCAGGAGCTGAGCAAGAGGCAGCTGCAGGAGATGCGGAGGAAGATGCAAGAGAAGGAGCAAACCATCCGGGATCAGAGGGAGCAGGTTAGTATTGCTTCACATTCATCAATGTTGTCCACTGTGAATGTGTGCCAACGCGGAAGCAGAGTGGAAGCACAGCCCTTGTTGAGGATTTCCTGTATTTGCTGCATGAGCTGAGTGATACGATGATAACGTATGCTGGATAGGGTGCTTAATCTCCAGGAAGCTGATACTTTTCCTAGAAGATATCTGCTCCGAATAATGTGCATACATGCACTTCACCAACTACAACATAGGTGCACAAAATTGATGCGATCCAATTTAAATCAGCAGTGCATGTAACGTAATTGCGATGAAGTATGACAATATCTAAGCCGAAATAAACAAGCAAACAACAATTGTAATTTTGGATCCGCGTGTGTACCTAGTGCTGTTGTGTTGCTGGTGAGTGCTACTCAGTGTAGTAATAGATCCAATCAGATTAAAAATGACAATTCATATGATATTTTGTTCTATTCGTCTTGCAGATACAAAATACATCTTCAAACATACCCGCTAAAGCACATAAAGTATCAGGTACAGAATCTAACCCATTATTCCTCATCAGAAAACCACCCGTGTGATCCTAATGCATTCTCAATGTCTGTTTTCCAGTGGTAGGAAGTGCACCAGCTCCAGAGCCTAAACCAAAGAAAGTTGTACTTGGTGAGTTCTGAACCTGAACTGTGAAATAAACATCAACTCCCAGAGTGTCTGAGCATGGGATTTGTTTGCATGAGGAATTATTGAAGGAATACACCTACTCCCCTCCTGTCCCACCTCTCTTATAACCCCTATTTTATCTCCCTGACTTCTAATGACCCACAAACCTACTGTGCTATTAGAGGAGCTCATCTCTGTTCCTCAGCTGGATCCAATACAAGAGCTGTCAGAAGAGGAGGAAGGTAAAATAGAACCTGAAACTCGAGCAGAATTGGCCAACTGCATGTCGTTTGCATGGATCATCATCAGCATCAGTCTGTTGAGCAGCCGTTTTCTCAGCTTTGTTGTGACTGAGACCATCGTTTTTCTTTTGTTCATTTATTCATTATATTTTCCCTGACCACCCAGAGACCTTAAAAGTTGTAACTTAAAGGCACTGAGGGTTACATAAACAGGTCGAGTCTTTTTTGCGTGTTTAGTCGGCCTTCCTCGTGTTACCACCGTTACTGCTCCTCTGAATGTAACGTGGCATTCCACACAGTCCAAATATGTTCAATACGTTCAAATCACACAACATGGCGAAGTCACGCGCCAAAAAATAATAAGCGCTTCTTCTGTCTGTGAATTAATGAGCACCTCCTACTTAAATTGGCATGTGACCAGGGACAAAGAGGACACCTATCTTTCACCTTGGTAACCTACATGCGAGTACACCAAATGACCTTTAAAACTGATAATAAATGGGCAATTCAATCTTTTGACAGACTTGACCACCATCCCTGAGAAGAGGCCAGTGGAGAAAAAGCCTGAACCCTTTCCAGAGAAGAAAGCCAGGGTTCCCGTCAGAAGGAACCCCAATAAGACGGAAATCAAGCGACATCTTGAGCAAGTTGTTTTGACGAAACTGGAGACAGTGGGAGTGAAGCCGGTGAGCTACTGCCCACTTCGCACAATTGTGTAGAACGTATTTGTGGTGTCTTTTGATGGTTGGACCCTTTAAAAATCTATAATTTCTCGAGCTGCAGTGAACGCATCATAACAGCTACAAAAAGAATAAACAAATACTAAGAGTCTATGATTTAAGGGGAAAAAAAACAAAAGATTAAAGATATTGTAAATTGTACATGTGGTATTGAATTGTTCAATTCACAAAACTATAAGGTCTATGAATGTATACATTTGCGTGAGGTAAAATTAGATTTTTCACCCTTTCACATTCTCTGTGCCCCTTTTCTCAGGATCAGAAAAAACTGAAGACCAAAGAGCTCAGGTCAATTCTTGCTAATATACACACAAAGCAACAGAGCCTTGCAAAGAAATTTCCCGACTATTGGCACCATCGTGCGGACATACTTAACACTTTGGAGCAGCAGCTGGCCTTGAAGAAGAAGGACAGCAATCTCCAGTCTTTGGACAAATCCAGACACTCTTCTCAGGGTATGATCAAGTCTTTGACAAGCTTCTTAGCAAATGACATCATCCGGTTTAATTCAGCAGTCACAGTCACACTATTAGTCAGTCTGTGAAAGATTGTTTCTGCCACCCGGACAAAATTAATGCCCTAAGTTCGAGTTAGTGTCAGCGGCTAAGCTGCTTTCAGGGCGGACGTCATCTGTGTTCCTCCTCCGTGTAGTGTTGCAGACGCGCCCTCGATCCAGTAGTCTACCCTCCAAAACATCGCAGGGCATCTCTGAAGCCGTAGCCCGACAAGCCAAGACCCCCCAACCTGCACCAAGAGTCAAGACCACCATCCAACCAAAGACGTCTACACCTAGCCATAAAACTGCTCATAAAGAACACGCTCCCAAGTAAATCCAATTATTTAAAAAAATTGGAATGAAAATCTAGAAATTATTATTGTTGTGTAAGAAATTAACAACGTTGCTTATGCCTCAGAATGCCGCCTTTCAGCTCCTTTGTGGATTCAGAAGATGAGGATACAGACATGGAGGACACTGAGTCTCCTCAACAACAATGGGGCAAACCTTCACACGTCACAACAAATAAGCAGGAAGCAGTTCAAATCACTGCAAGAAAATCCAATTTGATCCAGGCGATGCCAGCTCCAGCTGGTCTTTCATCCTTTAATAGCCAACTTTCTGGTGGTGTGAACAAGACAGCAGCTGTCATGAAGATAGGGAATGACAACCATGATGAGATCTATGAGGATGACTTTTCCGATGTCAGTGAGCTGCAGGAGATTGACTCCAGGCAGCTCCAAAGTTTCAAAGACCAGAATGGCAACGTAGAAAAGACATCCTTCGGTAAAGGTAAGCTGGCCAAGTATTGTATCTATTTAAAAAAATTAAAAAAAATAAACTCATGTTACACTAAATAAATGCAACTGTTAAAATGTTAGATAAATACCGAGCTACTGGCTAATATCCAAAATTTCTTTTTTTTAGAAAACAAAGTGAGTGAGTTGGCAAGGAGAATTGAGAGTCAGGTTGCAAATAAAGTGTCAAAGAAACCCGTAGGGGGCGTGAGCGTCTTGCCAGAGGCCAATGATGAGGTTCACGAGTTCTTGGTGAGACTGACGATGAATATCAATCATGAATATTTCACATTTGGAGAGAGTTAATGTTGGAATATGTTGGACAGTCTTCAGATCTGGAGGAGAGCAGCGATGACGCCCATTCCTCTTTTGAAGACAGACAAGGAAAATCGAAACCCGCCCACAACTCCGGAACAACGGTGAGGAGCCATGACTCACCTAGCACCAGCGTGTGGGACTCCTCCACAGGAAAAGACACGTCCATAGGAAAAGCTCCAAGATCAGGTCAGTGCCAAATCGTCTGTAGGCGAAATGTCATGTGACCAAACCCAGAGAACGGCTTTGCAGGCTTTTTGTGTGTGCCACGATAAACAGTAAAGCAACAAGCTGGATGGTTTAAAGTCAAAATTGCTAGTCTTTTGTTTTGTGCTTGTTAGGTTTGACTGAAGCTGGAACGGGGAGCACCTTGAAGAGCAGTCTGTGTTACCTCAGTGACATCTGTGACTCGGAAGATTTTAATAATTAACACAAATGACACTCCTGATCATCAGACAGTGGCGAGGCTTCTGGTAAATTGCAGAAGGAACCACAAACAAGACACGCCACGTTGTGTTGTCTACAATCACATCCACACCACCGGGCAAACAAAACCGAGAACCTCGATTCCATATATGGAAAACAATATGTTAGCGTAGCTTAGCATTTTCAATATTACCTCATCCCTGTGCCAACGTTTTTGCACATGGTTTCCAATGTGCTTTTTTTCAGATTTCCTTATATTTAGTACACATTACAGTGCTGAACATAATTATTAGACCATCTGTCAAAAAATACAGAAATTATGTAAAAATATGTTTATAGTAAAAACTAGTACGTATTTGTTTTACTGTTTTAAAAAAGGAGCGAGTAATTTTGTGACATTCAACCCCAAACACGATTTCTATTCGAGAATTCAGGTACTGTAATAATCAGATTTCTTAAAAAAAAAAAATGTGTTTTTTTAATTTTCTATATATAAGACTACCCTGAAAACGTAGTCATTGATCACACTTTTTTTTAAAGAAAAATATAGCATCGATAATTATTCTTTGTATCATTAAGATTGATTATCTACATAATTGATATAATTTGAATTACAGAGCTGATTTATAGTTCTTAAACTATTACATAAATTTATTTAGGGCAGTCATCATATAAACCTCATATTGGGTGTTGGTCTAGTAAATTTGTTTAGCACTTTGTGTAATGACACTTGTTTATAATTCTTTGTTAAATTATGTCTTTGTGAATTTTTCTATAGAGAAGTATTTTTACAAGCTATACAATATTTATTAATTAAGTGAGGAATACATGTCTGTTAAGAAACTTAAAAAAGCTCTTAGAGAAAAAACATCACAAGGGTTTGCTATTGTTTTTACGTGTATCTTCTATATGCCACGTTTTAGTGGTGGAAAGGCAGAGCGTGTTCAGATTCCATGACTCTTTGTTCCTCCTGTCTGTGCATCCGGCCATCCAATAGCTGACCAGACTGCAAACTAAAACATTGATAACAGAGTTCAATGTTGCTAAGTAGATTGTGTTTGCAGATACTAAGTCTTTCAGAAGTGATTGTCACAGTTTGAGAAAGAAATTTATCTTTATAGCACACTTATAAAACCAACCGCAGCTGAAACAAAGTACTGTACAATGTCAAAAATATAAACATTTAAAAAGAAAACACACACACACACACAAGCAATAATAATTTTTATAACAATATTGTAATTTTTAAAGCATACTCTGCTGTCCTACGGGCTGCTGATCTTAACATGCATTTACAGGTTGCGACAAGAATCCACTAGCTTGTGCGGAAAAGAAACTGGGTATGTTACATAAAAATCTAAAAGGGGAATTTTCACAAATGAATATGACAAACCGCAGGGTTTGACATCAGGGGACAGGAGAGAAACCAATCACAGCTCAGCTTCAGAAAACTGGTTGGTCGTGATTAGTTGTGCCTACAACCTGACAACTGTGATGTCATTTTTAGTTGACAGCAAGTGAGGTGGATTTTGCAAACTGAATTTATATTCCACAAATGAAACATTAATCACAACACTGTTTAGACTATTTGGGTTACACAGAACATATTATAACAACAAACATTTTTATATGGTGTATTACAATAAAGCGCTGACTCATGTTAGAGGGAAATCCTTTTTGTCTTTCTTTTTGAACACAGTGACTGAAATGAAATTTAGCTCGATATTTCTTTTGTTTATTAAAAAGGCCAATCCCTCTGGTCTTTTCTCAATACAAGACAGCCATACGTATAGTAACACATTTTGCTCAGACAAAGTCATCCCTGCTGAAGGTGGCAGTCGTCTTTGTTGCCGCTCTGCCTTGTCCACCCTTCCTACCCTCATAAAACAGCGGTGGCCCCAGAGTGACCCTGGAGGATGTAGGTGGGAGCATATATGTCTTTCGGGTGCGGGCGGTGGCATATGTGGCTGGTCTCCGTGGTCTGTTTGAGGAACTTAACACCGGAAACAAAAAATGATTGCATCAAAAAGCCTTTTCAAATTGGAAATTTTGTTGTGTGTGCATTGTTTACCTTGATGGAAGACCTTCTTTTCCAGAGAAGTAAGTCAACACGGTACCACCGGAAAGCAAAAGGATGGAGCCCCCCCAGCCTATGAAAACTGCAGCTCCAATCTCAAATCTGAATATTGATTTGAATACGTTAATAGGGATCTTTTACATTTCTCTTTCTCATCAGACATACAGTACTTACTTTTGCGCCCTGAAATTTGGGTCAAGGAATTCAGTGATCACCCTGTTGGCCCACCAGGAGTAAGTGATCATACCACAGAAGCCTAGCACAAAAATAGCCCATTTCTCTGAAATCCAGTTTGTCAACGAGAGAAGTCAGTCATCTTTTTACACTTGGCTAATAATCAAATTTACCTGAGGCAAGATAGGTGATTCCACCTGCAAAGGTCACTCTTGAATTTGCAAGCTCTGATCCACCTATTTTAGTGCACTTCATGCCAATGAGAGTGAGAACGCCACCAAAGAAGCCAGTGATGACCGCGCAGACTGCCAATGCTCTACATGCATGCAGGAATGCTGCAAAGACACATGATGACTTCCAAGAACATGTCCTGTATGTATAGGACACTTATCTTTCCCAGTTAACAGTGCAAGGAAATATTCTGAGATTTTCTTGTGATGATTACAAATTGAATTTATGCAATTTAGAGGTAGTAAAATGCTTAATTTGCATTTTTTTTTAAGTAAAGATATTCTTAAATCAGCATAAAAAATAGGTTGAAGGACACATAATTTTGTCTTTAATTCAAATTTATGTTGGTCAGTCTAGTGTGTAAGCTTTATTTGAGTTGCAATTGGAGTCAAGCATTTGTTTAAGGTTCTCACCCGATGTGTGATTTGTTGCCAGTATCTTACCAGGCAGGGCCAACATGGAAGGGTAGTCTTTGCAGTCGGACACCCCTGTGGTGTCTGAGATGCAGTCCCTCCACAGGTTGGAGTAGTAATTGGAGGTGGTCAGGACAATGCTGCCCACCTCAGAGAAGGTCCAGTACTCCGTGGGAAGGGTCGAGCACACCAGGATCCAGCCGCAAAGGCAGGACACAAAGCAGCCAATTTCCGTGTACATCACCACCGTCCTGTACTTCATGGTGAGCGCCAACCATCAAAAAGAGGAGAAACAAATGGAAGTTTTTCTCTGTAGCTTCTGTGACACTGCAGAGCTAGAGCTTTGACTGCATTTTGTTTTCCGTCTTATCTTTTTGGACAGTTTTGCCCAGTCAGCATCATTTGCTTTCCCAGAGCTCAGGTCCCCGAATGATGGCTACTTAAGTCATCTTTTGTTTGCCTGCATGTGGGACTTGTGAGACAAACTGGACTAACCAGACTAAAGTTGCTACTGTCATGGTTTGTAAAGTTAAACACCCACTTCTGAGTTGCGCATCCGTTTTCTCGGGTGAGCTGTGGCCTACCCCAATTAACTAATTTTAAAAGCAAGCCAAGTCATTTTTGTTTGTAATAATTTCTTGTATTCATCTCCACTACATGGTATTCAATCTAATATTGTGTTTGTCTACTGGGAGCAAAATAAAGTTCAGTGTCTTGCTCAACGTCACTTTGACATGATTACCGGGCTTGAGGATTGAACCCACAACCTTCTAGATTGGAGATTGATTTATTTAATTTATAAAATTTTAATTCGCCTAATAACAAGAAACATTTACAATGGGCAGTTTGTTGAACTTATGTCGTCATTAAAGCATGACCTATGATTTTTCCTACACTCAAATTTGCACATTTATTATGATTTGCTGCTTCAACATTAAATTCAAAGTAGTTCAATGTTTACATTAGTTGCAATACAACAACTTATAAAACTAGTACAAAATATAGACGTGTATTCAAACATATTTTATTTTAATCACGGGATATTCTCGCATCTCGGGTGAAGGAAAAACCCACTGCCAGTTCAGCAACTTTGCCGGTAGGGGGCACTGCCTCAATTCATCACCGCAAATCTGCTCCGTTTTCTGGGCGACGAATAAGGTGCTCTTTAAATCTAGAGCAGGTGTTGTCAATCGGTCCATGCATGTCTTGTATGATTTGTTTGTTGAAATAATGCATGCAGTGTACACAAGTAGGAGTCAAATTTTGTGAAACAGCCCGATAAATTGTTGTATATTATACGTGCTAACTCTGACAATTGTTTTTTTTTTTTCTCCAGGCTGCGAACCAAGAGAGATTCCTGCACTGAAGGCGCCTCCTCATAACATAATGTTTTTAGTTGGGGAGAAAAATCAAATGTTCTTTGACAAGTGGTGGATTTTCATCTCCTAAAATTGGTCTAATTTAGTTTGTTTTCATTCTATAAACTCCCACAAACTTTGTCATACAAGTCTTAACCTGGTTTTAATTGCCTAGTCTTTGTCTTGACTGGGGGACTCAACTTGTCATGGCTTGGTGTTGACGTCTTGGTCAAAGGGTTTTTACTGCAACATAGCTGGGTCCATTTACTCCATTAAAAAATAGAAACATGTCGTAAACAGCGTTCCAGCCTTAAGAACAGCGCCACACTGGTCTTCTGAAGTCATTAATGCAAGTCTGTGTCACTCAAATATAGGTGTTCTTTAGGAACGCCGCTGTCTGACTCCTCGAGCCGCCGGACAATGACGTCATACGACTGCTGCGGATGCTACGTGACCCGGACAGTGCTGATGCACTGGATCTGGACAAGAGGCCAGACTCTGAAGCTGACACTGAGCCGGCAGAATTGTTTGTTCGCATCGTGCTTGACCCGCGCTCTGATTGGGCTGAGCTTCCAGATGTCAATCCCGAAGAGATGGCGGACACGTTGGAAGGCACGGATGACAGCTCGGATACAGAGGATGCTTTGGACTTGGAGGTGATTCCAGATACTGAGGACAGCTCTGTGGTGGACTTGGTTTTGGGGTCTTTTTCCACATCTGGTAATTTTCGGACAATCACACTGCATGGAAAGAGAGGCACAGTTTCTCTGTCACTCTCTCTTTCTCTCTGTTAATAATTTCTTGACACACTAAAACAAATGAAAATGATGTGTTGTATTGGCATCGTGTTGTTGATTCTTGACTCACGTTTGTACTTGTCCAAATAGTGGCCTGCACACGGACCACAAATAGAAAACACCTCCCGCCATTTGAAAAGCGGAGCCAACCCAACCAAGGAACAGCGGGGTGCCGAGATCAAACCTAAGATCATTTAGGAATGGGATCAGTGTAAAGTCAGTCTGTTCAGTATTTAAGATTTTACTTACCTAAGTCCAATAAAGTTTGGGTTGAAGTATTCTACTGAGACATATTGTGCATAAACAGCATATCCACTTGTGGACAGTGAACCTACAACAAGATAAGAAAAATATTTGTTAATGTTAAAATATTAGACATAACTATCACTTTTATACCACAGTTAAGCCACAACCATAATGTTAAACATTTTGTTTAATTAATAGTTCTCACAACATGAATAAAAGCTCAATACTAAATATTTTGAATCAAATTTCTAGTTATATTACTGGATCTTGATAGATATGCAGATATTATTTATTATACTACATTAGCAATAATCTAATCTAATCATGATAGTATTAAAATGAGACTATACCACTGATTATGTGGCACCAACCGCCAGTGTAGATCTTCTTGTATTTTGACTTGTCTTTCCCGCCTATGAAGGTACACTCCATGCCCAACAAGCTGACCACAAAGCCCAGCATGCCCAGGGACAGAGCAGCCATCAACAGGCCTCGCACAATCTGAATGTGTCCTGGAATCACACCACAAGACACATGACTTAGCAGTCAGGTTCAGAGCGAGTTGGAAGTTTCTCAGATAGCGCGGTACCCACCTTCCACGGACCAGAGCACAGGGAAGTCGTAGCAGTTACTAACAGCTGTTGAATCTGTAAAGCAAGATCTCCACAGACTGGACCAGTACCAGGCCACCTTCAAAATGGAGGAGCCTCCCATGCCCCCGACAGAGCTGATCTTCCAACCCTCCATGGCCATGGTGCAAGCCACGAAGATCCAACCCAGTACTGTCATCAGGAAGCCCCAGATCTGAACCACTCGAATCCGCATCCCTGGTTATTTCCTTTTCGCACTCACCTTTTTGGTAAACGTTTATTTCCTACTGCAGAAGATGAATGTTGAGCTTATATCCAAATACCAACAACTGCTCATTTTAGGAAATGGAATAAACTGAGTGGCTCGCAAATACAAGGCAGGGTTATGTTGTTGTTGTTCTGCAAGTTTTAACATGCGGGTGGGAGATAAGGGTACCTCGAGTTCCCATTGGTACGAATGACAGTTGCCAGATTAGTACCTGGGCTCTGGGTGCTTGTCTAAGCATACATCTCTAATTACCAAAAACTGAAGAGCCAAGTCAGCAGATTTGGCAGATTGTAGATACCTTTTTATTTATTGCCTAGGGTTGATCATCCATATTCGGTCTAGTTTTACCAACAACTGTGCAAATGTCTGCCACAATGACCTTAGCGTGTTCCAGCCGAGGCTGCTTATGGCATCAGTCACTGCAACCTCACTGTGCCTGCGCTTCCATAATTAAAACACATTCCCATAACGGCTTAATGCCGAGGTGATGTGGGCAGTAATTCATACTCTGTCATCAACAATGAATTGGCCAGAGTGACTATAATGGGCTTTAGAATAACAAAGTGAAGCTTACTTGACCTGAAATGACTGTCAGGAATTTTATTCCAAATTTTGGCTTCATTAAAGGCAATGAAGTGTGTATAAAATGTTTTGATTTTTTTAGTGTTTAAATATTTTAAAATCCCGCTGCTAATTTCAATGACATGAAAGAGATACACAAACATAAATGTTTCTACTTTTTTGGGGAAGAAGGTGAAGTACTGTTCTAAGCGTGAGCCCACGTAAAAGCACAGGAAGAACAGTTGCGTTAAAATTGGTGCTTTAAAAGAATATCAATCAATCAATTAAGCTTTATTCATAGGGCACTTTTCATGTTTACAGCTCAAAGTCCTTTACAAATTCAAATCAAAGAAAGAATACAGACAAAATATGAAACACTTGAAAGTAAGAAGTCCAAAGTGTAGAAATACCCACAATTTTGCCCCGAAGTCATGTTTTCTTTTGTAAAATGCATGCTGGTATTTAAAAACACAATGTCACCATTCTGCAATGCCACGGACACCCGACACTTGTTTATGAATTCAGTGGAACGTGTCGGGCACTGGCTAAGCTTCCTCTTGATGATTATTCAGAAGTGTAGATTGATGGTTGATTGGTGGGGAAACCTCCTGTCAAGTGCAGATTGTCTGCGGCTTCAGATATGACCCGGTGGTCCGTGGAGGTCATATCAGTGAAGATGGATACCATGAGAGGCCTTTGATAATATTATTAGAAGCTCACCTATCAAAATTAAGTCTTTTGTATTTTAAGCTGCTGTCATTGTGATAGTGCAGATGAATGAGGAATAATAAGGAAGAATATGTGAGGCAGGTAGTAAAGGTCAGCTCAATAAAGATGAGAGTTGGAGTTTGAATGCTGATTCGTACCAAATGAAATTTGACCAGCAATTTTACACATAGGCGTTTCTTCCAAATTTCCTGGATGGCTTCAAAAACTCTCTTTGCAGGCTGCTAGTGGCCTTGCTGCCCTCGCCGTGTGTGTGTGGAAACACAGCAGCACCCCTTGAGAAGTGATGGAGTCTGCAAACACCCGAAGAAATGAAGTGACATGAATTGCAATAGAGACAACAGACACCGAGATGCTTTGAACACTAACTAAATCTCGCTAATTAACCCTCATTTACATCTTTGGTGCTCTTTTGGCTCCATTCAGGGTTAACTGTAATTCCAATAAATACCTAACGTCCTGCTCAACCTCCAAAAGTCTAAGTATGTCCATCAGATTTCAACCAAAACAAAACATTGGCCACTAATCAGGTTAATGTGGTTAATGTGTTCCTGAGAATTGTTGCTGAATGAGGCCCATTGTTACCAGTCAACTTGCCTGACGCTCGAGCCTGCTGACAGGGAGAGACAGAAAATCAAACCTCCCAAGATGCATAACACAGATCCCGCCCAGCCGATGAAGAGCGCCGCTCCCAGTTCAAATCTGCCAATGACATCAATTAGATATTTAGAACAGGACTGTAATACAAGTCACCCGAGTTCTTGTACTACCTACTTCTGGGCAACAAAGAGGGGGTCGAAAAAGTCGGTCGTGATCCTGTGAGCATATATGGAGCAGGCGGTCATGCAGCACAAGCCTGCGGAGGCAAATAAAATTGTAATTCTGTGACTTCAAATTAGGACTAGAGGTGAAGAGTATTTTTTTGGGGAAAGTAGGTTTTACCGCTGAGGATGTACTGGAAACCCGCAAAGACTGCCAGGCGAGTTTTGATGTTCTCGGAGCCTCCTACTTTTGTGCACTTCATTCCAAGCAGGGCAAGTACGGCACCAAAGAAACCCAGACACACCGCTGCAATCATCAGGCCCCGGCATACTTGGATGTAAGCTTGAAAACAAGGACAGAGAAGCAGGAAGAGGTATGACATCCATCACAAGTCAGGACCAGAATATGAACTCAACTCACCATCCAGAGCCAGCATGGAGGGAAAGTCCTTGCAGTTAGACACACCTGTGGAGTCGGTCACGCATGTTTTCCACAGGTTGGACCAGAAGGTCGCTGTAGTAATGACCGTCCCGTCCACCGAGGAGACCTTCCAGTAGTCCGTAGGAAGTGTAGATGACACCAGGATCCATCCGGAGACACTCAGGAGAAATGCAACAATCTCCGTTGCCATGGTGCTCATTGTTCCTTGGCCTTTAGATCCACGGATCAAATCAGGCTCTGAACTTTTTTAAGGCTCCTGCTGGTGAGACGCCCTCCGCTCATAATTGACTGAGCAGTTCTGGGCGGGTAGGTCCACTACCTGTGCATCAAGGCAGATACTTGATTACTTGAGGTTCTCGTGTGGGTGGCTGATATTCAACAAGTAGTTTTATGTCATTGGACTTCAGGCATGCATAGAGCTCATCACTCCACAAAGTGTTCATGGGGTCTACAGCAGGGTCAAAGGAAGTTATTAATTGACAGGATCTGAGGGGGTCCCTGACAGGCAGAAACACATGATGGGGAAAAGAGATAGCCTGTTATCATAGTGGCAGACTCGCTGCACTCAGTTTACAACACTAGAGCGCCATCAAGTGGTAATCCGCAGACATTTAATGGAGGCTACTAGACTGCAACTTTACCTTTGAGCCATCCATCCATTATCCGCCATTTTTGTAATTTCTGATTCATGTAGGAAGACAAGAACCAGTAGTGAAGAGAGGCTCTCAAGCTTCAAGACTGCAAACTCTCCCCTTAAAGTTCAAACTGATAAACATTGTACATTGTGCACCAAATTCAAAATGAGATAAAAAAAATAAAATAACAGTGTATGAAGATTAGCTTGTCTTTGGAGTGTATCCAATTGACTATGGGTTGAAAAAGATGTGCAAATCATTGTATTCTGTTTTTATTTATGTACACAATGTTTGGGATTTGTACATAGTATTAAAAAAATACTATGATCAAATCTGCTTTAAATAAAAGCATGAATGCATTTTTAAACCCCAAAAGTTCATCAGTCACTTAAATGTTGAGCTGTCTCATGAAGTTTACATGACGTGAGATGCCCTTGGCATCTGTTTTCTGGAAATTTGTGTGCTGTGTTCTGTTTACATTTCTAAACCTGTTGCTGAGCCCATCTGACCTTATTTAACGAGGCCATAAAACTTTTCTAATCAGCATTCCAGGAAAGGAAATTCCAAGTAGGTTACCGAAGGAATCTTCTGCAGAAAGGTTGGCTCATTTGGTGAAGCCGTGGTGCCAAAAATTAAACAAGATGAAAGTCCCAGTCCAAACTTATACTTTATTTTCTACATCATTTATCCTGTTCAAGGTCGTGAGAAAGTGCGCCAGGTGACTATTTGTTGAAAGGCAGACCACACCCTAGACTGGATGTCTGCCAACCACAAGGCACACATAGACCGCGACATTCACACTGCAATTAGGCAACTGAACTAAAAGTGCAAAAAACTGTGACAATTATTTATTGATAGATGCTCGATGTTGATTATCTTTGTCCATTGTATTTTATCCACACATAGATTTTACTAAGGGGCACAATACACATGTCTGGTGGATTGACTTTCTGCTCAGCACTCATTCATGCTGAGCACTGAAATGTAATCCAGCACAAGCAAGGCTCCCCAAGACCTTTGTTACACAGAGCATGTGAGCATTGTTGGCATTGCAATCAAAGATACACTTCCCCTTGAAGTCTCTCACGTGCTTTGTAATCTTCGCGCAAAACAGAAAAAGATTACTGGACTTTTTCTTCCTC
This sequence comes from Syngnathus scovelli, assembly GCF_024217435.2. Classification (NCBI taxonomy): domain Eukaryota; kingdom Metazoa; phylum Chordata; class Actinopteri; order Syngnathiformes; family Syngnathidae; genus Syngnathus; species Syngnathus scovelli. The sequence continues at coordinate 6,712,005 of NC_090848.1, forward strand.
CTTCTGCACGTCATATCTTATCATCATCTGTATCCTTTTGTACTGTGCGATTTAACCATGTTTGGAAAGAATGTAACGAACTACTTCTGCTTTGTCTTTTGTTAAATAAGAACAGGATCGTGATCATAACAAGGAACGAAAAGAGAACCGACCCTACAGGGTTGTGGAGCGATGATTTTGACCTTTTTGTGTTTAACAAGTTTGAATAATCCCCACCTAACTTTTCCTCCCCGGTGCTTTTCTCAGAGTAACTTGGCTCAAGGTTGACGTGAGTTTTTTATTATGAGATTTGACACTGTTGGGATAATGGTTCACCACGGCTGCACGTGACATGACAGGAAATGAAAGTCAACGACATAAGGATAGGCATATGTCTAACTCTCAGTAAACTCACGCAGTGTATTAAAATATACAGAGAATTGGTTTCAGACATTTTACTCTTTGTCAAAAATAATAATAATGACGGAAAAAAGCTTTTAGATGCTGCTATGATTCCTCCTTCTGACTGACAAATTTTTTGCTGAGTAATTCTGACACATGCTGTAAAGTCAGTGGGAGTAGTTGTGAAAGTTCCTGGACTTATTTTGCCAGTCCGATTCACACACTTTGTCATGTCGATCCTACACACAGCATCGATTATTCTATAAGATACAAATTAGAATAAATAAGATGGAATAAAAAAGAATAGGTTTGCATTTTTTTAATGTGTGTTTTATTTGCAGATTAGCAAGTCTAAAGTTCAGACCGGTGGAATTAAGCTGCTTTGTTTCACTCTGAGGTTAAAGACTTGATGGCAGAAATTACAGCCAGGATTGAGGGCTGTTCCAAAAGTGTGTTTATCTTATTGACAGTTTTGCACATATCACTAGCTACAATCTTTTTGGGACTCTCCAAAGGAAAATGAAACCTGTTGTGTCATGAAGGGAATTTGAATGTGTCTGTCTGTGTTTCGGATTGAGTTTATTATTCAAGTAAAAATTAAAGACATGACCTTGTTCGTGAGATAACATTTGCACTAAAGTTGTTGACTGTATTTTTGTTATCAACAACAAACAACTTAAGCGACAAAGGTACACACCCATATGAGTTTGCAGAACATGTATTCATCGAAGGAATTTTGTAGCTAACTCACAGTTCTTTGCCAATGCAACTTGTAGCTCATTGGTTAATTTCTAATTTGAATTTAATTGTTTCACAAATGTATTTTGAATAAAATAGTGTGCACTAGTAGTAGAACTAGTAGTAGTAGTAGTAGTATAAATATATTTATAAAGCATAACCTTCTCTTAATGAAAAGAAAAAAAAATAAGATGAAAATGGTCTCTGTTGTGGACACATAAGCGACCCTAAAGCCAAACCAGAAAATGATTGCAGGTTCCAGTAAAACACCTGTACATACAAAACAAAATAAAAGAAAACATAACACATCTTTAAAGTAATGTTCATGTTCTAACGTCTCTTTTGTAAAATGTGTTCCACTGTGATCTGATGAAAAAGCTGTCAACTTATGAAACACTACAAAACGACATATATAACCTTCTAAAAACGAGCCTTTGGCCAATGGTAGGCAAGAAGAGTATCAGACTGGGCCAATAGTTGGCCGTCACTTTCCACCAATCAGGTGGCATGTGGGAGGAGCCAAGGCGAATCATTTTTTTTCTTTACCGTAATGATGTGGGAAAGTGCCCTGCAGCTGTATTCTATACGTAAGACACGTTGCGACCCGTTAACCTAGCGTAAGATGCGTCGACGTCGCCTTTTGCTGTATTTCTAAGGGCGAGGAAGTAGTCTTGTCAACTGTTTTGGGGCCCAGTACGATGGAAAATGTCAATAAAGATGCCAAGACGAACCCAGCAGCGTCGGCGAATCTCCTCTCCAAGTTAATTTTCTGGTGAGACACCCCGGAACATACATCGCAGCAGTCAGGATACACTTCATAGCAGTGTATTTTCCCCACCATTGTTTTCTACATTTACGTGTTAATTTACGTGAGGCTTTTGTGTAATCGACACTCGCACAGGTTGGCACCCAAACGTGACGTCACGTTGAATTGGCTTCGGTTTGGTCCCCGATCAAATATGAAGTACAGTACTGGATTTATTGAAAGTAGTTCCGGTGTGTGATTTGACACGTTTTCTTACGAGCGGTGTCATTGCCACTTG